>NC_141300.1:14247500-14332500 GCF_037954325.1 Fistularia commersonii | reverse complement strand
CTCTCATGGTTTCATTTTAGGGGAGACACACACTTCCATCATCCTCTCTGTCGCTGTCAGCCAGTAAATGATGCTTGGGGAACTCTTCTGAATCTGCTTTCTCACTCCTTACTCTTATGTGGCTCCAGCCTCCGTGTTCTTGGTGGCGAGGAGGTCAAAGGCCATCGACAGTTCTTCGTTCAAATGTATCAAACTGTCGTTCTTGTCCTTTCTTTGGGTACCGGGACGGACGTGATTTCGTCACAAAACAAGCTAAATAAGATGTGGGACGCTGCGTGGAAAGCCGAGCACCAAGGAATGCCATCGGTGTGATATAAGCGCAGAGTGGCGTCGGCTCTTTTACCGCAGTCGGGTTGTCAGAGGAGGTGAGAAGGCAGCAAGGTTCGGTTCAGAGGCAACTATATTTATTCACAGAGGACAGACAGGTGTTTTCCAAGAGCTGTTTTTCGGTGTCAGGCGGCGGTCAGGGAAGAGCTGACATTTTGGAAACAGTATCTGGACTCGAGCTGCTCTCTGCACATTTAACATCAGCCAGCCTTCACCGCAGCCACTCACCCTGAGAAGGGTTTAAAGGCCTCAATTTGCAAATGAAAGAAATTAGATGGAGAGGATGGATGATCTGGAGGGGAGAACAATCACAACAATTACCACCTGTTTTGTTTAGGACAGGAGCATTCGAGGTATGCAGATCACCTCAGCTTCCTCCCATCGGGACAATTCAGGTTCTCCAATGAACCTCGGGCATATCTTTGCAGCAGACACAGGTCGGACAATGATAGTTTCAACTGAATCAAAACAAGCTTCTCTAATATCAAAGTTATATTTGACTCGATGAAACTTCACTAGCCATCGTGCAGTAGATGACTACCATCCACATCACCTTGTAGATAACCATACTTTACTTACATTTACATACGTTTACTTCACTAAGACACTTTATAGTTTCACTGAGACACTTTATAGTTTATAGTTTATTTTCATTTCTAATTCTGCCTTTTTCTTTTTTATTATTTATTACTGTTATATTTTCTGTAACTCTGGCACAACAATTTCCTTCGGGATTAATAAAGTTGTTCTTTTCTTATCTTATCTTATCTTATAAGGAACGCTGCACTACCACCCATCTATTGATCCAGGGAGCCACGGACCGCCCGGTGTCATTGGTAGATTTCTGGTGGTGCATGAGAACATTGAAATGATAGAATACTGCATTAGATAAAACTGCATGGCCAGAAACCCACTCCACTGAGGGTCGTTGAAATTCGGGGTATCGTGACAACAGATCATGACCGGCAAAAATGACAATTTGACGTTATGAACGACGTCTTCGGAGCATGAAGATGTCAAGCGAACAGAAAACCTTCTTTTGGGCGGTAGGGTTTAAACTATCGACGCGGTAAAGTGTGATGGAAAAGCGAGAGCAGAATAAGTGGAAGCTATCTGTGGCCGTCTATAATACCGAGCAGTCTAACAGCATCTCTGACCTTGCGGACCCCGCCCCCCGCACACTCTTTTAAGCATGCCTCATTGGCTTTCCAAACCATCCCTCCTGGCCCCCCCAGCCCGTCCTGCGTCCTCTGCTCTCCGTCGCTGCGTTTCACTTTCAGTTAGTTGGCTTGAATGCACATCGGTAACCTATTTGAGCGGTTAGTTCGGTCCCGCTCACGATCGACGGGGTGTCCGGTCACCAGACAATCGATCTGCGGGTGAGAAGACGTCTGCAAAGATTTCTCACTCTCTCTCCATACATACATATATGACTAAGTTTGTCCATACACATGAAAGCATAAATGGAAGGTGACCGAGCACGTCGTAGCGTAGTTGTTTTTCATTGTCCTTACATGATGAACAGAATGAATCAAGGGCAGGGTGATCGAGTCAAACAAATGGACAGTAATTACCGTATTTTCCGCACTAGAAGGCGCACCTAAAAGCCTTTAATTTGCTCAAAAACCGACAGTGCGCCTTATAATCCGATGCACATTATATATGGATCAATATTGGTTAATTATGGCTACTGTCGTCGAAGTAACAGCGGTAAAAACGGTAAAGGGGAATTCCAGTCCCACACTACTTGTGTGTGGATAAAGGGCCCAAAATGGCATCTTTCAAGAGACGACGCAGAGTTCAAATTCAAGGCGATCAGTCATGCAATAGAACACGGGAATAGAGCAGCAGCGAGAAAATTCAATATTAATGAATCAATGGTACGGAAGTGGAGGAAGCAACAAGATGACCCACGCGGAGTAAAGAAGACCAAACAGAGTTTCTGAGGAAACAAAAAGTGAGATGGCCACAGTTGGAGGGAAAACTCGGACAAACTCAGTGGGTTATTGAACAGAGAGCGGCAAGTAGAAGCGTCTCTACAGTCACTATGCGAATGAAGGCAACAGCGCTTGCAAGCGATCAATGAATTTAGAGGCGGCCCTTCTTGGTGCTTTCGTTTTATGAAAAGCTTTGAACTGTGACAAATGGAGTTGGAAAAACCTTGTTTTCAATGAAGGTGGCGCAAATACCGGTAAGAGGTACCGGTACATAAGGTACCTTATTGTGAATGCACTTGTTTTGGGAGTGAACGGAGTTGTCAGAACGTTGGTTTGTATTCTATTAATGAAGTTTGACTGACTTACTCATCTGACTGTTTTGTTGACACTCCCTTTAGCGCAGCTTTATCAAGTGGATGCATAACGCAAACCCAGCCACTTCAGTAGTTTCTATTTTATGCGCCTTATAATGCGGAAAATACGGTACATAGCTATATTTGTGACAAGAGGGTGGCGCTGCGGAGCAGAAAGGTGTTGGAAGCTCGAATCAAATGAAGACTGGCAGGTGTGGTGTTTTTGAACGATGGTCTGGATTGGTCGTCGGTCACTGTCCTCAAGAACTTCCTGTCTGTTTCGGCGCCCGTGTTGGCGTGCAGAGCTGTTGAGATGTTACTCCACCTCTTCTACATTCTTTACATTTCCATGCCCTGAACTGAACCCTCAATGATGGAATGGGTTTTTGGGCAGAAGGGAATTACTGTAAATTATATAAGCCGCTACTTTTTTCACCCGCTTTGAGAACTGCGGCTTTAAATGTTACCGTCTATTTTTTAATTAATAGTTTTAAAAAAAAAAATCTTTCCTGTAACATCTTGCTGCGTTAATATCTCATGTTTCAACAGGGACACCTGCGGCTTATTTATGTAAAATTTATTTTTCTTTTAAAAATTAGTAGGTGCGGCCAAAATATAAATGCACTCGATAGTCCAGACTTACTGTAAGTTTATCCTGATATTTTATGTAAAATTTATTTTTCTTTTAAAAATTTGTAGGTGCGGCAAAAATATAAGTGCACTCTATAGTCCAGACTTACTGTAAGTTTATCCTGATATTTAGCGATAAATACATGATTGGGGCCCTCGGTACAATATTTTTTTGTCTCCCTGCCTGTAATCAAATCTTTGTGTTAATGCGGCCCGTGTGTTTTTTCTCACATGCCTCTGAAGGTTTGATACAGTGGGTTCAAAAAAAAAAAAAACAACGGGGAAAGAAAGAAAGAAAAAGTAACTTTGCAATGTATTTTTAACTTCAAAATTTGAAAACAAAATGATTTTTTGATGAAAAAATGTCTAGTGACATTGTTAAAACCATCTTTTTTTTATATATATATATTTCTATAAAAAAACACAAAAAACTATCGCAAAAAAAAAACAAAACAAAAAAAAAACGGGCAAAATTAAAAAGATTAATTTAATACCAGAATAGCCACCATTAGCCTACCTCCCCTTATACATGCTTCCTATCCATTTTCTAATAAATTCTAGTGGCAAATTTTCCCACAGTGACAAGATTTTCTCTTTTAACTCAATATTTTTAGGGTGTAATTTGAACAATTCCTTTTTAATATTCAATTTTTAATATTAATTCATCACGTATTTTTTTAGAGGAACAGTTAACATATAAACATATAAAGATTTTTATAATTTACCTATTTGCCTCCTTTACACTAAAACAAAGGAAAAATTTGGACTTAGTGTAACTTCTAGGTAATGTTTTTACTGGTTTTACCAAAATGAGTTTGACACCCCTGCTTTAAGCTGTTTGCAGGCGTGAATGACAGAGTCGACGGCTGAAATGATCCCAAGCCTCAGCCGGGATCGACTCCAGCACCCACAATCTTTGTGCAGGATAAATGGTATAAAAGGAAAAAAAAAATAAAAAAAATCTGATAATGATTTAAAAAAAAAAGAAGAGGCTAATCCTGGAGAGAAAATAATAAAAAAAAAAACACTTTTAGTGGATAAACATCTTAGCGCACAGACTGGAATAATGACACCCGAACCGTCAACAGTCCATTAGGAACGGCAGTACTCTGATATCCGTCAGACTAAATTGGAATGAAAACTAATCTAATAACGACTTCCTCTAAAGAATGAACTAAGTGTAAGAGCGACGCCTTACAGAGGCTCCGGACTCACAAGTACAATGGTTGCTATTAGCGGGAGAGCAACAGTAGGCTGTCTGAGTGAAAGGGCTCATTTGATAATGGAGTCATGTTCATATTGAAAATCCTCAGATAGAATCTTGAAATTCTTAAAGTGATAGAGGATCAAAGAAACACCCTCGGTTCTGCGGGCGGGCGAGATTGAGAACAAGCGCGGGAGAGGATTGACGTGAACGTTGGGAAATGGAAACGTTCGAGCTTTTACACATTAAACATCCAATCGGGATAATGCGTTTCCTTTCCGGCGAGTCACGTTCACGACCACTTAGAGGTGAACGATCCGCTCGCCATCTCTTTGTCAATCCCGTCAGACTTCTTTTACCCGCTGCCTCCCGAGTCCGAGCCGGCGGGTGGACGACTGAACAACAACCAAAAACCAATACGGGAATAAATTCCTTTAACTATTTATGCTGAGTCACGGCAAGATCTTCCGGATTTAAGGTCCAAGAAGCACATGGAGAAAGGTTCTCCGTCGACGTTAGACGGCGAAAACGAGTTTCAGAAAGAGTGACTTACCGCGATGCAAGTCATGACACGTAGGCTTTGGCTGCTCGGCCTTCACGACTGTGACCACCCCGTCGATCCTGCTGCACAGAACCGGCAGGTCCGACACCACGATCGGACAACAGTCCATCTCTGGAGGTTAGACTAGATCTTTGTTTCTGAAGCTCGGACGCGAGGATCATTCCTGCAACCCGCTGTCGCCCGATCAGCCATCCGGTAGAGGTTTTCCTCTCATCTTCGCCCGACAACGGTCGGAATAACTCCCGACTTGACCGGCCGCGAAAAAAAAACACAAAATAATTCCAGATCCCTTGGTACAATCTTCCAGGTGAAAAACCGCTGGCTTCTCCCTGGATGGAGGACTGAAAGAGTCTGTTTTTGTCTTCTTCTGTGTCTTACCTCCAGAACACAAGCATGTGTTTAGCAGGAGCATCTGCTCTCCTTCTCCTCTCCTTCAAAATTGTTTGGTTTGCCTTTGTGAGCTTGTTGTTACTGCGTGAACGTCTAAGGCTGAAACCGATGCCTATAAATATCGCCGCTCAAAGTGAAAGACGCTTTGAATAATTCAGTCCCATTCAGACAACAAGGAGCAGCTACCGTACAAGTTCTTCAAACATTATGACAGCTCATCACCACGTGTTTGAGTCGAGGTCACGGAAGCGCTCGAACATTGACAAACACACAAACACACCCTGCAGGAGCCAGAGGAGCCGTGGAAAGTTTTCAGTTTTCTAAATGATGACACCAAAAAGAGTCAACGTCCAGGACCAAACTGCCCTCCCGAAGACACCACCGCCTGCTGGATATCATCACACTGAACGCGACAACGTCTACAAGTCCAGGTTATTACCAGGATGCCTCAAGAAGCGAGATGCTTGCTTGAGAAATTAGTCTGGCAGCTGAAAACTTTGCCGTCGGCAGAGAGCTACGTCCAAAGACCGAGGAGCACGTTGATGCCCGGCATGGAGTTTGGTCTCGACACGTCCTCACGACAGACGCCGGTGAAGCTTCACTGACGGCTCTCAGCTCGAACCGGGAGCTTTGGTTGTGCTGCAGCTCCTCTTTCCTGAGCAGATAGAAGGACGTCTCTCCAGGGTCCCAGCAGACGCCGGTAAACCATCACCATTAACCGGCGTGGATGCTGCTTCTGCTACGAAGCTCACACTGCACAGATTACCGAAGGAGGTCCAACTTATCAGGCGGTTTCTTTGATACTTGTGATGTAGATCATAATTTGTGAAAGTCAAATGTAATGAAATGTCTTCCACCGATTATGAAACTGTGTTGTATCGATAATTTCAGTTAGATAATTTCACCCAGAACAGAATTATTCTTTAAAACACTCCAGCAGAGCCACCTGAAAAGCAGGGTTGAGGAACTTCTATCAGCAAGTTCATGACACTTGTGTTTGGAAAAACTAACATTTAAAGGCCCTTTCATTGTTCACTCTATGACTTTGACGTCTTCCTGCAGAGTGTGTGAGTGTGTTCCGCCTAAATGTGCCGAAGACTTATAAAATAACGACGATGATTAATATGAACAAGTGTGAGAAAACATAAAACAATTCTGGGGTGAAAAGTTAATATATACGTATATAGAATACATGTACACATAGGTATAATATGCATGTCTTTAAATTCATTGATTTGATATGCGTGTGTGTGTGTGTGTGTGTGTGTTATCCGGTGCGCCCCCCGTCAGATGTGACAGCTCGGCGCTCCTTTCTGAGACCTGCTCCAGCTTTGATTCATGGCTGGACCGGCTCGGCCATCCGTTGTGTTTGATATGGATCAGTCCTCCGGTGACGGAGTGATGGCTCAACACACTCCGCTGACTTGTGATGGAGGCGCAGATAGCGGCCATCATTCTACTTCAAACAAACACAGAGCCTCATAACACACACACAAATACACTAGCTCTGTGGTATTTGTCACTGTAGGACATTTTATGTGTGTGTGTGTTTGTTTTTTTTTTTTTTTGTGTTGTGCGGTAGGACTCCTGTGGAAGTACCAGTTGATCCCCTGACTCAGCTGAACTTCAGCTTAGAAGAACAAATCTCCCAATCTGGAGGCCACGCTTTGCCTCGCTCCCTAAGAGATGGTTTGGTTGACTATGCTAAACCACCTGCTGACTCAACACAGGCATGCTCGTGTGTGTGTGTGTGTGTGTGTGTGTGTGTGTGTGTGTGGTCTGCCACCGAGGTTAACAGACATCAATATCTGGTTGAATGCAACACCCTGCACTGGCTGGACTGAATGTAACGGGAGGACGGTAGCGACTTTGAAAAGGACTGCATTTTTTTCTGGTAACCAAAGTCAAACATCTTGAAAATCTGGTGAAAAACAAATGTTGACTCTAGATACAAATACAGAGATAAATGGATGAAAACATCCAGGTGATGTGATCTAGCACACTAATAATAATAACATTAATAATAATAATAATAATAATAACAACAGTAATAATAATGATAATAATAATGATAATAATAATAATAATAATAATAATAATAATAATAATAATAATAGTAATACAATGATAATAATGATAAATAATAATAATGATAATGATAATGATAATAATAATAATAATAATAATGGTAAAATAATATAAAAAAAAATAATAGTAATTTAACAATAAAAATCCTTTATTGAAATATAATAATGGATGTTTTGTAACCGAACGAATCGTGAATCTTGACAGCATCATGACCTCAGAGCTACGGGAGAAAATCTGTTCCTCCGACACGTTCTTAGGGATTAGACTCCATCGGCATTAGCTAAGGAAAGTCTTCAGCTTTAACCAGAGGCCTTCCTTTGTTTTTCCCACCGGGTCCGATCGAGCCGCCCTCCTTCCCCTTGCCGGTGCACGCCGGTCTCAGCTGCTGCAGCATCGCCGGTGTTTAAGCATTCTGGACGAGTGCAGACACGTTCCTAAACTTCTTAATGGGGAGGCTAAAAATAGCTGCGGCTGGATGTGACTGGGCTGATTCATGTGGCTGTGAGTCATTCAGCTGTGCTGCGGCGGCGTGAGGAGAGCAGGGGATGGAGTGAATGAGCACAAAGAGAAGAAAATACCTTCTCACTAAGCTAACAGACCATTCAGAAAACCAGGCTTCGCCGTTTCCCAGGGAAAAATGTTGAAGGGGCATTTAAGGCGAGACAGGGTCCGGTGTGGAAATCTCACTCCCGACGCCATGCGAACGTGAAGGGATAAAAATGGCTTGGCCGTTTCTCCGGCCATCTGGCAACGCCGCTCCGTCCATTTGGCTGAAACGGAGCTGCAGACGGAGGAGGGTCGCTGCGCCGCGCCTCCTCCTGCAGCCAGGAGATTAACAGCACCGGAACGCTGCTGAGGACCAACGGCCTCCGGCAGTTTGCTCACATCATTAGAAAGGCAGAATCGTTTACACTGAAATCATTATCCCCTCCATCAGCACAGGTAAACACCGACCTCCCCCCCCCCGGCAGGTGGGGAAGTGCGGCGGAACACTCGGACCGCCTCCTAGGATTAAAACACCTGCGGAAACTGCATCTGAGGCTTGGTAAAGAGACTTATGACGACGCATGACGTGCAACTCCACGCGACAGCGGCGGCCTGGAGCTCCGAGTTTTAAACCCGCGCCTCTGTCCGGCTGTCACCCGCTTCCTCTCCTAACTCAATATCTGCATCTCCATCGGAGGCGAGCTGCTTTTTGACCATCCGGCCTCTCAGTCGGAGGGAGAGGAAGTTTCTGCATCTCTTCATTGAGGACTTGACTTTTTCCTGAGATACATTTCCTGACCTGTCGGCGATGCGTCGCTTGGTGCCATCAGATAAACACACCTTCGTTTGTCTCCGAGAGTCTTTGTGTTGTTTATTTTATCTTTATCTAAATGTTTCCATCTTAACTCTCAGCTATGACGAATTTGAAATTGACTTTGCAATGTGACCTCCTTAGTGTATGTTATTCATGATTATGCTGCCATGTGACACTGCGGCGATTCTGCCGGGTGGAAATACAGCAAACCGTGAGCTCAAAGCTCAGAATGTGAATTTGAAATTTACATTCCTCAAAACACACTTTGCTTCTAAATGGTTCGAAGGTTACGGACAAACAAAAAAACAAACAAACTCAAAGCATTAAACATAGGAATGAAATATGTTGTTTTTCCCGCACGCGGCCGATCCTGTCAAACCTGTCAATCGCAGATCCACACATGGAGACAAGCCTTCATCCGGTCGCGAAAGACCAATTGTTGAACGTAAATGGGATTTAAAAGCGAATCGATCTACTTCTACTCTGCGATTCCATTGATTTGAGATCGTTTTCAACTTTTCGTGCAAAACGCAGGGACCGCGAGCGACCAGCGCCGCCGTGAATGAACGTCTAATTACAATAAATTAGCACCGATGAAATTCCCGAGTTTCTCGGTGGGATTTCTTCAGCTTCGAACGTTGCACAATGTCGGCGGGGAGCAGAAGGAGGCACTCTTAAATCTCCAGAGAACAGGAATCTGAAGGTTTTCAGGATTTATGAGGGAGTGGAGCTCCATATCAGGCCCATCTACCTCCCTCTCTCCTCCCTCCTCTCTGAAAGACATGCTCTGCCGTCTCCACTCTGCTGTCCTTTAGCGTATGCCTCGCCATCCATCTCCCTCGCTATCTGGCCCTTTCCTTTCCACCCTCCTGTATCTTTTTTTTCTCACAATGCATTTAAATGGGACATTTAGAGATTCTGGCCTTTTTCATCTCTCCTCACCTACTCCAGGTAACCTCAATCTCTCCGAACCCCTTTTGAAAAAGGGAAATATTCCATTTCCTCAAACGGATGCGTGACAAACAGATATTTATGACCCTCCTCCCCATTAGATGCACCTTCTGCAGCTCCTCGGATCTCGACTGGACCTTCTCACACAATGTCTCCATTTTTTCTCACAATGCCTCTTTCTCTGCTGCAAACCCCCGACGGCGCAAAAAAAAACAAAAAAAAAAAACACGCGTCACCTGTTCGTTAACGAACGGACAGAAGCGGAAGGCGTCATATAAGTCTGATTCGTTTCCAGCTGCTTGTAATAATTTATCTGTAAATATTTTCGTAACTGTGCAATATTTCATAACAGCTACATGTACAATATTTTTTCATACTCTTGTGCATTCCTTATCTTTCACTTGGTACTTAAGACACTTTATAGCTTATTTGTATTTCTTATTCTCCCTTTTTCTCTTATTTTTTACTATTTATACAATTTTCTACGCTTATTTATTATTGTTATATTTTCTTGTAACTCTGGCACAACAATTTCCTTCGGGATAAATAAAGTTGTTCTTATTCTTATTCTTGAGAAGGTTGGTTTCAGGTCCTCCTTCATTCTTGTCAGAATGTCCAAAGAAGATGTTGACATTTGGGTGAATGAAGTAGCGGTTAATTATTCAGCGCAAAACTTGCAAAGCAAACAACTTACAGCAAATTAGGAGGAAATTAGGGGTAGAAGGCCATGAATGATAAAGTCCGTACGATACGATTTCCGGAAGATATCATTAATCCTGAAAACGATACCGTCGCTGCCATGCTTTGGAGACAGTCTGTACCTTTCCAATGCACCTGCGCTTCATCAGGAAATAATGAAGTCCCCAAAAGCCGGATTGACTCGAGAAAATGAGAGCTAATCAGCGTTCGGGATGGCGGACAAATGTCATCTACAGACAGGAGAGAAGTTTCCAACACTTTCTGGAAAATCGGGTTCTTGGCGAGGGAAGCAATCGACCCCGCATTCATTACCGGGGGGGAATCGTGACCCGCCGGAGACGCCGATCTGGACGCGGAGGCAGACCTACTAGTCGACGTCAAAGCGTTTTAGCTGGCGACTAAATAAAACTAAACGTTTCTAAAACTAAACGAGGACGACAACACTCTTAGCCGACCGTCCTTCTCGCGAGCAGCAGCTTCAAGTCTTGATGCCGAACCCGAAGATCGGCTCCACGCAGACAAAGCAGCAGATTTCAGGTCTGCAGCCTTCAAGCTAACGCTTCTCTAAACTCCCTTTTTTTTTTAAATAGTTTTTTATTTCCAACAGTGTTTGTGGGAGCAGATGCTAGTCTCAAAGTACACACTGTCTGAAACTCAGAGAACAGAACACGTAAGCCTAGTTTTGGAAATCTATTCCTATTTCTGCCGAAACATGGATTTGGCCAAAGGACTGAATCCACGGTTCCTTGACTTCCATAACTTCTATCATCTAGTTTTCCTTGCAGCCTTATGGCGTAAAAGAATGAAAATGGCGGCTGTGGTTTCTCAGCCCTGCCCTTGAGCCCAGGCTGATCTGAATCTGAGGAGATCCAGCTGAATATCAACCAAGTGGGAAAACCTGGACGTGGATGTGGCTTCCTTAAAGCCTATGGAAATGCAGAATCCCTTAATGGTCCCGTAGCGGCACAGTGCTTCCCGGTTTCCCCAAACCCGAAGTCCGAATGCGACCGTCAAATGACTGAATAACACCACCTGCTTTCCAATCCCGTGAAAACAAACCCCCTTCGTATCGAGCGGGGAAACCACGCACCCCGGCACTTTGTCCGATCTGAAAGCGTACCCCTGCTGCTGGCCCTTTAAACACCGGTCCGTGCCAGAGCTCAGCTGATAGCAATGTCCTGCAATGCAGCACTGATGTCATCACAACTTCAAGTGAAGTTAAACATAAAACCAAAAGCAGTTTTAAACAACAACGGTAACAGTCACACACACACAAATGAACCCGAGAAAGCTATGATCAAACAACAATGCCAAACATAACAATGGCATCTAACCCAGTTTTATGTCCGTGTGTTCCCGTGTGTGTGTGTGTGAGTGTGCATGCATAGAAGTCTTACCTAGTCGCGGGTCATACTGCCTCATCTGAACTTCTTCCACGCAGTCTGCTGGGAACCAGCCTGTCCTCCCTTTGACCGTGCCCTCCCAGAAGCCTCCTTCTCCTATACTCAGCACTGACGAGGAGGGAGAAGAAGGAGATCTTCATCAGTTATAAAAGGTCACAGAACACATTTAGATATTAATTGCGAGGACGCGGAGCCTCGGGTCTTGTGGAGAAAGGAGAACCAGTGAGGACACGGGGGTATTTCGGTTTTATATCACGTTCATAAAATACATTGACTTGTGTGCAGAGGGCGGGAAAGACAAGAGGTGAGTAAGTACAACAGAGAGATGTTTTTGTCCTAACACACACACACACACACACATAAAATCAAGCTCGGGTGAGTGATATTTCCTGACATCCAAACGTCTCCTCCCGTCGTCACCTATAACGCCAGGCCTGCATTGGCAGTGCCTTCGCCTGCAAAGAAGCCCCTGCCCTCGGCCTGCTTCCTTCTTCTAGGCTTTTAGATGATCCCCGTGTGGACCTGTATCTCTGCCTCTGTGTCCTCGGGCCAATCACAGCGGGACCATGTGTGAGATGGTTGGAGGACCAAAGGCAGCAACAGAGGGGAACGGGTAGGGACTGGCACGCAGCTGAACTCATTTTTCCACACACTCGTTATTTATTTACCATTTTACTTCTAATTTTAAGAAAAATAGATCAGCTGCTGGGTGCGCAGCCGACGCGGCCGAGAACGGCATCAATTATGCCGATATAAGACGACTAGAACCAAAAGAAAAATATTAGTAGCGGCTGCAGGGTTCTGTCCTGCGGCTGGAGGTCTGATCCTGATGGGGGACGGTTTTTTGCCGTTGGTCTTTCCAGCGTCAAGGTTCCGATCAGTCAAAGGAGCCGCTGTGATACGGAGACGTCTTCATTTCTGTCGTGATAACCTGACTAACATTGGTCCAGAGGGAAAGGTGAGGGTTCACCTTTGTGAGGTGAACAGTTCCTTTAAATATAAGTCACTATAAACCCCACTTTGTGTGTTTGGGATCCTGTGATGAATACGTTCATTGAGCAACCGCCTGCAGAATAAAGCCCAGTGTCACATTCAAATGTTTGTTTTTTTTTAACCAGAAAAAAAAATGCGTTTCTTAAAATCAACAAAATGCTAAATGACATCAATCGTGTTCCCCTCCCAGTGGGACATATCAGGTTGTCACCTCATGAAACAAAACAACTTTCTCAGCTCCTGCCTGGCGTCCTGGTCAGGAGCACCGCTACGGCGCAAAAAAATTCAAATACCCAACAAACAAAAGCGTTCTGAGAATGTAGTAAGTGACGGTGATGACACCAGACACGACTGCCAAATATTACGTGTACAAGTGTTACACCAAAAAAAAGAAAAAAAAAGCGTCAGCTCAGCCCAACCCTTTCACATTGAACTTCGCCTCAAGGTCTAATGACCTCCATGATGTCAAACCAGCCGATGATTTTTGGACCTCATGTTGGAGGAGTTAAGAGGAAACAGCTCCTGTTGCCAAAATACTGTTGACAAATCTGCACACTTGATTATTGTCCCGTGACCCAAGCGGTCCCCCGGTCTCCATGCTGCTACGAAAGGTGGTCCAAGTCATTTCTACTGGCAGGCAGAGAGGAAGACATCTGCTGCCGCTCCTCTTCTACCCGTGGCTCTTTGGACTCTCGGCTGAACCGGCGGTCGCGGATACATACGGATGTGCATTTAAGATTCGGATTCAACATAGATGAAATCGATCGATCCAAAAGAAGGCGTCTCTGACGATCTAAACCGGAAAAGAAAGGGTCACCTAACATCTAAAACAGAGCAACAATAATTCAGTCAGCAAGGAATCTGACAGCTGGCAGCAGAGAAATGACAATAAAAGAGCAAACAGTTTATTATATGGCTCCTCACATGACAATATCTCTTTGGTGCTAGCTGTGTTAGCATTGTGAAGGTGCACATATCGTCGCTTGGATGTTTTCCCCTCACCGGGTGCTCGGGGTTCCTCCCACATCCCAAAAATGCGCAAAAGGTTCACCGGAGAAATTTTTCCCCGACGTGTGAATGAGGGTGAACGGTTGTATGTCTCTATATGTCGTCACGTGAACGGTCACGTGTCTCCATATGTGGCCCTTTGAGCGTTGCGCGGTGAACCCGCCTCCCGTCCGATGACGGCTGGGATAAACCGCGGCCCCGGCAACCCTGGACGCAGGACGAACAATTACGCCAATAAATGTATGAATGAATGAACGGACAACAGGAATTATGACCAGAACAGATATAAAGATGTGCCTGTATTGCGCCTGTATTTGCTATATGTGAACTGGACCGGGGACAAAAGCAGGCAGAGCTCCTGTCAAACCGCGGTACGTTCTGGGATGGTCTTTAATACTCTGTATACATGAACACTGAAACAAATACATCTGTTTGTACTCCTAAGAACATTGAAAGAATGTTTGAGCTTTTGGAAGCGTTTGTTTCTTCTTTGTTCTCCTTTACAACATCAGGTGCCGGAACGAATCGGAAAGATTCGAGACCCAAAAGGGAGAAGTTGGAGGAGAGTGAGGTGAGAGAAAGGAGGAAGGTAAGATGGAGAAAGAGAGAGGTTTCCTTCCGTTGTGGTAATTAGAGATGAATGTATAGTTGATATTGATCTTCCCTGAGGGACTGAGCCAGCACACTCATTTCTACAACACTCATCCATTATCCTGGTGAGCGCTCGCTCGCTCACACACACACACACAAACGAACACACACACACACACACACCTCAGATATCACCAGCTGGAACTGAAGCTTTGCCTGAGTGAGCCCTTCCTCTAAAGTGGTTGCTAGGATACGGCAGTATGATGTTGCAGCAAGCACACAGGCTGCTAAATGATTTAGTCTATTTCCTCCAAACTGTATTTGAGTATGGCCGGGGACCAGCGTCACCGCCGTGCAACCCGAGGGCGCTGAGAGAGGCAGCCAGACTCCATCAGTGGAACAACAGCAGAATTTAACCTTCGCCACTCAAAGGGCACCATTGGGTCACGTGAAACGAATACGAATTGTTTTCTCTAGAAGGCGCTGATGCCGAGTGTGAATCCAGTTGAGGGGTCGAGGGGAGAGTTTAGCGGAAAGGAAACTCCCAGGCTAGAAGGTATGATCCCAGAGAAGGTGTAATCCCATCACTCATCCAAATGATGATGAAAATGTGTCCCCTTCTTAAAAGATATTGGATGCATTCATTCATCATTAACTGCTTCCGCCCTGTGCTGTAGGGTCGCCCATCCCAGCCGGCTTCACCCTGGACCGGTCGATGGCGGGGCCGTATATAGAGACGTGCAACCGTTCACCCTCTCATTCACATCTCTGCATAAATCGAGTTCTCCAACGAACCCCCTGCATGTTTTGAGGCTGTGGGAGGAACCCGGAGAACCGGGAGGAACGCCACGCAGACACAAGGGAGAACATGGCAGCTCCACTCAGTGCTATGAGGTGGAAGCGCTGACCGACGACAGGTGATTTGACAAAAGTGCTCCAAGGTGTGCATTAGCCACTAAAACGTCTAAATGATGGGTTTATCATGCGTGTTAAATGTCAGTGTGTTGCAGGTGGACAGGCGCTCATTGGAGCAACAGCTCACAAGGAGATGTCAATCTGTCCTTCCTCTCGTCTCCGTCTCCTGACCCCTCGTGCTATCATGGATTCTTACATTTTACAGACTTTTCCTTTCTCACGTCAAAGCCTCATTCCATGTACGGTATTCATTTGGTGTAATCCATTGCATATCATTAACAGGACGTGTATGTGTGACCATCCCCTGCCTTTTCTCAGGACCTTTAACTTCCCTACTTCTAGCACAAAATCACAAACATGTCGACCCGTTGTTCTCCCCCGTGACAGCAGAACCTCGGTCACTGACGTAAGTTCGTCCTCATTTTCATAATTGGAGCCGCACTGCAGGTTGAGCAGGTGGGATGGATTGTGTTTATGCATGACATTGAAATCTGTTTCCCGGAGCTGTGGGTGTTTTTGCTGAATTTGAGATGGCAGATTTACACGACTCCGCCTTGTGAAGACAAGTAAGGGACATTGCAGATAAAAATTCCAGCACTTTTTTAAGATCTGATGGGCCGGGAATATCTTTTTTTTTTTTGTTTGTTTTGTCACGATACTTTATTAATCCCTTGTGGCATTTCTCTGCATTCAACCCATTGTGGATGAACCATGAGCAGTCGGCTGCCTCTCAGTGTCTTGCCTCTCGACAGGAATCAAAGCGGGAATTTAGAACGGAGCAGGAACCTGCAAGTAAACCTACAAAAGTATAGTTCGTTGATCTTTTTCCAAGCAGTCCGGATGTTCAAGTCTTCTCGTAAAGTCTTCAGCACAATAACACCCCGGACATCGTTGGATTTAGATGTTTCCTGATGAATATATAGCAATAAGTCCGGCACAGCTTTTTCCAAAAAAAGACCAAAGAAAAGAAAGAACGCAAACTTGCATCAAAGTTCAAGGCCCCATAGCAGCACGATCTTTGTGGTGTGAGGACACTGCTTTGGAGGAAACACAGATGGAGGGTCCAACAACTCACTTGAACTCAAACTGCTAGTCAACCCGCTTTCCTGCTCTAACTCTCCATCACGGTCAGAACCACCGAAGACGGTATTATGTTACCCGCGTGAGCGGTACATATCGGCCAAATACCAGGCTGAAAAGGTGAAAAGTGGAAAAGAAAACTTCCCGTCACTCTTCTTGCACTGGCACTGCCTTTGAAAATGCAAAGATCTCTCTGAATATCAGCTAAAAGGGAGGACGTAAATACCTCTGATTCTCCCTTTTGATGAGCAGAATTAGGTAGGGAAAGAAGTACATTCAGGTACGAGTTGGTGACAAACAGCAGAAGTCACCAGTTTGAAAGGCAATCAACGCCTCAGCGGGACAGCGGCATCTCTCCGCGGCACGACAACAGGTCAACTGCATCTCAACAAGCAGCGGACCTGTCACAGCCGCTCATAATCACCTCCACGGGTGAACGAGGAGGCGCAAGGCACAGCATATGCTGGCATGCATGTGCATACAGCTGCGGTGACAAAGTTAAAAAGGCAGTGCACGTTGCCTCGGTGTGTAAATTAATGACAAGTTTGATGCGCGTTGGAATCATAAGAATAAATAAACTCACCAAAATGTGAGGATAAAATATGTGTTTATCGTACCGGATCCTTTAGCTATAGTAAACATCTGCTTGGGAATCCAAGAGGGATTCATTTTGGAGGTCTTGGTCCTTATGGCTGGTGTCCATGTTCAGAGGAGCGGTGCCGCTTCAAGTCCCTTCGACGAAGACAAGAGCCGGTTGGAGGATTCTGATCCTGCAATGAAGGCCTCTGACAACCATCAAGAGCTGGTCTTTTTAACCTTTTTTGCTCCTTTGACTCAAGAAATGTAGTCACAGGTTTGCCTGCTGAACTGCTGACGGTCTGGCTTTCGAATCATACGCCGGTGAGTCCCTCCGAATCCCACTCTGCCACGTGGAAAATACCATGCATACATCTCAGTGCCAATCTGAAGCTTTCCCCTTGCCTGGAACTACTGCACCAGGACTCCAACATATGGTTGGGCTTTACTTTTCTTCATTTGGAATACTGAATTCATTTAATTTGAAGACAATCGCTGTCCTAAAATTCGGATTTCTGAACTGATGATCTTGTTATTCTTGCTGACTTTGTTTAGGAGCAGCAGTCCGGCCTTGACGGAACCCGGTTTATCTCAGATCTGAGATCCCGGTTGGTCATTCCAAGACCTTAATGCTTGAAGCTAAAGAAACGGCATCCTACTTGGACCCTCATCAACATTAATTATAATTTTGAAGCAAGAAGCAGACATCTGCCAGAGACGTGGTGAGTTGCATTGGGGAATCGGCGTACCGATGACAAAAAGGGATTTACTGATACGGAGCATCGGATCATGTGTTGTTTAACACACAACATGTCGAAGCAAATCATATGTAACAGTGGAAATGTAATAAACTACTCATTCTTCCTCCCCCTGCAGGAACATGAACCCATAGTTTTTGAGTCATGCGAGGCCGCTCCAGCGGGGACCAATGAATGGTGTGATTTAGCCAGCATATCCGAAACTCTGAATTTCAGATGAACCGCAGAAACCTGCTGCAAATAGCTGGGACATCTCTTGAAAAAGTGTGACAGTGAAATAAAAGAGTTAACACAATGTGACAAAGACAATCCATCTCTTTCAAAGGAGCAACGCGAACCTTAATTGAACAGGCAATTCCCATTATTCTCACTTCATATCAGTGCTATCATCCACCAGGGACGGGATGGGAAAGGAACTGGATCGAATATTGAAAGCAATTAAAAACGTGAGCTTGGAGGAAGTGAAAAAAAAAAAAAAGACAGCTCTCTGTTTACCAAGATTTGCCTAATGAGGGAGACGGTTCAAGCCAAACTCCCGGAATCACAACCAGGTGCTGCGTTCTGTTCTATACAGGCGTAATCCACGGCCTGTGGGCCAAACATAAAGTTATATCATAATTGAACCACAGGTATTTTGCTTTTCCCATGAACTCCAAATTTCGTTGCACTCTGTAACAAGTCTTGAAATACCTGCTTTCCCCCAATGGATGGCGCACTCCTCATACACAGACCTGTGTCGGACTGAGGCGTATTACTCTCTGAAATGCGATCAATGCGGTTGCGTTTGCCTGATATGACAAGAAACTGTTGCGGTTCTCAAAGAATACAATATGAGCCATTACTTTGTCACAAAGGATGCTAACTATGCTAGCTAGCAGTCAACACAGGAACGGCAACCACGGCTCAGGGGTTGACGGCTAATTGACGAACACGCCACATACATCGATTCAAGAGTCGAGTGCCAAAGTAACGGCAGGGGGTATGGACCCAATCGCGACACCACGGCTCCATATCAGCTGAGAAAGGATTCGTAGACTCTACTGAGGCCCTGGCAGCAGGTGAACACTTTGTAATAGCAGAAAGCAGTTGAAGCAGGGGAATCGGAGACAGGGGCGCAAAGACGGACGGGGTCAATCCGAGAGATCTCACGTGCCAAACAAGACAAACTGTTTGCCGAGAAGGGAAAGACGACAACCTAACGAGTCCACCCTGAGCCCCGGCCACGGGCGGCAGCTGTCCAGGTGGACCAGATCTGCTGACGAACCGAGGCGAGTTTTATGCTGGTGTTCAAATTAGCCATGATTCCAAACCTCCGGGGGACGGCGCATATGGTGCTGACGTTCTTTGGCTTGACCTACTTGGGTGAGCAGACATTCAGCGTCATGACCACCAATAAAGATCCATTTTAATTGACCAACACCGCGGCTCCACCCCAAGATTTGCCTGGACAAAACTACCTCCAGACTTTGAGGCACTGGCAAAAAAGGAAACTGAAATGGAATGCGAGTTTCTGTGCTGTGTTAACAAATTGTACAATGAGCCTTGCAGATTCATGCTTTGCTAAAAGGCCAAATCCTTACATGTCATGACTTTACGTGTACGTCTATCTATGTCATTTATATTCGTTCACACAAATACTTCATCCATCTGTCTGCTGTCAAATTTTACAGCCCGTCATGGCCTGTGAGTCATCAAGTTTGCTGACCCCTCAGCTAAACTGTTCACAAAGGTCACCCATCATGTGACTCTGTAAAACATCTAGTTCTGGGCTCTGCATCTGCTGGGCTTAACATTAGATATTTCGCATTGAGCCTGTTGGCAAAGGAGGCTTTAGTCCAGTCAGAAGGCAGCCAACGCATAGCCAAGCACACTATAATAACTTCTTCTGTGGCCAATGTGGAAATCTGAAGTCTGAAGAGGAAGCTGAAAAATCTGCCTGGAAACTCAAGCAAACTCCAGTCACCTTTGCCAAGTCACTGCTGAGCTGCTGCTGAAGAGGCTCCCCTGCCAGAGGAGTATCTCTTGATCTTGGGTGGTTACTATGCACACATGGCAGTACAACTTCCCAAGTCCTAAGTACCGGGAGAGCAGCTTCTGGAGCCCAAAAGGAAACCATGATCACATGGGGGTTCTAGATTCTAAACTAGCCGAGGATCAGCTTTGTTTCCTTGATCCTGAAATGAACCCATTGCTGCACTGATATGACGCAGCAAGAAAAGCATACATGTGGAAACCATCGGTAGAAACGGGGACGGATACATCCCACAGTTCAGAGTTCCAGTTCGGAGTTCCAGTTCGGAGCCCTGCAGACCAAGGTGGTTGGCCTGCAGGGCTCCGACTGTGAATGAAGGCGAACCTTCGAATGACTTCAAACAGGTGCTTGTCCATTAGATAAAGCAGCAGAAACAACGTGAGAGAAGGACACGCAGCGACCGATGATACTGATACGAAGCAACAAGTTTTTTCATGTTCCAGCACGCCAACTCATGAACCAGGAAGAGAAAAACCAGGGGTTTCAGGTTCTCGGACCACCAAAAGCAAATCTAGTGAAGTCACAAGACAAACTCAACCGACTCGGGATACTCAGGTGTTTCTTCAGATTGTACACGTACTGACATCGAGCTACTGGAAAAAATAGGTTGAAATGGGGTTGGTGCTTTTGGCAACTTAGAGGCTCAGAACTCCCAGGCCGTTTCAAAAAAACAAAACAAAACATGCATCTCCAGGTGTCATGGTGAACATCCTGCACTAGAACAATTCCGCAAAATAGGACTCTGATTTGCGATCGGGGAGCATTGAAGGATATTCTTGGGCTTCAATCGTTCTGGAATAAAAAATGCTAGTCTGAGCTTCTCCACCCTCATCCTCCCCGACAGAGGTGGAGAACCACCTCTGTAATTTCACAATAGATCGATTAGCATCTGGAAGAGACCGTTCGAGGAAAACTATCAGCCTGCAACATTGAACCAGAGCGTGAAATGTGGAAAAAACAAACAAAAAAAAAAAAAACTGAGGGCGAGTCGGAGAGCCCCGGAGGGAAGAACAAAGAAAGCGATTTGACAGAAGCTCCAATCCAGTGAAGACAAAGAGGGAGGAGAAGCGGCTGGAGACACAGACAAGTTGACAAAAGGAAAATTTATATTTTCAAACCTGACAAGTTTTTATTTCCTTTTGGACGTCCCATGAGTCACTTCCAAAGTCTTGTCAGCTACTAAGGTATTCATCTCCACGTGACAACGAATGTGTGTTTGCCCTTGGTTGAGGCAGTCACGACTCTCGTTCAAAAATAGCACCGGGGGAAGATGCAGAGCTATTTTTAGTCTTTACACACCCTGCCTGCAAGCTCCAATGCACCCCCGTCAAACGTCTGCGTGTGTGTATGTGTGTGTGTGTGTGTGTGTACACACATTCTTGAATTCTTGCTTTGCTCTATGCCATTGCTTTTAGCTGAGTCAGATTACTTTCAGTGATCTCTCCATCTTTATTTTTGACATGCCGAGTACACTGTCTCTCACACACGCACACACACACACGCACACACACATACACACACATTTGTTCATAGGCAACAAAAGGTGCATCTAGCAGCTTGGCTGCAGACTCAAAGGGGAGTCTGATGGCGTCCTGCCACTGATGCACTTACTGTGATTCAGACAGGGGCGCGGTGGAGACGAGTCACGGACAAAATACAAAATACAGACAGATTTGCATTAAACGCCGATCTGATTCGTCTGCACCGAATGTGACGAGGCTGCGAGCTCAGATCTTTCCTAGCATAGCTTTGAACGGATATAATAAAAACTCAAAATACATTTGAATAATTGAGCAGCTTCATCAACTAGCTTAACTAATAACTGGTAAAAACTGATTCCGAAGTCAAATATTTGCTCATATATTGCATTTCTTTTCCCAAATATTTCAATTGCTCAACAATAATGTCGAACTTCCATTTCCTGTTTCTAGTCTGGGCTCCAATAACAAAGGGGACCCGGATCATTGCAGCGTTACTTTCTCCTGGATCGGCTGCCTTCTGCTCATGATGCCTTCAATGCAGTGATCAAATCCTGCTGATGTTGTGCTCTATGTGAAACTGCATGTGACAATAAAAGGCATTTCTTTCTTCGTCTTACGGGTAAATTTGTGTCTCTGCTTTTGCTTCAAATCAATCCTGAAGGGATTTCAGCGTTTGCGGGGAGTTTTGTTCGATCAAAATGGGGATCCACGTGAGTCGATGTGACCAAATATCCCTTCATTACAAAAACACCGACACGGTTTCTTTTCTTTGAAAAAAAAAAAAAAATTCACGGGATTAACGGTACGTCCTCATTAACGGTGTGTGTCGGAGGCTACGTAGATGTGTGAGAGAACGTTATCTTGTGCGGGAAAAGGTGTGTGACGGCGGAGCTGTTATTAGATTTTCGTACCGACGCTCTTTATTAAACCCCATTTCAATCCGACGATACGGACACGCAGAAGAGTCGCGACCAGAAGGATAAAAACACACACACGAATACACACACACACAGTGTGAGGCAACAGACAGATGTATTAATCCGATATACAAACGAGAGCGTACAAGTGAACCCGTGCCGAGGACACGAGATGGAAAAACAAGAACCGTGAGACTTTCCCTGCCTGGGAGCGAGAGGCGAGGGGAGCAGGACCACCAGCCGGTCCGCGGTCCACGAGGAATCCAAATGAAACAATGAGTAAAAAGCTTCTCGTAAACGCCCGCGAATGCGGACGCCTCCGTCGGAGAAAGGAAGGAGGCGGCGTGGAGGGAGGACTCTAAGTCTGGCTCGGAGGGATGCCTCCTCTCTAATCTCCTCCCTCCCTGCCGCGCTTCAATGGCCCTACATGAAATTCCTCTTCTTTCATTTTGCCTTTCATCGCCCCCCTCCTTTGCTTCAGCCCTCAGGTGGAGACAGAAATAGACTCCAGACTCCCCGAGTCATCCTCGGCCTTTCTTTCTATTTTTGACTCCGGGAATGAGTAGTAGCATCTCCGAGTAAACACACGAGAGGGCACCAGGAGATCTCGCATATCTCATCCCCCGTCGATTGGAACTATCGATCGATCGGCTGCCGTCCGGCCATTAATTTCCCCGGATTGTTTTTACATCGGCGATGCATCGTTGATCGGCGAGTCACGGACGACACGGTGGATCAGAGCGACTACAGAGAAGATGGTGTTTAGGCCGAAGGCACATAGAAGAATACGCGTTGTATAGTTCTGGTAAGAATCCTAGAGCTGTTTGTTTTTGTACAGAATTCCAAAAAACCCCTGCAGTCCCCCGGGGCTCAGAATGTCCCTCTCCATGACTTCTTTTGGGATGTTTGTTCTACAGAGACTTCTTGCATTTTGGTAAACCCGTGTCCAGACCCGCGGTCGCTCTTAGCTTGTTCTGCAAGATCCAACGCTCGGTAAATGAAACTGTGTTTGGAGAGCACGGGTCTACATTGCAAGCGGGCACGCGCAGAGAAACGCAAGAGAGCCCAAACTGGGTGAGTGGACGGACAGAAGGACAGGAGGACAGGAGGACAGGTGGCCACCAGCAGGAACCTGGTAGCCTCTTTGGGCGGGACTTTGCACCCTGCTGCTGTTCTGATTGGACAACTAGAGGGAGCGCTCTGACTTAAACGTCCTTGCCTAGGGCTAGTGAACCAGCCCAGTGCCAGAAGTGCACGCACACACACACACACACACACACACACACACACACACACACACACGTGAAATCCTGAGAGTGAGACTGCCCTCAGGTTTGTACCGTGAAAACCCCACGTTCTCCTGGCAGACCCGCTAAAACTTTCCACGCTACGCTATGAAGCAGCTCCATCGTCCTCCAGACAAGAGCAGTGATGGTGGAACAGGAACATACAAACATCTGAAACCTGAAAATAAGACAAATGAATAGAAGCACCTTGCTCACGGCAGCGCTGTCATATTCATGGATGAAAACCAACAGCAGCTTTCTGAGCCAAACCCTCGGTGATATCTACATCCCAGGAGAACTGACCTCCAACATTTTGAGTATTAACTTTTCCAACTCTGATACATTTGGTGAGAAGAGACAAATATTCCTTCATAATGTGAATAATATTAGGAATTTATTGGCTCCTTTTTTTTTATTGTGATGTTGAATGTTTGGCATTGAGGATCCTGATTGCAGCACGTCTCTTGCTGGATTTGCCACGTCGGTCATGTTGGTTTTATCTCACCGTTTGTATCGGCATCCAATATTTCTGATGTTGGATCGGCACGAATTCTGATGATTCTAATGTTTGTAAATGAGAAAAAATTAAGATAGCGCAAGAATTCTGCCTTCTAACCCGTGTGCGTCACACACACCAGACAATGTCAGGCCAAAGTTCTGTTTTCATCAAACAAGGATTATTACGTTCTTCAAATGACAAAAAGCAGAACCTGCTGGAGAGAAGAAGTGCGATGCAACGCGCACAAACTTACAAGAAGTACACAACATCTGCCCTGCAAGGCCTCCATCCAACACCTCCAATCAAATCCAATGAAAGGACATTGAAATCAGAACGGCTTCTTTGCTATTTTCGGAGTTTCCACAACAGCCGACACGTGGAATTCACTTGAAAAATCTATAAACAACACAGCGACGCTGTAGAGCGTAGGGTTATTTACGTGCATAAAATAGTTCACTCAACCTTTGACAGAGTGTGTGTCAGTCATACACAACTAACTTTGACATATGACATCTACAAATATCTGTTTTTACTTGACTTTATCTAAAAAAAAAAAAGAAATCCTTGGTTATTACGACAGCTGGTTGGTGAATTCTTAAGGTGGCTTTTTATGTAACTTGTGGAAGGCAATTACACACACACACACACACACACACACACACACACACACGCGCGCACACAGGCACGCACAATATTATGGAGATTCCAGGGTGGGAATAACAAAATAAAATGACTAAAAGGAGGAATCAGTGACTTCTTTGAAAAATTTGAAAAGATTTCTCTCTCCAGGTGAAGATCCAGGTTGCAAAGCCCATTGAGGCTGTTGCTTAGTAACAGGAAAATACATATATATATCCTGTGAAAATACAGAATATTGTAAACAAACATTACCTCAAGCAAAACCAACTGGCTTTTTTTCTCATTTAAAATACGCCTGTGACTTTTTTCCCATGTCCAACATTCATGTCTAACGTTGCGTGAGAAGAAAACGATAGGTTTTAAAACACATCACACAACAGAGAGGGTTTGCAGTTTTAAACCATACACTCACTGATCCAGTACAAGTGAGGGGCCTTCTATGTGTGTGTGTGTGTGTGTGTGTGTGTGTGTGTGTGTGATACCAGCTACAGCAGTAGCTGTGTACGCCTGCATGAAGGAGGTGCAGGAATAATGCATTAAAACCTAGTTGTGAATTTTTGCAACTCCAACTAGTGCAGGTATCCTGCTTTGGCCAAAGCGGAGTTAATATTCTGCACACACGGAGCACAACCCACCCCATTAATCATGTTTGTGAATGTCTAATCTCAACGTTACTTGCACTGGTTTCATTTTCATGGCTGTCTGCAAGATTTATAATGGCGTTTGGAGCAGGTGCATTGAGTTTGTGTGATTTTGTGTGTTGGCTGAAACCCTTTAATGGAGGCCCGTTCAGAGACGTGTCAACTTGTTCAGGAGAAGGAAGCCCCCACGTGCCCTCACGTGCGCTTTAAGCTCCCACGAGAGAACAAGCATCTCCATACATGCACATCCCCCTCTGTAAAAGTGTACTGATGTTTGATCTGGGAAGGTCCACACACTTGTTGGTGAAGGATTGAAGTGCAACTTAAATCCCCCCCTCACACACGCACACACACATACACACACACACACACAGGTGGAGGCAGAAGGCCTCCCACATTGAGTTGGGATCTGTCTGTCTCTGCATCTGGGGTGTCAAATGCACGGCCCGCGGGCCGGTACTGGCCCGCCAGCGGGTCCAATCCGGCCCATGGAATAAATCTACCAATTGAAAAAACAGACATAAAAATCATGTAGTACTTTTTTTTTTTTTTTTTTAAATAAAAAAATGTTTTCTGCTAAGGTTCCATTGTTTTAGTCGGTGTTAGCAACACGGCACAACACCATGTGACTCAGAACTTACAGCAGATGGCAGCAATGCAGCTTTCGGGTCTCTAAATAGCATTTTTTACTTGTTGTTAGAAATGTACCCGCTTTTCCGTTGGACCCGACACCCTCATCTGCAAGATGTCGTTGTCAAAAAAGAGAAAAGTTGACGGGGTTTTCCAAGAAAAATGAACCAGTTCTTATTTGTCTGTTTAGGTTGATAAGAAACCTGTATGCTCGGCGTGGATGCGACAAGTTTCGGTGCCACGATGACACTCGCCATGGAGAAAATACAACAAAATGCATGCAGAACTGAGAGGACAGAACTGATGCATGTATTTTTTTTTAAAAGGAACAGTTTCATTCAAGATTTTCCTCATTTACCTGTTCTCCTATACACTAAAACAACAGAAAAATTTGGACTTGGTGTTACTTCTAGGTAATTAGACTATGATTTCACGGGTCCAAAAGTGTTTGACACCCCTGCTTTAGATCATCTTACAGAGTGTGGTCCAACCCAATGACAACTGGGTTGGGATTAGGAGCTTTAGGAATAAAATCTATATAAATACAATCCGAACTGACAATTAGGGCTTGTTCACACAACCACGTTTTGGGGTAAAAACCCCAAACTCTGGTTGAGTCCGGGGCCTCCATCTACAGTGAAATCCGTTTCATTTATTTTCTAAAACACATGTGCAGAGACTCAACTTTTACAGGAATGAAAACCACGTGGTGTTTGCCGACGTCCTGCAGACAGATTTGATAGAGAAAGCGAATTAAATGCCATGATGTAAGAAACAGAGGGAAGCGAAACGATGACCGAGCTTCAGTTTCGAGTATTTTAGAGCTCTGAGGAGGACTCTGAGGAGACGCCGCCTCGGCCACTGCTGGAATCGTGGAGCAAACACAGGACGGGATAGCAAAGCGCGGGCCTTCTATGAAGACTTGCTGCTCAACTCCGTTCAAAACCGCGTATGTGTGTCTGCCTCCATAAGAACACACACTTGCCACAGCATGTGTTCAAAAGTAAGACGCTACATTCAACTCTTTCAACTCCACTGCAAGTGCAACTGAATTTGGGGAATCAGCAACATATAGATGATGCAAAGGAGAAATTTCACAACGCAACCTGCGACCACTTGCCGATTCAGGTTTCTTTGCGTGACTATCATACATTTAAGCTAGACGATGTGTTGGCGGGCGGTATTTTGCGCGGAAAAAGCAGCCGGTGCCATCAGACGGACGGCTTATAGACAAGAGTAAGATCAAGAAGCTTCAGTGTGACACTGGAGTGTTTGTCCCCCGGTGTGCACATCCCGCTGTTTGTTACCTTTGCAGCTAAGATCTTCTATTACGGCGTGAAAGTGTGCACAGAGCTTGACCAGGTTACAGTGGTACATGTGTTACCATGGCGACGGGACGTGGCCTTTGGAGAGACTCCATCAATGAAGGGAGAGACCCCAAACAAACACGGTGGTTGAAGGAATGGCTGAGAATACCAGGGGGGGTTAATGAAGTGGAGCAAGGAGATCATCAAACACACACACACACACACACAACAGGACCTGATACTGACACGGGTGTGCTCACATACACACACACACACACACACACACACACACATATATATATTTACACACCGCATGCATTTGGCGTTTCAAATCCATCCACAGCGCAGCTGATCCCAGTCCACTTACTGCCACAGTCAACTGACGCTCTAGTCCACAATTACAACTTAACTAGATTCTAGAAATAACTAACTTAAACCTAGATGAGTGAACAAATTAATCTATAACAGAATGTTTACCTTCGTCTGCAGTGCCACTGGAATCGCTGTCATCCTCAAACCACTGGGTGTCAGCTTTGAATGATCACATGAATGACATATAACTAACAAAGCAAAGTGAATTATTTCACATGAACTCAGATTATTATTCCTTTCGAGTCAATAAAAGGTAAAGGGAGTGAAGCTGAAACGATCTGCGGCGTCAGATCCTGTCCGTTCCCGCTTGCAGGGAACTGATCTGCTCTCCAAACAGCAAAAACAACAAGAATTGAGGAAATCCTTCCGCTACCTTAAAATAGCTTTTGGCAATAAAAAGCCCTCATTGTAAAAAACTAGCTGTTTCACTGCTAGATCTAAAATTTGTTGTTATGGTTTTTTTAATCTCTAAAGCAGATAGGAATATTTTGCTGCAAGTTCCAAGAAATAAACCACCATTCCAACATCTAAATGTTCACACAAGACAAGTGGGCCGAGTCTAAACCATCTCGTTCGGCTTTGTGCTTCACACCAGGGATGAATGAATGGAGTGTAGTTGGATTTACCCTCTGCGCCTGGATAGTCCTCTGCCACTGGAAGATGCAGAACACATAAGGAGTTAAACATGAGTCTTTGCAGCCGTTCCCCCAGGACGAACCTACGGCACGCACTACGTGTCTCGCTACCTGGGCAGGGATGCAGATCTGAGTGTGAGACAGACAACCACCCGTGCTTTTTCACGGATTCCCAACTGGACGCTGGATGCTAAAGCTAATCTCTAGGCAGGGCTGCTAGGCCACGTCACCGCAGGGTCACACTCTCACACCACGGGAGTGGGGGGGTCAAATACGGAGGTTTACCCAGAATGATCTCGTCATACAGATGCTCCTCTGTCACGGCGGCGGCTTAAGAAACAAATAAAACTGTTAAAAGGAGGCTTCCAGTTAAAAGGATCAGGGTAGGAGTGTGCACAACTAGATGGAAAAAAAAAACAAAACTTCTGTTTTTTTGTTGTTGTTGCCCCCCCCTCCCCCTCACTGCATGCTTGAGTTCTCCATCGCGCACTGGATGCGATTACGGCGCGCCGATTCGGCTGAATTAATAATTAAGGATAACAAGGGACATCCATCCCAGAGGAGGTTGACTTCGCTGCGGGGTGAAGTCAGGGTGAAGCCCCTCTTGGACCGAACCACTCCAACACTTAACACCACGCACATTTCTTCTTACAGCCCTGACGTCCTACATCCCGAGCTTCTTTGAACGGCGCTCATGGTTTGCGGCGTCCCGGGACAACAGACGGACGACGGCTGCCACATAGTGATGGTTACGATGGCCAGTGTTGCGTAACAGAGCCAGATGGTTAGCTTGGCTGACGGAGCTGGCAGCCATGTGACAGCAAACTTGTTTCCTGCACGGCCAACATGAAAGAATGGCACATTCTGTGTGTGTGTGTTTGTGTGTGTGTGTGTTCATGCACATTCACACTGATGGCAGCGATACAGATTCAGCCGCAGCAACAAACAGCTACTGACAGCAGATCCTTCCAGCAGATGGAGGCTCTCTGGCTGCTGTTGAGTCATCACATTCAGCCTCACAAAGGCTCCTAACTCCGCTCTGCCTTCAGTTTAACAGGAAACAGCTGATAGTTTGTCTGCGTCTTCTAAGTGTAACCCGGACTGGAGACGGCGGCAGGTCTGAGGAGGCTTTGGAAACACACAAACAAACCGGGGAGGGAAACCAATCTAGGAGAGGAAGACAAAACTTCCACACAAGCAGGAGGAGAAAACCGGATTCCATTGGAATGTGACGGAAGGGGAGGAGATCTGGAGATATTTTGACCAGAAAAAAAAAAACAAAAAAAAAACAAGAACTCAGGTGAAAGTTCTGTGTTGATCCTTGAATCCCAGAGGGGCAGAAGATGTTCTCCACCTGCACTGAGGATGCAAGAACCCTTCTCGTGAGGAGGCCTCTGCGGGTGGAGGTGGAGTGTGTTCGGGGGGGGGGGGGGGGGGGTGCCAGGTGTCTGTGGACGGGTGAGGAGAACTGATGCTCGGTGAGAAGCATCTGAAGATGCCAACGTGGACTTTGGAGGGAGCGCAGGCTCAGAGAGGACGGGGGTCTGAACGGGGCCAAGACACACTGAGGTGCAGGAGAAGGGTGCAGGGTGAGAAGAATATTATGGACTTTACCTTCCAGGTCATTACTGTCATAGTCTTGAGTGAAGCATGGATGGAGACAAAAGCACACACACAAACACACACACACACATACGCGTAAGCCGAGCTGATATTCCTCGAAGCAGGACGTTTCCATGAAAACCTTCAAACCCAGAAGCTCAGATAGACAGGACCTTCAAGGTGAAGGGGTTACATAAGCGCCTCTCAGCCAGAGAGAGAGGGGGTTCTGTGTTTGACAAGTATCTTCTGCAGGAAAACCACACACACACACACACACACACACACACATGCACGCCGCTCCACTGGACGACTTACCCTTGACTCTTTCCCCTCGGTTGAGCTGGATCTCCCCCTCCCCCTGGGGCGTGTAGGGCTTCACCACGATGAAGGTGCGTCCCGGGACGGCGCTGTAGAGTTTCCGTTTGGGCCCGCGGGGGCCCATCAGCACCGGGGGGGCGTGGTGGGGGGGGCTCGGGTCCCGCTGCACGGAGCCGGGGCTGTAAACAAACACATAGGTTACCGTGGTGATCCCCGGCAGCTGGTAACTGAAGCCCGTGGTCACAGACATGGCCTGAAGACCCCCCCCTCCGGCCGAGAGGGGGGGCCGGCAAGGATTTCAGAAAGGTCCCAGAGCTCCAAGCAACAGTCAGTGTTCCATCGGAGAGTCAGGAGAGGAGAGTGCGGCCCCCCCTCCTCTTCCTCCTCTATTCCCGCTCTTCCTCCCCCTCTCCTCCTACCTCCTCCTCCTTCCCCACATCCCAACCCCGAGCGCTAAGAGGGATGGCACCGTCTCCTGGTCACAGGTCCGTCCAGCAGCCCCCCCTCAATGGCAGGCGTCCAGGGCGGACCCCCCCCCCGGACAGGGCCGCTCGTCCGTCCCCATCTCCGGCTGCAGATCTCTGCTGGGGAGGGAGGCTGTGTTTACTCCCCGACTCCCGCTCCTTCTCCCGGGAGTCCCGCCGCATCTGCCTCTCCTCTTCCATCCACCCCTCACACACATACGCTTGCAGACACTAGCATGCACACACACACACGCGCACACACACACTCTGGCAACGCCGCCGCCGCCGCCGCTGCTGCTGTTGCTGCTGCTGCTGCTGCGCTCCGTGGCTCTCCTCCCCTTTGACAGCTCGCTCACTCTCACACTCCAAATGCCTGCTCTGTGCATTCTAGCCGTGCGCAAAGGCGCACACACACACACACACACAGACGCACACACGCACACACACACACACCCCTGATAGCACTGCACCTCTGCTGCCATGGCGTCCGCCACCAAGAGCATGTCACCAGCACATTGCTAACACACATGTACGTGGTTGATCTGCTGCCTGTATACGTGTGTGTGTGTGTGTGTGTGTGTGTGTGTGTGTGTGTGTGTGTGTGTGTGTGTGTGTGTGTGTGTGGTGGGGGCACAAAGCTTCTGTACATTAGCTTTAATTTTTGCTCCTCCCTCGTCCCCTTCACACTGAATCCCATCCCTCCAATTCTTTCACTTTGATTCTGCCCTCCTCATCCTTCCCCCTTCCTCAGCAGTGCCTCCTCCTCCTCCTCCTCTTCCTCCTCCTCCTCCTCTTCTTCCTCTTCCTCCTCCTCCTCCTCTTCCTCCTCCTCCTCCTCTTCACCCTCCCTCCTGGTGAGCTCTCCACAGCAGCACCAGAGCTCCGCCTCTTTCTCCATTCATCCCTCTGTCACTACAACTGTTGCATTCACATCATCACACCTGCAGGATCTGATGGACTCAGAAGCTCAATCCCTGACTTGAAGGCAATCAGGACCAAAGGTATCAATTGACCGATTATTGGCGGCCGGAAGCTGATTCCCTGCTTCTCTCTAACACACACCTGGAGGGACTGGGATTATGGATTACAATCTCGATTAAAGTCGGATTATTTTGCTATCACAGCGTTTCTTTCTGGCCTTTTGCGGCAAGACTGAAAATCAAAAACATTTACATTCTTCAACCCTAACCCTTAGGGTTAGGGTTATTTTTCCTTTTTATTTTTCCTTTTATCATACTATTGTGCACTCATTACCTCACTTGTTACTAAGACACGTATAGTTTTATCACTTGTTTACTAAGACACTGTATAGTTTATTTTTATTTCTAATTCTGCCTTTTTCTTTTTATGAATTATTACTGTTATATTTGCTGTAACTCTGGCGCAACAATTTCCTTCGGGATTAATAAAGTTGTTCTTATCTTATCTTATCTTATCTTATCTTATCTTATCCTTTCTGAGGATCTCCTCCACGCAAACACTGTAAACCGCCATCAAACACGCTGCCATGTCAACACCCACCGCAGGGATGCAACAGAGTTCATGGATTCACCGGGACTTCTGAAGTAACTCGTCTTCACCCATCGTTCAAACCATTGTGACCCCCCTCCACACCTCCACACCTCCACACCTCCACACCTCCACACCTCCACACCTCCACACCTCCACACCTCCACCCATTCCAAGTCCCTCCTGTTTCCAAAACAGCACCACATGGGTTGGAGGGGCGTTAACTTAACCCTCATATTATGTTAAGGGTCAATTTGACCCATTGGATCAATGGGTGAAATGGGTCAAATTGACCCTTAACATAATATGAGGGTTAATGTCCGACCGCCAGTGAGGGCCGGGCGGACGTCTCCACGTGTCGGACGGGGGGTTCCGAAGCAAAAGGTGTGGATAAGGAAGGAAGGAAGGCAGCATTTGAGGTGTTTTGCGGTCCAAACTGTTGGTTTGCTGTTCGTTCATTCCTCCGAATGACTCCGTAACTTTACTTTCACCAGCATCCGTTTGTATTTGATTTCTCATCAAAAGCAACGAATTCCATCTTCGGCAGAAAAAGTTTGTTATTCTGCCGACCAGTGCTGGTTGTTGCTTCGGAGCGGGGGATATTAAAGATTTACGAAATAAACATGAAAGCGTGTTTGAACAGGTAATGAATCCAACAAACGGAAAATCCGCTTTAGATCCGATCACTGTTGATATGGCGACCGCCGTCAGTGAATCCACTGATGGCGAGGTAACTTAACGCCCGGCCTGCACAGCCGGGTGAAATACTTGGAAATAAAGTATTTCACCTGCCCACATCACATGCAGGCCAAGGGAATTAAGGGTTGCAAATGCTATGAAAGATGTAATAAAATAAAGCTGCTGGGATGCAGCAGCTTCTCACAGAATAGCCCTGGATTCTGCATCCGATGATCCTGTCTCTCCTGTTTGGTCGCATCCGGTATTTGCTTTCCAAACGTGGGCGTGTCTGGTCGTGCAGGAGGATCGTAGACCCCGGTTGAAGTGGAGGCGCGTCTGTTTGCACGGTGACGCTTTGCCATCGCAGTTTGAGCAGGCTTAACCTCGTAAATACGCTTTTATAACTTGCTCCGGAATTTGTTGTGAAATTGTTGCGCAGAGCGCTGCCGAGTTTGTGAGTTTTTTTTAGCGAAGCAACAAGTACCCGACTACATTAACCTCCCGCCCCCTTTGCCTCCCCGACGATGCCCCGCTGTCTTCACCGACCACATAGCAGTTTTATGCAAACGTAGAATTAAACTCGATAAACCACTCCTGACATCAACATCCCATCATCCCCGTGGCGACGTTCAGAACTTCACTCCGGAGTTTCGTTCCCGATCAGTTGTGGATTTCTCTGTCCGCATTACAGCTGCTGCATTGCAGTCACACAGGTAACACAGGTGTGTGTGCTGCAGACCAGATCTGTGAAAGGCAGGTTGCCTTCTTTGTGCACCTCTTCACACAGGAGAACCCTGATTTTATAAAAAAAAAAATAATAATAATTGACAAACGGAGGTCTTTTTAAGTCCTCTGAGGAGATGTTTATCTGTCAATCAAAGGGTAGAAGTGCAACCTGGGTGCAAAGTTGCATCCAGGATACCAGATTCAGCTTTTCCAAACGCTCCCCACACACACACACACACATGCGCGCACACACACACACACACACACACACACACACACACACACACACACACAGTGAAGAAGCGCTCACTGAGGTCTCCAGAGTGCAGGTTAGACTTGGAGAGCAAAGGCTAGGTTCTGTCCAAGATGGTGTCAGGTAGCACACACACACACACACACAAACACACACACACACACACGGCAGTGTGCAGCAGCCCAGGATCACATTGAGCATGTAGTCACCCTCTTAAAATAATCGTCTAAGTCATTTTTTCAGATTTTTCAGGAAACACAAAAAAACTGAACCATTCGACACACTCTTGACACGGGCAATTTCTACTAAAGGGGTAAAATAGCACAATCTGTTTAACTGAGGATGTAGGCAATTTTGACAGAGGTCGCCAGCATCATGAGGAGATGATTTAGGCAAAAAAAAAAAAAAAAAAAAATGTTGTAAAAAAATGACTTAGGCGATAATTTTAAGAGGGTGAGGGTGTGTTGTAAGTTGATGACACCATCAGAATGAAGAGCCTAACAAACACAGTGCTGGTGAACCACCTCCATCCGCCTGTCAATCATCCTCGTGCCAGCGAGACGCCCGTTTGACGATCGCCGAGGGGAGTTTTGTCTCGTTGCCCGGGAGTAACGCCTCAATCCTGAGTCTGCAGACTGATGGTTCAATCCCCCGGCAAGATGTTCTGACCTGAGTGGCCCCTTGAAGATGCCATTAATCATGGGTGTAATTTAAGGAAGTTCCCGGTCTGTCCATATCTCTCTCTCTCTCTCTCACACACACACACACACACACAGTGGCCTGACTTCTGATTATTTCCTGTTTTGTAACTTTTCCCAGCAAAATTCTTATAAATTCCACCTGCCTGTTTTGGGGAGAAATCCTGGAGAAAGTGACGCTAAGTGAGGTTTTCCTCATTTGCAAAAACTTGCTAACGATCAGTGTGTTGCGACGTTCTATCTCCATCTCTCCATCTGTTTATATCTGCTCCTTTAAAATGACTTCCTGTAGAAAAACGGCAACAAAAATCCCAGCGGTTTACCATCCTCTGAAGAAACACATCATTACGCTGCCACGGAGACGGACACAGAGATACGGCTAACGAGGTCCCTCCAAGTGCGTGATGACAGTAAATATATGCTTTCCCTCTGATCGATGTTCTGGCAACTTAATTCCCAGCGGTTGACGGCGGCAGGGGTGGCGGATCGGGTCAAAACCCCTGAACGCGCACACTTTTCCGCTTTTGAAACCCAGTTCAAACATCACCGTGAGTTTAAAAACCCCAGCATCGGGACAAAAAAAAATCCCAATTTTTGATGAAGTATTTCAATGAAGAGCAGACGTGCGCGGTGAAGCGGGTTGTGTGTAAAAGCAGACCGACCTCAGCCGTCCCCGGGGGCCGTGGCCGTGAGGGTAGCCGTGGCTGTGGGATCTTCTGGGCACGGGCTTGTCCTCCTCGTGCAGGTGATGCAGTGAAGGTGAGCGGGAATGGGAGGACCTGGAGCTGCCGGTGCTCTGGAGGCTGCTGTCGGGGATCTCGCCGTGACGGCTCTACGGCGGAGAGATGAGATGAGATCAGAACAACTTTATTTATCCCGAAGGAAATTGTTGTGCCAGAATTTCAAGTAAAAACATAACAGTAATAGATAATAGTACAAAGGAGGAAGAATAAGAATACAATGAAATATGAATTGTCTTAACTTTAACTGAGGAGCAGACCGGTTGGAAGGCACATAGAGAAATTTGCTTTTTTTTTTTCTTTTTTTAATTTGATTTTAAAAAAAAGCTCACTGAGATTGGTCTCTTTTCAAAAGCAACCTGGCTGATAAAAGAAAGAAAAAAAAACAAGCAAAAGGTACGACAGAAATACCGGATGTACATTTAAAGAAAAAAACTGCTTAACTACTAACTTCCTTTAGGAAGTCGGACGGGTAATACTGGTAGATCGCATGACATTAAAAAAAATATATACATCAGCCTATCATTCATCCTGTAACCTGACTGATATGCAGGGCAGCCGGTCAGATGACATCTAATTTTTTTCTGACACCGAGGTCACTGCGCATGCACAAAAAAACAAGCTTGTCAGCAAGTTACCGCCAACTTTTAGCCCTCAGTTTTTTCTCTTAAACTTACAACAGGGTCTAAAATGAGCGGGGTAGCCGGACCGAGTAAGAAGACAAAAACGTATCACTTTCTTACGGAATAGGGAGAACTTTTTTTTTCACGATGACATTTTCAAAGTGCGTTCGCCTCATCAGTCGGTCTACCATCGCAATACCCAAGATGGGTAATGCGGGGCCGCATTTTCAGACCGGCGGTGGAAAATACCACACGGACGTCCCGCCGAAAAGCGAGCGAAGGAACTAAAATCCCATTTGTCCGGACAGCTGTCGCTTTTCACACAACAAACTTCAAAAGCGAAGCAGGGTTCAATAAGGCCGTCCGTCAGCAGCTACTGTGCAGCTACTATGATTCGAATCACTGCAAGTCATCAGAGTGAACGTGAGTCATGACAAAAAAACGTTATTTTGTGTCGTGCAACATTAGCTCATGCGGTTATGCGAGGTACATCAACATACATTGTACGTTTAAAGAATGTTTTGCATTTTTCTCATGGGTAGATCATTTGGTTTGGTAATTTTATAAGTAGCCCGCATGCTGGAAAAGTGTGATCGCCCCCGCTTTAGGCGGAGCCGGCTGCCGGGTGTCGTACCTCCCCGAGGCTGCTCTGCTGCTGGCCCAGAGCGGGCAGGCTGCGCAGCGAGGGGACCGGCGAGTGGCCCTGGCGCCCACGCGTCTCCCTGGGGCCCGGGCCGCGGAGGTGGTCGTGGTCGCCGTTCAGGTTGTTGTCGCTGGCGGAGCGGAGCAGTGAGCGTGGGGAGGGCATGGGGCCGGGCACGACCCGCCGACGGTTGGTGTAGGAGGGCGTCTCCCTGAAAGGCACTGACAGGACACAGAAAGCCGTCGACCCAGATCGGCAGCTGCGGGAACCGATACGACTTTTCGCCTCTCTTCGAACGGACTTCAACGGAGAACGTGGGAAATCAAATATTAATTTATTGAAGTGGACGAGGGAAGCTGTTGTAACGGAGCCAATTGTTGGTACAGATTACGACAGAATGGGTTTAGCCGTCTGCCAGCGCCGGCCTCGGGGACCGGCCCGGGTTTCATCCGGGAGGCGCGGGTTCCTCGCCGAGGATTCAGGAGGGGACGTGTTACTTCCCGTTTCCACCAGATGGCAGAGGTTTTCCGTGAGTGCGCGCTGCGCCGGGATAGATCCGGCGTGCCGCTGATACCATGCAGACATGCTTCCACCCTTCCACTACTCCCACATCCAGCCATGCGTCCTGGTGGTTCCACTTCTCCACCCCCGTGTCTGTCTGTCTGTCTGTCTGTCTGGCTGTCTGGCTGATGCAACATTACTGCCTGCGCCGAAAACACAGAGTGGGCCTCTGAGATCTTACCATATCTGTCCGCTTACCAACATCTGATGCTTTGTGGACCTTTATGATCTCAGCCAAATCAAAGTTCCCTGCTATGATGGCCACCTGGATATGGAGCAGAACAGAGAGGTCCGTCACATTTCCGGTCTCCGTCTGAGTCATCGATGCATATATTTTTTCAGATTCGATTAAATTTTGCGGACGAGCGGCCGCACTGTGGCTGCTGTGTGTGTGTGTGTGTGTGATTGTGTGTGTGTGTGTGCAAACAAATTAAGTTTGATCTGCTGAGGAAATCTGTGTCGGTGTCAATTTCACAGACGTCAAACGCCGAGCCTGTGATTCAGACAGAGCCCGGAGGGGGGGCTGAGCCACCGCGCGGTGAAGTCGGTGCGGCGCCGTTGTCACGACGCTCTCGGGCTCGGTGGCGCACACACACACACACACACACACACACCTGAAAGGCAGTTTGGCTGTTGTAGTTCTTGATCTCCTTGTTGGCGCCTCGGAACAGGAGGACTCGAGCACAGCTGTCCTGGATGGAAACACACACCCTGTGTTTAAAGATCATTGTATACCAGTCTTATAGTGTGCAATATGTGTAACACACACACACACACCCCACACACACACACACACATACACACACTGCCACCACTAATTGGTCTCCCTGTACAGGGTGTGTGTGTGTATAAAATACACTGCAGGTCCTGGAAGATGAAAACGCTCCAGACAGAATGTAAATCTCAGATCCCACAGAGTTTCAGGGGAAAACAAGAAGCTTCGGTATAAATATATAAATCATGAGAAACAGGAGGGACTTGATCAGGTGGGAATCGCGTAGACGGGAACACGTGGTTCCAGGAGATCGCCCTCCGCACACGGAAACCAACCGCCGTGATCAGAAGGGCCAGCAGATCAGGAGAATTCGGGGGACAGCGGTCGTCTGCAGGACCCGCATCGGGACGTCGGAGGTTCGGGTGTCGGGTGTGACGGCTGCAAAGCTTCGGCTCCAAGGAAACAAGTTGAAACCATCAACTGCGGTTAGAACGAGAAAGCGTTTCCCCGTTTCTCCGGAACACGTGCGGCCTTGAGAGCCGAACGGACCCGAGTGCATTCATACGAATACGAGTGGAATAAAACTGTTATGTTGTTGAAACAGAAGTGGATTTTGCATATTTAGGTATGAATCGCTCGATGTCAGACATTAACAGAGAGGATGTCTGCTTTCACGACGGGGTGACGAGAACTTAACGCTTCAGGACCCGCTGAGTTTCGAGGAGAAAATGAGACCGACTGAAATGACGAGACCTCTTTGCGATGGTTTGTCGCTTATTTCTTTGTCTCAATTTCACTCCGACCCTCTTCCCCGGTCCAGGCGTGTCCGGCCTCCTCGACGACTTTGAGGAAGAACACGTCCATCTGGACCTCGGCTTTTAAATCAGTTCCTCTCAACTCCCTCTGACTGCGAGTGGCTCCTGGCTGATGGTGAGGAGGGCAGATTTGATCCTTCGTTTCCTGGTCAAAGACGTTACAAGATCCACATCATTTTCACCCGTTTATGCCGCGGAGTGGAAATACTTCCATTCAAATGAACGAACGTCCTCCAGGGACATCGGGAACAACGTTCAAAGGCCTGACGGCGGTGCGTCCACGGCAGAGGAGACGGTCCTCCCTGGCGCTAACCGCTGCTTGAAAAGGCTAAGGAGCTGCTAGCAGAGCCGCTAGGAGAGTCAGAGGCCATCTGGTAAACCCCGTCCCTGAAGAAGACCGTTTCAATGGCGTCCAGACTGGACTTCCATACTCTTCCCGGGCAATCATTTGAATAGATCTCCTGCGCTCGCCGCCCGATGAGAGATGAGCCGATGTGCGGAAAGCAAGCCGAGCGCGCCGGCGTGGAGAAACCGCACCGCGCAGCGCCGGATCGCCAGCGGTCCGGCACATTTTGTTTGATAGACCCTCCGCCGGTGAAGAAGTAGAGTCCACGCGTTCCTTGAATGATACATGGAGTTTGAAAGCAGCATTCTTCAAGCGGCCGAGGGTAAGGTGACACGTCCTGCTTCAAATTCACTCCCTGGCTCTCCGGTAAAGATGGCTGCCCCTGCAGTAATACTCAAACTCAATTATGAGACTCAAAGCGGCGCTAATCTATAATGACTCTGATATAAGGAATGGTTTACAACCCCCCCAAAAAAAACATTTAATTACATGCTCTATTATGTATAAAAACACCGACACTTTTTGTACAAGCTAAACGTACAAAGACACCTGGGGGCAAGAAACCGCCGCAGATTGATAAACGGTGCCAGCCCTCCGCGCCGGCTGTCGGCCGGTCGATATATAATTTAACAGCGAGCGCGGAATTAACAGGACGAGCGAGTCTCGATCCATGAGCGGCCCGGCAGTCCAGGCTCGACACTCGGGCGACCCGAGCAGGACATTCAGATCATATCTCTGAGGTTTGTACAGTTTAACTGCACAACTAATTTATTCAATCACCCAACGTGTTAACTCTCAGAAGCACATGAATCATCATGTCTGACGGCGCCGACTAACATGGGGGGAAAAAAAAAAATAACCCGCAGAAAGAAATTCTAGCAGAGCTATTAGCACTGTGATCTACTCAGCTGCTACCAAAGCAGCATACGCTCGATTTTACACTCACACACACACACACACACACACATACCGGAAACACACGAGACTGGCCTTTTAAATGTTAAGAACATCTTAATGCACTGACTCTGGGAAATATTTGAGTGACACTGATCACTGTGTACCAGAACCAGGGGGTTGTCAAAACAAATGTTAGGTTAGGGTTGACTGTCAGCATAGCATTAGGGCTAATCCTCACTAAAGGATTAGGTTTAACCCTCACTAAAGGGTTAGAGTTAACCTTTAGCAAAGTGTAAGTCAGGGGTGTCAAACTCACGGCCCGCGGGCCAATTGCGGCCCTCGGAACAATATTTTGTGGCCCCTTGCCTGAAATCAAATCTTTGAGTTAGTGCGTACCGCGCCTCTTTTCTCACATGGATCCGGGGGTTTATACAGTGGGTTTCAAAAAAAAAAAAACGGGTAAGGAAAAAGTGAAAAAGTCACTTTGTGATGTATTTTTTACTTCAAAATTAGAAAACCAAAATGAGTTTTTGCTAAAAAAAAAAAAAAAGTCTAGTGATTTTGTTAAAATGATCTTTTCTTTTCTTATTTCTATCAAAAGAAAAACCCAAAACAATAGCAAGAAGAAAAAAAAAAACGGCAAAATTAAAAAGATTGGTTTAATAACCAGAATAGCCTTGTAAACATTATACCTCTTATACATATTACCGATCCATTTTCGAATAAATTCTAGTGGCAATTTTTCCCACTGTGACAAGATTTTCTCTTTCTAACTCAACAATATTTTTAGGGTGTAATTTTGTGATTTCATCAATTCTCTTTTAATATCAATTTTTAATATTAATTCATCATGTATTTTTTAGAGGAACGGTTCATTACACCTAAAGATTTTTATAATTTACCTGTTTACCTCCTTTACACTAAAACAAAGGAAAAATTTGGACTTAGTGTTACTTCTAGGTAATAATTTGAATGGTCCGGCCCCCTTGACATCAAATAAACTGAGTTTTTGGTCCCCTGGTGTAAAGGTTAGGGTTAACCGGGAGCAAAGGGTTGGAGTTAACCCCCAGAATACAACCGATTATGATTCTTCTAGGAAATCATGCGGACAAACTGTAGAACTAACATTATTTTGTACTTTAAATACACTCATCGGGCTGCGTTTTGAGTAAAGTGAAAGTGGATTACACACACAGACACACACACTTTGCCAAATTTGACCACATTCAGAAAAACCATTTGCTCTGCGACTATTAACGGCTTCTTCCCCGCCGCTCCGATCAGCTGTCAGTCACGGCACAGCTGCTCGTCACCAGTGAGGAAATTAAAAGGTGATAACAATCTTTCAAAGTGGCGCTGCTGCTGCTGCTGCTGCTGCTGCTGCTGCTGCAAACACGACTTGCAAAACACAACAGCCCTCGCATTCGAAATGCTCCTGAGACGGCGGGCCGCATCCTTCGTCAACAATCTAAGAATAAATTCCCGGATGGTCCAATAAGAGAGCGGCGTGCCACAGTTTATTGCTCTACTCACAAAAAAAAAAACCCCTCCTCTTAAAATTAATTCGGAAAACCACTCCAGTCGTCGGTAGATGCGAATCCATTAGCATCAACATCTGAAGACAAACCAGATTTAGTCGAGTACTTAACAGTTCTAAGTGGGGTGGGTGGCGTTTGCACGGGCGGCAGATGGTCCCTCGCACAGCCATGTTGGAGGATTCCTTCGCTCATTAGAATGGAAGGAGCAGATTTGGCACATTCCTCCGAAGGAAGCTTTGCTTTTCATGGCGTCTAACTTTTAAAGGAACTCCCTTTCCAGCAGACGGAGCGGCAGCTCACAACAAAGGTTTGGACGGACGCCACGCGAGATCCTTCTTTCTTTGATTCTAGTTTTACCCGTGAATACCGGCCACTCCTGCACATCCGGGTTTCACATTCAAGACAACAAAAACCTCCAAAACCAGGTTGCAGAATGCAGAAATCCATTACCCGTTCTTTCTCCACACAGTGAAATAACCCTAAAGGGTAAAACTAGATTCCCATAAACATCTGGGAGTTTTTATTCTAACAGGAAGGAAAAGCTCTTTACAAGCAGTTGCTTCTCTTCCCAAAAGCATCATTCAATCAGACATTAAACTTGATCAAAACCTTGTATTTCCTCCCTTCTACTTGAATATGGTACAATCTGCAACCAGGATTGTAAAGAACGGCTTCTTCTATTCAGTCGAACAAACTCAGGGCTGTGCAGGCTGGGCCGCAGCGAGCGCCGCCCTTTGCTGCCGTGACCGAAAGATTATTCGTCTTCCACACATTTGTCGATGAGCATTTAGCTGAACGCAGGTGCGATCTGGGCGACGCACGACAAAAACGCAGAAAAGGAGGGAATGTTTAAAATCACATTCTACCGCTGTTCCGGCAGCTGCTTCGGAGCGTAACGCCCCTTTTTTCGGTAAATTTTAGACTCTCATGTGAAATCCTTTTTTTTTTCCACTGAGAAAACAGGCACCTCAACGCTTTCCCTATGGGCTCCAGGAGAGCGTGCACGTACGTTTTGGTCATAAGGGTCAAAACAGGCTTCTCTCTTCCTATTCAGAGATAGCTGAGAGTGAACTGACAGCTCTGCCATGAATGAAAAGTCAATGTAGATCATTTAAGTCTTGAACACACTCCCTGTAGCTTACGTAGCTAGAGGTGTTTACCTCGCCACCTCTTGGCTACAAGCTGTGTCGCCATGTCATTTTGACAAGACAAACCTGATTGTTTTCTCGTCACCTGTTAATTTAGCTAGTTAACGGGTCACCTCAGTCATCATCGCAAAAGTCGCATAGCAACACCCTAGCATTTATTTGTATGCGAGACAACAATCTGCGTCGAGGGACGGCGAGAGAAGGCGAGACTCTCGGTCCGAACGGTTCTGCTGAGCGGTTTGTGTTTACACGGCGGAGGCTAAATCCTCTCCCCTCGGCCTTGAGGGGGGCAGAGAGATGTAGGAGACCCATAAAGGGCAAATTGTAGATACGATACTTGGCGATTTGCGGAGGTGTTCAACCTTTTCATAGAAATCAGCAGTCTCATGCCTGTTAATGCATTGCAGAGGATGAGTTGTGCACGTGTGCAGGCATGTGCTTCTGTTTGACCGACAACAAGAAGGGAAGGGAAAAGAAGTCTGATCCACTGCAACCTTCAGCTGTGCATTTCTTTGTGGCGCTTGTGATAAGACCTGCTGTTGTTTGCACAAACTGTACATTACACACAACTTTCCATCGCAAAGTGTCTGGAGGTTAAAAAGATGCTGAGGAGAAACCTTTAGAAATACCGACCGCACTCGAAGATGACGTCATTAGCCAGCGGGCGATGCTACTTCCATCCGTCAGCCGGCGAAACTACCATTTTCAGAAGATGGACGAGTAAAAGCAGGAGCAATTAGGAAAGTCTCCGTTGATAACGTTGGCCGGAGGTGGAAATGAATAGGACTTTCAAAAGGGGGGAAAAAGGCGCTCGATAACGAAGGTCCTCGTACCTGCTTTTCAACAGATACCGGCGTCTGTGGAATGGCGTTCATGATGTGTTTTGGAAATTAGCTCGTCGTGTTGCCAAAGACTGGCATGTAACGGTAGAAAAGACCTCCTGAACTCAGTTAATTACATGTCTAAAGATGCACGTGTTACCGGAGCTGTGTTGTGAAGCCAAAACTCCGGTATCTGACACTATAATATCATATATTATGTAATATAGTATAGTATAGTAATTGCCCCCAGGGGACAAATAAAATTGCTGTAAATTTGTATGCGACCAGCACGTCATGGAGCGGGCTGGACACGGTGTCCAAGATGACCTTCACTTTGTGAAGCGTCCTCCTAATCCTGAGGAACCTTCCTGAACAGAGCTGACAGTTTGCCTGCAGGCCATCCTGTTATTGTGTGCCTTCTCATTCTTTTGACTGTCTGCTTGATCTTGTTCTTCTGTTTCAGTTCAGAAGTCTCCGCGGGCCCCGGCCATCCCATCAGCTCGGCCCGAACCCCCCGAGTTCACCACCTGCTTTGATTTCTTTCCCGGTTTTATGTCGTCCGACTGTCACAGTATCCCCGCCGTGTTTTCCAAGTTAGCTTATCCCAAACGTGACGTTCACGCCACCATTCCTTGGTTCTTCCCCATCTTCCACAGCAAAGGGTAGCTTCTTTGCAGAAGCCATTTTTAAATTAAATCTAAAGTCATAAAGTTGTTCGAGAGAGTTGTGTTTACCCTGTGCCGTCTCCCCCTAATGTTCTCCATCGCCGTGGTGACCAGTCCTCCAGCCTCCACCCATGGTTCTGTTTTCCCGGTAAAGGAGCCCGCGGAGCCTGGATTCGATCATATCTGCCGAACCCGTAGCCCACTCTATTCCACTCCCCTCCGCGATCAATGACGATTATTACCAGCTACGTACATACGTGTGTGTGTGTGTGTGTGTGTGTGTGTGTGTGTGAGATGCACACTGTAGCGAGCGCTGCCGCTGAGGTCAGTGTGAGCCGCGCTTCGGGTCCGTGACTCGGCTCACGAAGCTGTGACGGGAACACGACCGAACAGGACGCCGTGGCCGAGTTTACCAGGCGTGTAGTTGAGAATGAAGACGACCGAGCTGTGGGGCGTTATTGCAGAGAGGGTCTCGCGGGATGGAATAACAACATCACAAGATGGTCTCTATTCACTAATCCTGCCACCGGCAGTCCTTCCAGCCCCCTCATCGTTCTCTTTACATATCGATCGGAGCCGTTTGGACTCAAAGTCAATTCTGCCCGTCCATTTATTTCTGCCATCCAACATTATCATTCAAGCGAGGCCTGTTTAAAAGCTTTGTGGAACCCTGCTGAGACACACTGTCTGGGATCAATATGCCGGACGTGGTGTTCAGCTTCCAAAGGCAGAATGAAGGGGAAAAAGGAAGGAAAATATCTGACCGGAGTGAAAACTTGGATAAAATCTGCAGAAATGATCAGTCAGTGGATCAGACGGTTTCTCTCAAACAAAAACCTGTGGCCGTAAGAGAAACAAAACAATAACGTGATCGCATGGATGTTTCCAACAACTGGCATGAAGTATTGATGCTGCACCTCTCGAAACACTGTACCCCCCCCCCCCCCCCCCCCCCCCGACACACACACACACACACACACACACACACCCCTGTTTGCAGTACAACTTAAAACTGCAGCAGACATACACAAAACATGCACGGTTGTTGGACTTGTAATGCAGGAGCAGCTCATTCAATCTTCATAAAGAACGCAGTCGCAAAGCTGTATCTTCCAGAGCACATACTTCCATATTCATCTTTGAGCAGCTCCTGCCCAAACAGGCCAGAGCTGTATTTCCAAAACTATTCATGGTTTCCCAGGGGTGTCCTGGTTTTCACTGCCCTCCTCTCACAGTGCCCCCGATCTTTACTTATATATAACATTCATTCATATTTCAAACACACTCTCCTTGCCTTCAAGCCCCTGTAGTATCTAAACCGCGTAGCTTCCAAGGATGCTAACGATACATGACGTTGTACACGGAAGCACCTCGATCGGGGGGGAAGATCCCGACTTTGAGCGGGGACTTCGGCCGTAACCTTCACAACAGGTCTCAGGGAGGAACCGGGTCCATCGGATGTTTTAGAAGCCGTTAAAAATGGATGAATATCATTTGAAAGACACGACTGCCGATTCATTATTCATTATCGGTCGAATGCACGTTGTGAGACAAATTTCAGGTATTTGAGCGGCGAGTATTTGCTGACTAAAACCCTCAGTGGACGGCTAGAGTTAGCTTGTTAGTATGTTGGTCAGTGACATAGTTATCGCATGGTCGAAACGTTTACACGTTTACTGCGCACGTGGATCAAATGTCAGCCTAAACTCACGACGTCAAACTTGTGGTATCTGTGAGTTTAACGCCGACCGGCGGCAAGCCGGTCCTTCTCACTGGTCAAAACATTGAAGGCTAGTCTATCTTTCTAATGACAAACACAGTCACACACATTATAGAAGCACAATGTTGAAAATAAAACCATGGAGTGCACGTAGCACAGGTGACTTTGAGCAGGATCTCCAACGATTAAGGCGTGATTAATCTCAGGCTGCAAACGACGACTACTTAAGATTAAGGAAAACTGCGGCCTCGATCAAACGCAAAGATAGCGAAGAGCGTCGGTCGGTGCGAGATGGGATAGGAATACGTGCAACCCGTCCAAAAGTCAGATTCACAACGCCTTCACTCCACTGCTCCGGCGCAAACCGCCGCCCACCACCGACCGTACGCTTTACATCGACAGTTATTCGCTCGTCCATTGACGACAGCGGCCGCTCCAAGCATACAGTATCTTTGGACACAGCTGGTACCTGGTTGTAGAGCGCGCACACGTGCAGGGCTGTATTTCCTGATGCATTCTGAGCACTCATGTCGGCGCCGTAGAAGAGCAAGTGTTCCAGATGCTGCACGTGGCCATAGCGACAAGCCTGCAAGGAAGAATTCAACATTTTAACTCAAAAGATGTCCTTGTTAGCAGAGAACAACTGCAAAGGGACTGGTGAAAAAAAAAATAAAAAAAATGCAGCGGTTGCAAGTTGTGCCCGGCAATTAATCTCTCTTGCTCTCCTGCTCTGGCCTGGCAAAAGTGTTTGCCGGCAATAAGAAGGTTTTGGGTAGCACACCTACATGGGACGTACTGGACAATTAGAATACTGAAGCTGAAAAGCTCTCATCATCCAGTCTTTGTCCAGTTCCGATGTCTTATTGCGACCTATTACGTCTACTAGGCGATCGAATTCGGTTCCGGCCGCAGAGGAGATGAACCGTCGCCCCGTGGGCGCGTTTTCATTACGAGGACTCTCAGACTTCCAGCTCTACCGCTGCTCGGATGAAAAGGCAAAGTCGGCACACAAACAAAAACGGCGTTCCATCCGTTGCCTCGATGTATTTAAAAAAAAAAAAACCTTTATGAATGCGCACGTCAGACCGCGAACTGATTAAAAGTGCTGCCCTCTCTGAAAAGAAGAGAAGTTTCATGTCCCCTGCGCTCTCGTAAGGACCTCTGGAACGTCTGACAAGTGAAAATAAAACCATCAGGCGGGGTGAGGCGGGTACGTCCGACCTCCACGGCTCGTTCTCCATCTGGACCCACTCCGGTAAAGTTACTCTTACGGCCGTGATTCTACGGCGGTTGGAATGACAAACTTGTATTTCCTTCACACCGCCGTCGTGTCCGGGCGGGTTACCTGATGGATCTCCTGCCAGCCGTTTTCGTCCACGCAGCCGACCCGCGCGTGATCGTGCAGCAGCAGCTCGCAGCAGTAGGGATCTCCTCCCACCATGGAGCTGTGGTAGAGGGGCGTCAGCCCGCGGCTGTCCTTATAATCAGGTGAGGCCCCCAAGTCCAGCAGTGTCTGGCGGGTCAAGAAAGAGGGCGGATGAAGGTCCGACCACCACAAGAATCCAGTTACGCGGTTCATGATAGACCGAGTCTAACGCGACGGACACGCCTCCGTGACATTTAACACGGCGGCTCTCTGGAAAACACGACGGTAACAGAACAATGACGCGATTCATCTGAACCCATTCATATAGGTGACACAAACACACACGAGGACACTCGTCGAATATGCTAGCATGTTCGAGAGGCCCGACGCGTTCGGTAGTGGCTCAGGGACTCCGCCCGCAAGCTCTCCTCTCCGGGAACCCGAGAGTCCACTTACGATGAGGGCGGTGTGGTTCTTGCTGCGCACGGCCTTGTGGAGGGCCGTGATGCCATCCTTTGTCCGGAAGTCCAAATGAGCGCCTCCGCTCTTTAGCACCTTGATCAAATCCGCACATCCCTCCAGCTGGACGGCCAGGGTCAGAGGGCTTTCTGCAAAATGAAGTTAGAACAAATGAAGTCAGAGCAAATCTCCCTGCCGGTGCGGCGCCGAGCCCTCACACACCCTCTGCCGGACTACAGGTCGCCCCAAAGAGAAATCTCTTTTATGGCCGGACAAACTTTTGAATAAACATGAGGAGATTATCCGAGAGAGTAATCCAGCTTTACTGAACAAGCAGAAGGCTTATTTCACAAAAAGCCGTACGCGGTCATTTTTCAGAGAGGACACGGGAAACAGATAAAGCGCCAGGAAAAAAAAAAAAAAAAAAAAAGATACGGGATGAAATAAAAACAGGCTCCGGGGTTTAGGACGACACTTCATCGCGTCCCTTCGGGGAAAGACGTCCTCACCTCCTGAGTCCGGATCGTGGAAGTTGGGGTCCAGACCTTTCTCCAGGAACCTCGAGACCTTCTCTATGTTTCGTTGCTGCACATACTCCATAAATTTCTTCAGGTTTGCCTGATGGAGGGAGATGTTGGAGAAGAGGGGGGGGGGTGAAGTGGAGAAAGAGACAGCTGTGATTGGGTGATGTGGGATTCATGTGGATGGAGTGTTTAATAATGCAGCTCAGAGATGAAAGCAGCTCCTGTTCCCTCCTTCTCTGCTCGCAGGTTTTATTTCTGTTCCATCACGCCCAGCAAATGGACCATGAGCAGAAGATGTATAAACTAAAACAGGATGGACAAAAAAAGGCACGGAACACGACGGAGTGAAGACCGCACTAAAGAACATCCAAACCGGAGCTTCGCGAGATCCTCCAGAGTCCAAATGTGAAGGTTGACATTTATTGCAGTCTTGAGACGGGTCAATAAAACCGTTTCCATCAATGGATCAGCTCTCTCTCTCACACACACACACACACACACACACACACACATATGCGCGCTCTTCCAGTTTGGAAATATCTTAGATCAAAGATATATCATGTCGATATGTACTGATGAGAGATGAAGATGATCTTAAGCCACTTAGATCCAAAATTGTTAAATGTTAGTCGCCGAGGATGGAGGTGTGTGTGATCACACCAGAGCCGGTCCAATCACAAGCATTTCGCGGAAACCGTCTGAGCGCTCCGGGTTCCTGAGGGTTTCCTGCCAGGGAGACGTGGGAATCACATGGATCTCACTCTTCCGAGGTGCTAAAAACACCAGAATAGGAAAGTAAACTGAATTGAAATGGAGTGACGGATTTTTTGACACCTACCTTTTGCAGCTTCATATCGTGCATCCTGTTTCAGAATCCCGCTTCTTCATTCTCACACACACACGAACGAGCTACGAGGAGCCGCGACGCTCAGCATCTCCGAGTCAAAGTGAGAAAAAAATATAAATCACTCGGGCTTTTCCCTTTGCTCGTATGTTCTGCATGGCGGTTGTTATGGCGATGGGATACAAAGACGGCTCCGGCAGCCAATGTACACAGGAGTGGGAAGAGCTGAAGAGCTCCGGGGCTGTGTTTACCAGCGAACGGTATCTCGAATAATTCCCGGTGTGATGCTTCACGGAGGCTCCGCCGCCGATCGACTGAATCTGCCGGGCGTTAACGCGCTTGTTGAACGGAGGAAAATGGTCTTTGGAGGCACCTTGTGCTCACGAAGCATCATTTCCAGGCAATAGTTCCTCCTTCTCGCTATTTCTATCGGTGAACGCGCCCCTCCACCCGTGAAAACCCTGATTATCCAAAGCATACAAACCCGTTAACATCTGATAGTTTTAAAAAAGAATCGAATGCAGAAGCGTTTGAAGAGAGAGAATTTTAAAGTCGTCAGCCACGACCTTACTTTCCTCAATTCACAGAAGCTGGAAAATGACATTCAGATGATCTTACTGACCAAAGTCGCATCACTTTGAAGCACAAGACCAGTGTCTTCATTCATTCATTCATTCCCAAAGGTCTCCTATTGGTCCCTGACCACCTTAAACTCTAATCCTGCAGAGTCGTGGCTCTGAGCCTGCATGAGTGGGACATTGGAGGGGAAAAAGTTAAGTCTGATCTGCACGTGTTTCATGAAAAAGTGCAGAAATCCGGTCCTCGGTGGAGAAGCGCCGACTTGGACGGGAACGTTCGATGTCCCTTTCTTTCCCGATCCTGTCAAGCTCATTTTCACCGAGGGCTACGTGTAATGGCAACTCTTAAGCCACAATGATCTAGCTTTCACTTCTCTTTTTGGATGTGGCTTTCGTAACGACATTCTGCTGCCATCGTAGTTTGATTTTTGATTCTCTGACTATTTGCTGTTTTTCTGGAAGGCTGACTTTGGCATACTTAGCTCAGTGTTTGGTGTCAAAATGCGACACTGCCACATAACACAAAAGACATGCCAATTTTTCTACTGGAAAGTATTCGCCTTCCCATCTTTCTTGAAACAGCCTTCCACCTGCATCGACTTTGCTCTTCCTGGACATTTAGGGGTCATTTGTATTTCTTGTTGAAAACTGCATTGTGTAGCTACACTGCAATCTAATGGCGGGATGCCGTCACTTGATTGGCATTCATTGTGGGAAATGTAGTTTATGGTTAATGCACAGGTTTAAGACGTTTTTGCGGGCCACATAAAACGATAAGGCGGGCCACATTCGGCCCGCGGGCCTGGAGTTTGACACATGTGCTCTACACCAGTGGTACCGGGTTGCGGACCGGTACCAGGCCGCCAAAGAAATAATCGAAATTGGATTTATTATCTGAATCTGAAGAATCCTTATTTTGAAAAATATTTTATTGTGAAAAATGACCGGAATCGCTGGATACATCTCGGTCACTCGAGCGCCAAAAATGTGACCCACGAGCTAGCAAAATGAGTAAAAGACAAACGTCAGACGGAAAGTTTCTTTTCAGAAGACAGAAGAGCCTACAACTCCCAAGAAAAAGAAAGATTTTAACAGACAATACCAGGAGCTCAACTTGAAATGTGGATTTATCGAGACAGCTCCGCATAATATGCGGCAATGAAGCCTTCATTATACTAGTGTTATGTTGTTGCCGCAAAGTTACGTGGAAGCTGCTCATAAAGTTGCATATGAGTTGTAATAAACAATTGTATAAACAATCTGCGTGCACCACCAACCCCCGATCCCCGGTAAAATTGTCAAGCGTTGTCCGGCCCGCTTTACACAATCATTGTTAAAAGAAAGAAGTCACGTTCATCTTCATGAAAGATCTAAGACAAACTTGCCGTTCCTCAGACAGAGCTCTGATTTCCCTGCTTGGAGATACTTAAGGTCCTCCATCGCTCTGAATGGCTGAAGGTCTGACCAATGGCCTCAAATTACCTCCAGTCACCTGTGCAGCTTTGACTGCTCAGGTGATGATGGTGGAAAGCGGTCCGAAGCTCCAGAAAGAGGCTGAGAAGCTCAGGCCTCCTGCTCTTCCATGGAGAAGGAAGATCTGCTCTTTCATTCCGGTCTAATCCCTCCCAGTGACGGACAGATTGAAACCCTCCAATTGAGGAGACACCTTTGGGTGGATGAGATGTTCAAACGATTCATCGTGCAGCCCCGTAAGGTCGGGCTCACCAGACGCTCCCTACGTTCTGCCTTGAGGGCCACATGATTCTCAGCAGGTCAGGTTAACTGCTAGATGGTGACGGGTTTGAATCGCTTCCACTAAACCGCAGAGGAAGGACACACAGCCATCATCTGCTGACCAACGACACAACAGAGGAAGAGGTTTGTCTCATGTTCTAACCAGCAGTGTCACCAGCAGCCATGAGATACCCTCATTTCCGGACTATTGAGCGCACCTCAATATAAGCCGCACCTGCTCGCCCAGGGGTCGGCGACCTTAAACACCCAAAGAGCCATTCTGACCCGGTTTCCACGGAAAAGAAAACACTGGGAGCCACACTTACTTTTTGACGTCTAAAGTAAAGGTACCACTGTATATATTGCTTTTTGTTACCTTTACACTTTGCATAAACAAGTGTGTAGTGTGTTGCTTATGAAATCCACGAAATGCTACAGACAAAATTAAATTTAATCTATGAAATGAACACATTTTGAACTTTCAGAGCTTGTAGCGGAGCCTTAACCTGTATTTTAAAATAAATCAAAAAAAAAAAAAAAAAAAAAATCGCTGTGTCTGTAAACAATAAAAAAATAAATATTTGCAAAATATCTTCATAAATATTTATTTTACCTGGTTAATGGGACTTCTGCTCCTGAACTTCTGCGCACAACATCTGCAAATCGGGGCTATACCGGCTGGCGGGTGTACCGGCTTCCGCAAGTGTGACGTTTATTTTGAGCGTTGAAAAATAATAAATATGAATTTCTTTTAATATTTCAAGATCACCATAATCAGCCAATTTAGAACTAGCATTAAAAAAGGAACTAACACAAAAAAAATACACTTCAATTAAATACTTCCCAAGCCACTGGGAGACGCGGGTTGCCGACCCCTGGGCTAGCCGATCGCTATCTTGGGCTTCCTCCTGCATACTAAAACCGTCTAAGTCGTTTTCTTCGGCGTCTGAGTTGAACGGATTCAGAATTTCCTGATCATTTCATCGGTCCTATGTGACGAGGATAGATGTTTTAGCGGCGTGAAGCTCATTAGCCCCCCTGGAAAAAAATCCATATATTAGCCACATTGTTGTTTAAGTGAAAAAAGTCACGGCTTATCGTCTTGAAATTACAGTAGTTTGGTTCGGACGGCTTAGGTTCTGATATTCGGGAAAATATGGTGGCTTGGATTTAAAACGGTGTTAAGATTAAATCACAGCTCTGAGGTTGGAATCAGGAACGTGGACTTTGATGCTCTGGAGAACCTGAGTAGAACCTGCCCTGCTTGAAGGAACCGAATTAGAAGCTGCTCCGAATGTGGGCTTTCTTTTAACGGTCTGTGAATCTCTTCAAAACGGCAGAGGTTTGTTGAAACGGATCGCTGGAAGCTGACGCTCAGAAGGCCCCTTGGTCCCATCCTATAACAAAATTTACAAGCAATCAGATTGGACTCCCTGCACTGCAAGACCTGTTCTTCCTGCTTGCCGGTCATGTAGCTCCTCTTTGGTGCTCTCCTGTTACGTGAGTCCACTCCCCATCCTGACGGTGGACTTTGATTCACAGCCTCAGCTTGTTCATAAACAACGACATGCCTCTGGTTATATCTCAAAAAGCATCTCAAACGGATGGACAGACAATCATTATCACAGTGGTGGACTTCGGGTCCCACGTTCCTTCAGGATTCCTCCTCCCCATACAAAGAAATACCACCCGTCTCTTGGAGAACCATCTCATTCCAGATGGAAACGAGGTGCCGGACGGCTCCGGCCTGTAGGGCGGGTAGAAGATGCCTCCTCCTTTTGGTTGGAGGCTCCGTCCTCGTCCGCCATCGAGGCGAAACAACAAAACGACTCAATGCAGCAGAAGACAAAGACCCTCCTTTATCACCTTCTTCTAAGTGCTTGGTAGAAGGAGGTCTGTGTGCCAATAGTTCCTGTGCATCCATGTGCGCTCCATGCAGCGCGTTCGTGTGCATCCCCCTCCCAGCGCCCTATATTTGCTCTCATTACCCCGCGGCCCTGCGGCCCTTGGCCTCCACAGCTGGCCTCCGCCGTGTACGAACGTAACGAGCAGTAATTACAACGCCCGCCAACACGATGCGCATCCAGGAGGACCGAGCGCCGCCCCGCCGTCAGCTGGACCACCAAATAAACAAACGTGAAAACCTCGCTGCGTTTAAGCTCAAAACGGCGAACCGGCCGGCCGGGTCACGGAGACGCTCCGGCAGGCATCTTCCATCTGGAGTGTAGTGAGCGCTGACTAAATAGTTCAGAAGGACGACGGGATTCACAGCGGAGGCCGGAACCGTCGGCCGGCCCGGCGTGCAGACTGAAGGCAGCAGCGCGGTGGAGCTCAAAGATGTGAACTCGTCCCTGCTGAGGACGCCAAAGGGGCTGATGGACTCGTAGGTCTTCCATTCTACCGCAATATTTTCTGTAATGAGCTGAGAGAATTCGCCGTGTCATATCTGGGAAACGGAGGGAGAAATGAAGACCACAACGTTCTCCCTGTAGGTTCCTCCTTCGAAGGTCGAGGTCCCGGTTTCGGGTGGGAAAGGAGAGAAGCCGCTATTACGGACAGCTGTGGTTCGAGCTACGGCTGGACGGGTTTCGCAGGGATCCTCGAGGGGAACGCATTTCACAAGCTCACAAATAAAATCCTGCGCCGAGTCCCGACGTGCACGCTGGTTGCAAGAGTTTGGGTTCTCAAACAGCCGTGCACGCACTAAACCCCGTGGATATGTTCTGCGATTGCAGATGTTCTCTTCACTCTACTGAACGCCAAGATCCAGAACACGAATCCCGGGAGTCGGAAACCACGGCGCACGTTCCTGTTTGACCGAAGCCGAAAACGAACGCGTCAATCCCCGAGTTGGGCGGCGTCGCCGGTCCCGCTGCGAGCTCTGATCGTGACCCGGAACGAGGCCCTGACCCCGAACGCCTCATAGAAGCGACATCACGCCCACAAACGTGTGGACGCTTCAACAGTAATAAAGGTGGAATGACAAATGAAACGACTGAAATACAATTCAAAGAAACCCGAGAAAAGGTCGCGGAACGCAGAAACCTCACAGACTGATGCGCCGGCCGTCATCTCATGGGCTTTCGGCCCTTGCCTTAGAGTAGAATCATTGATTAGTGAGAGAAAGCAATCTTTACGCTGAGGACGAATAGAACGAATATGAATCTCCCTCCGTTCATTTCTTTTTTTACTAATTCATCATTTAAAACCGAATAATTGGAACCCGGTGTTGTAAAAGGTTACCAGCTAGTGCGTCCCAGCCATCGCTCGCTCATCACCGACGACCTTTGTCTCCTCTCGCAGGCAACACCAACACCGAAAACACACTCCGGGCACAGACTGTTCCCGGTTGTGTGTCCTCCGCTGACAGTCACTTACATAAAGGCGGCAGGAAGAGCGAGCAGCCTTGACCTCCGTCCTCCTTATATTTCCAACACGAGGCCTCCTGCTGCAGAGCCACTGCATTTTAATTAGACTCCGCACCGAAGAAGATACATCTCCCTGCCAAATCAGGCTACACACACACACACACTCACACACACACACCTGCTCACAAGGGAGGAGAGCTATTGACACCTTGGATTAGTCACACTTTGTAATCTTAAGTGATCCGCTGCATTTCCTTGTTGTTTTCTTCAATTTGTTTTCCACATTAATCTCTGCCAGAATGGATTCCAGTGAGGGGAAGGTCTTCTGGATATTAACACCTCCAAATCAGAAAGGTCAGAAGTTTGTTGGTAAACAGCTCAGCAAAGTCCTAAGCCTGAAGATGATTGGCAGGTTCAGAGCAGGCGGTTTTGCGGGGAGAAGGAACGCAAGTTTTAACCGGTGATGCAACGGAGTGAATAACTTACACAGCGGTGGACTTTGACGATCATCTCGCGTGAATACGGACCTCCGGGAGAGAAGATGAGATGAAGTCAAAAGCGAAAACACAAGTGTAATCCTCCAGCGGTGCTACTTTAAGCAGCTGACATCGTCAACCGGGCGAAATGAGAGAAAAACGAAAGCCTGCGTTCGACGGCGGGTTCGGTCTTCCCCGTCCTCCATGCTTCCAGAGCTGAGGCTGAAGCTCTTGTCGTCTGAAGTCCGGAGTCAAAGGATTTAGCTTGTTTTGTTTGTCACTTTCTTCTATAATTCATGGACTTAGAGTACAGTATGAAGGTCTGGAAGCATGTTCCCATAAAAAATGCAACACAAGCCCGTGCCGTAGCGGAGACAAGAAACGGGTCACGTGCCGGGAAGCGGGAGGACGAGGAGAACGAAGACCACAGAAGGAAAGGTGAGGATGAGAAAAGAAAAGCGTCGTCTTTAAAGGTGTGAATAGAAACGACAGATCTGATCTACATCTCTCGAGGAGACCGTCGGTCCACCAACTCCGTCGGAAAAAAGTTTCCTCGAAGTGAAATTGTATCACGTTACATGATGACATTTGACTGGTTTTCTTCTGTCCTTCATAGGACAGGTTTTGGTTTTGAACCTGATGGCTGGATGGCCCTGGTCTTCAGGTCTTCAGGTCTTCAGGAACAGCAGGTTCTCTGGCTGATTATAATGACATTTATATGTTCTAAATGTCCATCTCTTACATTTTGTGAGAACTGAAGCTGTTTAGCATCCTTTTTGTCACATTTAACCTTCACAGAGTCCCTGCTACATTAGCCGCGCAGCGCTGCTTTCCTGGCTAACGGCTCCTGGGTGTTACTCCGAGTTGGTTCATATGTGGAGCGTCATGCACGGTCGCCCTCGGTAACTCCAGAGGAGGTCTTAGTCATGATCTTGGTGTCATTCTTTGTCGCAGAGCGGTGTCGTCGAAATCTATGAGGCGTCGGGCTGACCGGAGTTCGGGTTTTCCCCCTCACGCCTGACCCGATGGATACGTCAAGGAGATCTGGAATCTCGAAGATGATCTCGTGCACAGGGACGACGGCCGATCTTATGTAACGCTTTAATATGGAAACAATGCCAAATAAAGGCGCGTGCTTGTATGGCGGATGTTCTCCTGTAACAGTTCTGGACGCATGAAATTTAAATATAAAGCACGTGGTTGTTGTCTTAGCATCCAACACTCAGCGAGTTGACTGCAGTTCCATCTAATCGTGGAGAGATCACGTGACCGGAAACAGGCTTCCGATTGGTTGTCAAATATTGAAGTCCATTACTCCTGAAGGTCGGTGTTGAAATGAATGCAGAATCTATCATTAAGGAACCTTTTTTTTTTGTCATCATGAATGCCAGCCTTATTTAAATGAAATTAAAGAGAATTAATTCAAGTCTGATGGCTGCATTCATGAAAAGGTTTCAAAAGGAAAGGACTCTCAGCTCTCTGGGATAGAAGGATGTGTTGTAGTGCGGTGATTTATTGACGTAAACAATAGCGCCGCCCCTCGTTACTTTGCACTCTTCAGGCGACTGTGTGCACGCCGTGCACTGTTTGCCCCGCTAACTCAATTTTAGCATCTGTAATATTTTCAAAAAAGTCTTAAAAAAAAACAGTATGATCTCCACTGTACTGAGGAACCTCTAAACTGAAGCAGTCGGCCAACCTGACAACAGAGGGGCATTTTAGTCTCTGCTCCGGATCAAAATGGCTGCTGTGCCAGTTAGCATTAGCACTCGATGCAAAGGTGATTACTGGCAATCGGTTTAGTGGGGTGTTGGGGAGCGTCAAATATCGCAACGCCCGGTCCGTCTCAGCTTTGGGTCCCTTCAACGGACATCCAGCAGCCGAGATTAACCTGAATCTATTCTAAGGACTCCAGGAGTCCTTGAGGAGATACCACAGTCAAGAATGCATTAACACTAGATATGACCATCATGGACCAAAAGAGTTGGACGTTTAAACATTTGGCAACTCCAGCATTCTATTATGTTAGTGAAGGATTGAACTATGCATGGACTGTGTCAGACAAACTCACGGCCATGTACGTTACTTTCAGCATCCATGGTTTCTGCCTGACATATAAAGCTGGAAGCGTATAAAGGCGGAAGGTGCGGATGGAAGACCTTCGGGTGTTTAAAGTTCAACCCCCGGGATACAAACAATCGAGATGGAGATACGTAATGGGGCCTGCATTCCTGAGGATCTGGTTTAAGAGCGTGATCTTTGCTGTAGTTGGGTTGGAGTCCAGGTCAGATTTCCATAACAAATGGAATTCAAATACGCGCCTCACATCTTTTTGTGCAGTTTAATGAATAACGGCACAAGCACATATCTAACCCTCAATGACGACACCTGGCATACCTGGAGAGATGAATCATTTTTTATGGCTTCCTATCCCAAGGATCAAGCTTAATGAGTGAGGAGCATCTTGAAAGTTCACAGTATTACATCCAAATGAATGACACGTATATCAATACTGGATAAGTAAGGCACCTAAAGACAGGCCCGCATACAGAAGAACCTTTTACAGTTGATCAAACTCTTTCGACCGCGTCGCGAGGAAGACAGACGGTGACAATGACAGAGGTGTTGTTAATTAGTTCATGGCATCTGACAGCATGAAGAACCATCTACTTCGCTTCCTTAATGATATATTATCCGTCGAAGATTTAGTCGGATCCCCGAGTTTGCTGAGCTCAAGTGAAAAGCAGCCGCGTTGGCTGGCGCTACCTTTCTGTCAAAGCCACCAGGAGTCATTCATTTTCTATGGTTTGTCAGCAGTGAGATCTGGGAGCTCCCCTCTGAAGTCACCACAGACACAACTTCATCACACGCCGAAAATAAAGTACGCTTCCTGCTGACGGGACCGTCTGAGTTTCACAACCGGTGTGTTTGGCTGAATGTTTACCGGCAGATAGGTAAAAAAAACTAGACATATCATCACGTGCATTTGAAAAGAAGGTACCTGTGAGCAGACGACGAGCCGTCGCAGAGTTTAAAAGGGATATTCGGCGTGAAGAAGACACTCCGAGTCTGCTTCGCAGCAATACATACTCAGAGATGGAGGTGTCGAGCCTTTGCTTTCTGCATATTTGTCATTTGGAAGATTCCTTTAACTCATGCATTTCTCTGCATGCAGATCGCAGTTCAGTCACATCGTAGCTCAAACTTCAGCGCAACATAAATCTTACACTTCTAGCAGAACTGGGCCAGAAGGTGCTTGAAGATTTCTTTTGTTTGCTTTTCCAGGCTGTGCCGCGACTGTTCATTTTTCAACCGTCCAAACCAAAATCAGAAGTCGTGGTTGCGCGTCCAGTCGCCGCCGTCCTGCTCAGGCCGGGTCTGACGGCATCTTATCGGCACGCAATCTGATTATGTTCCTAAATCTTGTGGTTTGCTCACGGTGTTTCCTGGACGTCTCAGTGACAGAGTTGGGTGGCCGACGAAGCTAAGAGTCCATCGGGTTCAGCTCGATGAGCGATCCTTCTCCTCAGCCTTTAACCGAGGCAGAGGAGATGGTGAGGAGGTTCCACCTCGTGGCTGCTCCCTCCAAGTTGCAATGAAGGTAGATTCCCCAGGGAAGTTCAGGCACTTCTTTTTGGGGATTCTTGTCAAAATCCTCTCGTCGTGGCAACCGGACACCTTCACTTGAAGGCCTCTCGGATGAGAAGTTAGTAAAATCAAGTCCAGTTGCCACGACGAGAAGATTTCGACAAGAATCTACTACGACCCGGAGGCCTGAGAACCTCCGAGGACATTTTGGGGACGAAACCTTTTAAAGTTCTTTGACGAGAAGTCAAACATGAAATATTGACGATCCATCTGATACCACGACCCGAGCCAGGGAGCTCCATCATCCCACCTCCGGGTCCTCGGACAGACCGTGACGAGAGCTTTGCCCGGCTGATGTGTCCCAAGAGTCTGGTGTCTCTGGGCAGCCAAACTGGAGGACCCGGTGACCTAATGTTCTGTCACACAGCTCCTGGACTCCTGAAACCCTTGGAGAGGGAGACTTCTCAAATTGTGTCAGCAAATTGTGTCAAGCTGCTGTGCCAGGAAAAAAGTCATTCTGGCAGGTAAACCCTCCCAACCTCACCTAACAGCAGGTAACTACAAGACAGCCAGCGGACAAGATCCTTCACACATGCTCTGGAAACCTGAAATTACCCAGGCTTTAACTAGATGGGCTGAATGTGTGAAAATAAATGGCAGAAAACATTGGCCGGGACATTAAACGGTATTTAAGCAACCAGCCCTCTCGCACAGAGGCGGTTATTGCCCATCAAGGCCCCCGTGTGACACGGCGGTGTTTTCTCCAGTCGATTAGCAGCATGAGAGTGTATGTTGATGAGTTTATCATGGGAGAGGAAGGGGAAAATAAATCTGCCGCCGCAGCGTGATTTCCATCGAGTACGCCGTCACGGCACGACTGAAAACGGCGAAAATATCCGCCTGAAGCAGCGACGGCCTTTGAGGGCCTCTGTGATCGCTGTAGCAAGGCTTCCAGGTAGCATCTCACCTCAAAACCACAAAACCAACCCCTGTGCTGCAGGCGGGACGCGTAGCATTCGTCTACTGTCCCGCTCCATGATCCATGAGATGACCGAGGTTTGTAAAAAAGGTCGTCTGAGATTATCCGGGCAGTTTCTGGAGTCTATCAAACATCACGTTTGAATGACAGTGCTGGAAGTTACAGGTGAAATTCAAAATGAAGGCGTTTTTTTTTTTTTTTTTTTTTTTCCTTTCCAAATAGCCAGAGTTCACTTAATGCTCTCTGATCTCCTTTTCCAGGAGGCGTCCAAAGATCTGCGCCTCCGTTCATGCAAAGCATTGGGGGATGTCGCGCAAACTGCATTGACTCTCAGTGAGAGACTCTTCTTTTCTGGCTCGTTGGCTGCGAGGTGGTCACTCAAACATGGTTCTCAAGTTTGCTTCTTCAGCTCTGAACTGAGGAGGCTCTGGAATGAGGGGAAACATCTTCAGGACGAAAACCCAGTCCAGCCGCCGCGAAAAGACACGACAACGACAACGACCGACCCGGAGAACTTGAACCTTCGCAGACTCACAGCGAAAAAAAAAGGACCAAGTTATGAAGGTTCTTAACACAAAAGCCTGTATCCTGACGTTGGATGCGGTTGAACCAACACGACAGCATCCCTCAGGACGTCTGACAAGAGGGTCTTCGGTTGACAAATTGGGACGGTTCTGCTGGCTGGTCGTCTTCCTCAACCTTTCCTGTGTTTTAGTCCTCTGTGACACAAAACCTCTCCGACTAATCGGCTTCTGCCACTGATCGATTTACCCTTGACTTTAATGCCTTTATAAATAAAGCAGTGGGATGACGTGCTTATTTATCGTTTTTATTTACCGTCTTCCAGGCAGCAGCTTGCAAAGCTGGATGAGTCGGGAATTATTCGAAGCGTTTCAATAATCCGTAAGACACTACGTAGACTATCAAACTTATATTCTATAACTAAACGCGTAGAAACAGGTTTTCATCCAACAACCCTTTTGTCACACAAAGTGAGAGAATCCATTCGGCAACGGACAACACCGATCCCGGGGAGTATTATTGATTTGAAATCTAAACGCTTAATACATCAAAATCTGAGATCGAATAAGAAACAAAGAGCATACGAGACGCGTAGAACATCCTCTCTCTGTAAGAATGTCCGAAGGGAAAACCCGGGCCACCTCCGCGCCTCATGGATCCAGCAGCACAGTCACCTCTAGTTCCACCAGATCCCATGACTCGTATAACAGCGACGTGTTATGTCTCACCTCAGCGGCCCGGTGGCTCCTAGCGGCTCTCTCTGAACGCCGTAGCATGCTGCCTCCGGGGTAGTCCTTCTCGGAAGCGGGAGCGGTTGCCTGACCTCTCGGTCAAAGAGAGTACGGTTCTCGGTGGCGTGAGCTTAGACAGGTGCGACAGAATGAACTGGCCCTGACGGTGTTTGACTGAGAGCCAGAACAAAGCGCAGCAAAGCCAAAGCCTCAACCCCCATTCGCCAACAGCCGCACAAACACAACAGAGTCGACCCCCGAACGCATTCTGCTGTACTCTCAACCGATTCCACCCGCCCTCCCGGCCACACCGGCAGCACAGCTTTGTCTTCTACATTGGAACCATTCCTCTCTGGAATATTTGCCGAGCTACGGGACGGCAGAGGTGTTAGGAATTAATGATGTGGTGACAACACGGCGCGCAGACACGCCCTGCGGAAATGCACACGACTTCTAACAGGCGATGAACCTTTCGAAATCCACGACTTCGTGCGGGACATTGACGGCATCGGAGGACGGATTCGGATCGAGACGGAGGAACGGGGATACTCTTTCTCTTAGGCCGAAAGTATGCTTCGGAAACAAGAGGATGGGGATATTTATTCGGCGAGAGTCTCCTTTACGTCTAAGTTAAGAGTATTTCTGAATTAAAATGATTCGTTCGTGGTCACATGGAACATGACAACATTGGCCTATTTTTGTTCCCGGTCGTTACAATGTGTTTTGGTGCATTTGTGTTTGTAAGGAGGGTGGAATTGAGGCCGAGGGGAATGCATGCTGTCATCAGAATGCAAGGGTTCAGAGAAAGGAAGAGCTGAATCAGGTCCAGTCAGACACACACGACTGACATCACACTGACACCGAGGCACACAATGGAGGCACACAACCAAAAATCAAATGCGACCGAACCTGGCAAACACCCACGTCCAAGCGCCCGTAAATGACAAAATAAAATCATGTGTTTAAAAAAGAAAAAAAAAAAGACGGTCTTTCACGGCAATGAGCAAAAGTGGGACGCTTGTTCTGGTAAACTGCTCACCAGGAGATGCTGAGGAGATGGATGGAGAATAAAGGTGAGGACATGAACATATGATGGATATTTTCAGGTTCACTATGGGGAACAATAAGGACTCGATCCTTGATGAGCACATTCTGCTGGATACTGACATATCTATAGATGATGTGTCATAAACCTCTCCGGCACATTGCACGGTGTCTAGGTCTGGAGACCTCCGCTCAGCGAAAACGAACGCGAAGACGAATGGACGTCGACCCAAAGCGGTTCGACGAGGAGGTTCCGACGTCTGTGCTGATGGTGTTTTCGAAATAAGCCACATTTGAATCTGTGCCACAGAAATGCACCGACTGCAGAGCCGGAGCGGAGCGAGGCGGCCGGGCCGCTCCGGGCCCAGACGGGTCCGGGCGCTGTACTTATTCAGCAAGATGATTATTAGAAGACTATTGTGCTTTGTGCCTCTGGCGTCGTATTCCACAGCCGGCTATTCAGGCGGCCTGACCCAGAAGCTCCGAGTCGTCACTCCGTCAATAGGATGGAGGAGCTTTAGAACAGGACTGCTTTTACTGTGAAAGAAGTTGGGAAATGAGACACTGGATAGATGCATGGATGGATTTACAGCATGGGTGCGCACACACACACACACACACACAGCTTTACTTTAAGCTTTAAGCTGCTGCTTTATGATACACAAAGGATCCACGTAAAGGTCTGATTTCATTCCAACAACATTGTCAAGGGACTGATGTGCTTCATGTTGTCCTCCAAATAATGGAGAAGCACAACAGAAACCATCAGACCTACTTATTGGGATATCAATGGATACTTTTTTGCAATGTGATCTGAAAGGGAAATCAATAATAATGTTTACGTGCCACGTTTTCTATTTGTTGATTGGCAGGTCTTAATAGTTCCGCGTCCGGTCGTGGGCTCGGATCTTCCCGATGCTCACTTTCAGGTATGGAAATAATGTATTTTTCACGGCCGACCATCAATCCTTCATTCCGTGACCGGGCGGACTCACCGCTCCGCTTCCTTCTGCACCGACGAACCGAAGGTTTTCAAACTCTCAAAGCGGTGAAATCAACCGTTTCTACCCGTGGAGACCCACTTCCGCACAGCCGGGTTATTATGAAGAGCCCGAGGTCAGAGTGGATATGACCTGATTTCAGTCAGAATCAATTCACCCTGACTTCCTGTTTACCCCCACCCCGCCGTACACCGCACTCTACGCACACTAGGAAGGGAACAGCATACACATGCGCTTAAAGAGCGTCAGAAAACACTGACACGTCGGGCCGACGCAGCGCAGCCATTTACCGACGGCGTTAGCGAAGACAAATCCCGAAAGGCAACGTTGGGATTCTAAATAAAAGGTGAAAAAGGAGCTGATATTTGAGTGTCCTGCACAGGTGGGGCTGTGCAGAACCTCCTGCAGACACCTGCCAGCTGCTAAGCCTCTCTGGCAAGCACTGATAGCTCTGTCAGCCCTGGCAGAAGCGCTCAGACATCACCGTATGTGACGGTTTCATAGTTTAACAAGTTTACGGGACATCCCCGCTACCGTGCGACGTGAGCTTCGGCGGCCCGGCGAGCACACGTTCGCTTCAAACTTAAACACAGCCGCGTGCCCTCTCCGCACAAAACACGCCCCGTCGTAGCTCGGGGTTCGTAACTAAACATTAGCATTCTGTCGGGGTTTGAAAAACCTGCACCGGCTCCTCGCAGCCAACATGCAGCAGAGCAGAACGGCACGGCGAAAGCCAGAGGAAGAACCGGGGGGGGGGGGGGGGGGGGGTTGACAGGTAGCAGAGAGGGATCTGGAGCTTTTGTGAATAACTGGCAAAAGAAAAGAAAATAAAGTGTAGGAAGAGGGAGGAATAAAACAATTATGGATAAGCTGGTGGCAACATAAAGAAGAGAGCAGTTCTGGTACCTTACAATTGAGCCTGGCCTTCCTGGCGTCTTTGGTCTTTCTATCCCTTCTGTCAGCTGCTCGTCTTCTGCCCAGAGCCGAACCCATGGCACACACACACACACAAACACACACACACACACTCTCACGCAGGTCAGCTACCGTTCCAGTGCCAGAACGCCATGCACATGGCGAGATCAGCGCCCGGCCGCTCCGCCTCCAGCTCAGTCTTTGGCGGCGCTGGTCAGAGCAGCTCTTGGACTCTCACATGGTCACTTATAGCAATACTCAGACACACACACACACACACACAGACACGCACACACACACACAAGCGCGCACACACGGAGAGATGTCGAGGGGGGTGATTTTGCAGGATGCCAGAGCGTACGGGGAAGGGGTGGGCTGGGAGGAAGACAGAGGAAAGCAGGGGTGGGAGGGGAACAGAGGGAGGAGGGAGCCATGAGAAGGTGGTCGTTCGCAGCAGTCGAGCATTTCCAGGGAAAACCAATGAACGACGCGTGACACGACAGGATTCACGTCTGAGTTACGGTAGTAAACGTGTAGATGCGTCAGCGACCTCCTCGCCCAGAAGAGCCGCATCACCTTTGCTTCAAATGTGCTTAAAGAGAACGACCACACTTTAAGCACCTTCTAACCCTTCCAACTAACTTCTTGTCGCCTCTCCCTCCATCCATAAACCTCCTCTCTGGTCTTCCTCCAGACCTCCAGCCTCTGCATCCTTCTACTCAGATCTTCTCCATCTCTCCTTTCTTCATTTCCAAACCATCCCAGTCTGACTTTATCTCCAGAACATCTAGCCTGTGCTGTCCCTCTGGTCCCATCCTCCTCGCTCTCAAAGAGAACCAACGTGGAGAAGACCTTCCACTTATAGTTCAGTGAGGTTTCCTTTTTTTGTTTTCCTCCAACACTCCACCATCATCCTCCTCTATATCGGTGATGATCCACAAATAATTTGAGGTGCGACCTCTCTTGTGGATCCTACACGAGAAAGCGAGCGCGCCGATCTGGCGGTACGGTGACCGAAGGCAAATACAGAACCAGAATGAATTCAGTGATTCCTTATATTTTAGGTTTAGGAGGTCATTATATCCAGATCTTTTCTCCAAATCCAAAGGTACAGGACGGCTTTCGAAAGTCTTCAAGGTACCTCGGCTCATTATAAATTAAAGAGGATTCATTCATTCATGAATGCGGTTACGTGCACCGACAACAAGCTGCATAGTAGGAGGAGCCGCTCCGATGGGAGTCTATTGTTGTACTTGTAGGTCTTTTCCACGCAAATGACCGATGCAGAATGCGGGTCTTTGTCCCGAGGCTGTCGGTCTACGTCTTGCACCCATTCTGACACGGGCTTTGCATTCGGCGCTCTGATATCGGCCCCAGAGAGGACGGCCGAGCCCGGCCCGGCAGCCGTGACCACATTACCAAATAGTGCGTTACTAAATGCTCGCTACAACTCTATATGCCACTTTGGCCGTGCCCTGCCCCCTCCTCCATGCAGACGCTGAGCTGCAAAGCATTCGCTGCACTCATAGACGGATTTGAGACACAAGAGATATTAGCACCTTGTTTCTTTTAAAACCCCGGCTGTCGTGATAAATTCCTTCCATGAAATAATAATGGGACAAAAATTAAGTCATCGGTTTAAATATTCTACGGAAAAAAAAAAAAGGAAAAAATTAAAGAGAAATTGAGAGACCAGTGGAAAAAAGGGTTTTTCCAATCAAAGTAAAACACGGACAAATGTGCATTTGGAGCTCCTTCCATTCATCAAGGATCTCCTGGTGCAGGACTCACAGATCAGGCTGCTTAAGTAGGAGGGCAGGCTCACAGACACACTTCCTACTTCCATGTTTCAACCAAATTTCACAATCATCATCATCTCTTTGCAGCTACAGATCCGGCTGATAGATGCACGACAGCTCTGGTCTCCAGGCCGAAGACACACAGCTCAGGAACAGTGTGATTTCAGAGACCTGCTACGGAACGCTTTATGACACGCTTTAACTCTACACATTGGAAAACAGTTAAAAAAAAAAAAAAAAGCTGAGGTCATCTGGTTCTGTGACGTAATAAGAAACACCTGAACCCCCACATGGTCTGAGACAATAACACACGAAACAGATGCGTGAAAACATGAGGTTACACACACACACGAATTCTCAGAGAGCAAATAATTCAGGAAATGAATAACATGTTGGGAAAAGACTTGCACGATGAGAAGGCGAGAAAATAAAAGAAATACGATTTAGTTAACTGTACTCATGCGTCTGTAACTTAACTGTCCCATTCTGTACAGAACGCCTATCTCATTCATCTAATTTTATATAACACACACACACGCAATTTTTTTTTGCCACACATTGAATATTGTATTACATGTTGGTCGCTTGCAGGTGTAAATACATGCAAAACCATAGAATCACTCTATTAAAAAAAATCGTTAAGGGTGTTTGATAAAAAAAAACAATGTCATTCCACGTTTGTAACATTTTAAAAAAGTACAATTTCTTGAGCCTTGAGAATTTAAAAAGTTTTAAAATGGCTTGTCTAATGTACAAGGTGTTACACGGACTTGCCCCAACTCCCATGTCGGACTTTCTCAAAAACAGGGCTCACAGCGGTCTCGGGACCAGGGCCTCCTCTAGAGGGGACTGTGAGGTCCCACTCAGAAACACAGATCTGGACAAAATGCTATTTCTGTAAAGGCAAGTAAGATCTGGAACAGTCTCCCACTTGCCATTAGGGAGTTCCCCACGTTACAAACCTTTAAAGCTCACCTCAAGCAGTGGTTGAAAGTAAATCAGTCCTGTAACCACTAACTCTTAACCTCCTAGTAATGTACTGTGCTGTTATTGTAACCTTTTGCTCTTTCTTATGTCTTCTTGTGTCTTTCAGTTATCTGCGGATGTTAATTAGCATTTTTGCCATAATCCGGCATATTTACGTCTATTAGAGGAGTCTGAATGGATGTTCATTAATGTGCGCAAATAAATAAATAGATAAATAAATAATTCTGCAACCACTCTGTACACTTTGGTTATACTTCTAGATAACTAGAGTCAATCCATCCATCCATCTCAGTTAGTGTAACCTTGTCCTTTCTGACAGTGATTTGAATACTTCAACACCGAAAGGCATCTCGGACTTTAAGGAAGCCACACATTGAGTCAAATGAACGTCCTCCCTCCTCGCTCGGCGCCCACTCATGCATTCCCCCGCTGTTAAATCGATGCACTTTGTTTGCACGGGTAACCAGGACAATGACAGGGTGAGGGGGAAAAAAAAAAAACTATGTGCAAATCTGATTAATAATGACCTCATTCTAAACTTTAGCCTGTGGCTAATGAGTTCCATGCAAGCAAAGTAGGCTAGTTCATGACCCCTGCCATGCCCTGCACCTTGCTGCAGGATAAACAGCGCCGAGTGACTGCAACCGCAGGAATCACCACAGCGGGATTTCCCGCCCCGGAAACCAAACCGTTCAGCATTTGGTATTTCTGCCACCTTTATGCTTTTTTAAATTTTCCTTCAAGCTCGTGTTCACGGAGGAGGACGTGCAGCCATCTCACCGCTGTAAAAAAAAAAAAAAAAAAAAAAAAAAAAATCACTTAACCGGGAATGAATAGTTTGCATTTTACGCCGATGAATTATTTATGCACTACTCTCTCATGTCAGAGATGAAGATGTCATTTGTCTTTATACATGTGCATATATTAGGGCCAAATATTTTGCTGAAACACAGTGAGCTTGTTGAAATGACAGCCTGGGCTGTGGCTACGGAACAAAGTGGTCTACAAGCACTCCTAAGTGCTCCACGCTGAAGAAGTGGGTGCTGCTCAGTAAGACGCACCCCCAGCAGTTTGTACAATACTTGTAATTATTTGCATATTTTACCTCGCACAAAGACCCACTGATTTCCCTGAATGCTTGCATGGAAATGGATATTTGCCCCGGGTACCTCTTGGCATGACCAACGCCTCTGTGTGTAAAGAAACATGTCCATTGACAACATGGGGAACCGCACTGTTATGATTGCCTGTGGAGCTTTTTGCAGTCAAATGACAGCCCACGCTGCGTTCAGCAGCCCGGTTCACTCATCCGGGGGGAGAAAAAAAACAACAAAAAAACACCCATTGGCACGTTCGGTCTCTCCTTAGCGGGAGGAGAGCGTGATCTCCGTTCGCTTTTAACCCATGGATTGCCGCACCTCCAGCCAGCCGCTGACCTCAAGCGAGTCCGTGGAGTGACTCTGGACTCGAGCCACAGACGAAGCACCAAACAGCCGACGGCTCAGAGGTTTACTCTTTTCTCCTTCCAGGAGCAGAGCTTCCATTCTCCGCATCTCCCTGGGTTGGCCCTCAAACTCCATCAAAAGGAGGTCATACATGCCAGAAAACCCAAAGCCCCGAGAACCTCTAGAAGAAAGCATCGTTCGGGGGAAAAGCCGCTTGCAGAAGAGTTTCTGCTTCCCGAGCGTGGACCGCGGTCGCACGGTGAGCGGCAGCTTCCCCTCGCCGTGCCAATGAACTTCTTAACACAGCGGCTTCAGACCAGGTTGTGGACGCAGTTTGTCCCATTTGGAACAAAACTTTAGACGACACTACCAAGGAAAAGACGGAGGCGTTAATCGCCTCGTTCCCTTGTTCCCTCCACCGTAAACACCTGTAGCAAAGGCGTTACTCATTACCTGCGAGGCAGGATGGTGGCTTTAAGTGCTCTGTATGTGTAAAGTGTGTTTCTTTGACGACGAGGAGCGTGCAAAAGCAAAATGGCATGGTATCAAATTGGTTTATGCTGTGGATATGAATATTAAACATCTTGAATCTTCTATTTAATTCTTTCCGCTTCCCTGTATGAGAAACGCGCGATGATAAATCCTCCGTCTTCCTGGCAGGATGTTAACCTTTAAACATCACCGGGTATTTCGGCCCTTGGATTATTCGCCTTTGGCGTTGACGTCCGGGTATTTCTTAAATCCATGCAGGATTTGGAGGTTAAGCAGTAAGTCTGGTTCGGGACAACGGTCAGCCCTGGACCACCTGGAGGTGGCTGCCTTTTACCTTTTCTAAAGATCAAACTGACTAAAACGGCGTCCGAGCTTGGATCCCGTCCTCTAACTCTGATCTAAAGCTGTCCTGATTGGACAGAAGGGAACATTTCAAAAGCCGCTCATTATTTCTCTTTAACCGCAACTCATTAATACGGTGTGTCACACAGGAGAAGAAATATTTTCCATTTCCCGTCACCTCTGAACCTTAAAACGATTTCCAGGAATGTAAAGTATTTTTACGCTTTTGTATATGTATATTTTACGGTCATCTCCTTCACCCGCACAAGGTGCCAACTTTATCGTCCGCAGGAATTCCCCGGCCCTGTCGTTTTCGAAGCGCGGGATGCGAAATGTGGCAAATAATGTCCGTATTATGGCAAAAGGTAATGGACTCACCTTTGTGTGGAGCTTGGAAAGCTGCTTTTCATCCAGGTGGGACTGAGTGTACACTCGTCTTTTATAGCGGAACTGAAACACAATGGGACAAAAAGATAATAGACTAAGCAGCTTGGATTTCAGCGAGTAAACAGTCACGCTGGGAAGCATCGCAGTCACTCCAAATGACTTTGGCACACAAAACAGCATCAGATAGACAATGATCTGACTTCACGGTGGCTCGTTGCATCAGGAATAGGAGAACTGGAATAGAGATGCGCGAACTGACCTCTCATAGTTGTTGTGTTTCATTAACCCCAATACAAACGGACAGGATTTATTACCATTGACTTTACCCCCACTGAGGATTTACAGGGAGGGTTTGGCGACGGTGGCTGGAAACACCGTCCGGCAGCGGAAGGAACAGCGAATCCTTGACGGGGGCGGGGGGGGAACCAGAGGACTCCGACCTGTTGGGGGGTCTGGAAACCAGTTACGGCTCCGCACGGACGTTGTTAGATATGGACGGCGCTGTCACCGCAATGACCCATCTGGGTTACGTGGAACCCCTGTGACATGTCCCTTTGTCATCTTCTTCGGCAGGATTTTTGCGGCTGGTGTTTGAAGGGAGAGAGCGCCTGTCAGGGTAGCCAAGAACTGCTCCTTTGCTTTTTGCAGATGATGTAGTCCTGTTTCCACTTGTCATAGCGTGACCCCCCCGAGCAGACCCTCAGGCGGAGTGTGAGGAGCAGCTGGGAGGAGTGTGTGAGCAATCCCAGGTCAGAAGTCACAGCGTCTGCCAGAAGATGGCAGAATGCCTTCACCGATTTGGAAGGCGGTCACGGCTCCAAACGAAGACCAGGCATCTCTGGGTTTGCCTGTAAACTTCATTCATTTGGACACTTGGAGATGGTTCCTCTGAGACGCCTCCTCATTTGGAAGACTTTCACGAAAACAAAGCGTACCTCAGGGGTTGGATGGTCAGTCTGGGCTGGAGACACCCCAGAAGAGCAGGGGTGCAACCTTGGGGATAATAGCATATATATCTAAAAACACCACAGCGGCAGACAAAGATCGGGGAATGGACTGACGGGTGGACTTCTGATGGTCCGATTATTTCTCTTTTTATAGCAGGATCGCCTTATCTTTACCAATTCAGGAGAAAGGTAGGCCTCCAAAGCAAATCACCTGGTGTTCTCCACCGGGTAGAACCCGCTGGATTCCGCACATCCCTTGAAGGGAACCTCAGTGGCGGCACAGGCTGCAGGCCGCGGGGGATAATCGCACATCAATTAGTGACATTTAGTGCCGCAACAGAATAAAAGCTGTGAGGAGATGCAAGAACATGAACCGAGGGGGGGGGACGGTCTGTTAAACACCAACTTTGTTTTTCCTCTAGGAATGATAGAGCGCTCATAAATAAAGATGAAACAGTGGAGCTATATTCAGAGATACCCAATACAAAGACTTTAGTCCCTCCACGCGACTAATATTGGACAGAAGTGAACTTGTTGAAATGGAGACCTACTTTTCCTGCACAGTTTCAGTCGTACTGTCCCTGTCATGGGGACAGGCTCCAGTCCAGTTTAATGACCAACAAGTACTGTTTATATACGAATTTAACATACGAAGCACAATTCTTATCCTTGGGGGGGGGGGGGGGGGGGGGGGGGGGGGGGGAGTGACGAGACGAATACGATGAAAATCAAAATCCGCACCGAGCGAGCGCCAACAACTCGCTTCATGACGCAACAGCATCTTCTGAATTTGGTAGTTCGGCATGTTCCTGTGTCTTCTCCGGCATAATTTTATATCTTTGTGCATTTTTTATTTTTTGAATAAGCATGGGCCCTAAGAAAACAAGTGGTAAGGCCAGATTGAAGATGCTTTCTATGGAAATTAAGCACAAAATCATAACGAAGCACGTGAGACTGATGTTGAATTAATTTGTTTTGGTATTTTAAATGGGGGAATTCATTTAAACAAAAAAAAAAAAAACCCACACACCTCAACATACACACCCACCTCTGAAATGAATTAAATTTGTATCTTGAGGCACCACTGTAATTGAAAATTTGGCTCCCAAAAAACTCTCAACTGCATTGTTGTGATGGTCTAATACATACTGCATTTTGCTTGTGCATTAATGTTGTTAATAAATGTTTGACTCAACCAATGACGTCCGTAGAAGTCTTTGTATTGCAAATTTAGGGGGATGGAGGAGAAGCCGCCCACATGACAGTTTTACACACACACACACCTTTTATACATCATAAATATGCAACGTGTTCGTAAGGAAAACACAAAAAGGCTTTTTTCATGGTGATTTGTTTCCATCTCGAGGTGGGACCATCGCGAGACGTAACAGGGTTAAAGGATAAGATAGCAGAAGTACGCTCCAAAGGATGAGGCCTCAAGAGGGAAGATTGTTGCTAATTTAGACTGACAGTCGGGGGAATCTTCACGCTACCAGCTTTATGTGTACGAGTGTCTCATTTTACAAACGGTGATGGACAGGAGCAGGGCTTCCTGCCACTGAGCGGAGTATTACTGCTGCTAGTTTTGACTGACACATCAAAACAGGAGAAGAAAAAAAAACAAAAAAAAACTGATTACACGCCTGCCTGTTGTTTGGGCTTCTGTGAGTGCATTACATCTAATCCTGCAACAAAAGAAAAAGAATCATGCATAGTGAAGTGAAAGGCTCAGCTGAACACTGTACCCTTTTCCTCTTGCTGTAAAAATAAAATTTGCCAGGAACATCTCATTCTCCAGGTAACAACTCAAGCTGTTTTCACAACTTTACCTTCCTCGAGTCCAAAGAGAAACACCCGTCTATAGTTCCTGTTTGTATCTGGAGAGGCCACACTGGCAGTCAAACAACCTGCAGCATTTTTGACAATTTTGTCGCAAAATGCAGGTGGATCACAGATAAGTAACTCTGGGCGATGCAGCTCTGATCCAACTTAAGACCTATTTAATTGAAAGAAGGTTTAACTATCAGACAAAAGGAGGGGAGACGGTCATTGTTCTGCAGATTCGCATCATGGAATACAAATGGGAGTTTGATATTAGATTTAAAAAAACATTTTCTCCGAATGGTTGTGAATCATTTCAGCCTGCTAACAGACACAACCCAGAGTTATGACAGATCTTAAAATGGAACAGCAAGCAACTCTACTGTTTTAATACAACAATTGTTATTCTCACACTGCCCTAAGTGATCTGATCTAGGTTTGTCGGAGTAAAGATCTATGGATCTTTGGTAAATGATCCCTAGATTATCAATTATCCCTAGATAATTTACCAAGAAAGGGAGAGCCACTGAAGGTGACCAACAAAGGCTGGAAAAGAATTTCCAGGTCTTTCTCCAGGGAAAAAAAAATAATTAAAAATATGCCAAATCTCTCCACGCTGCTTTCTTCAAGACAGAAAATCTAACCTCTTGAGGCAGTTAAATTAACCTCAGCGTCTGGGATCCTACTGAGCAAGGAGATTGACTGCAGGTCATCATAAACTGACTAGACATCTTAAAAATGTGCTAAATATCACAGCAAGTGGAGAAGCCATTACAACTTGAAAGGGATCCCCGGTTGCGAAGACGTCATTGTCCTATTTGATCCACATTTGTAGCAGCTTCAGCTTAAAGAATGTATAAATAAAATCTCCCGATGCTTTGGTTTGTAAGAAAAAAAAAAAAAAAAAAAACTTTACGCGTGAGCTGCCATCGTTTACGTCTCAACGCTGTCTGGATAGCGACGTCACAAAGTCGGAAGGGGCTCGGTCCCGTTTATTTTCACCAACCTCAAGGTAGGGTACGGGGGCGATGGATGGGAAGGGGTATTCCCTCAGCTGTCTCTCCTCATCCAGGAACTTGCCGGCTTTGCCATTGTACGCTGGCTGGAACAGGCCGTAGTTCAGCACATCCTTCAGGCTCTGGTTGAGAGTACACAGGATCCGCTGTTTGGACGCCCAGATGGGAGCATCTACGTTGAATTTCATACATTTCTGTAGAAACCAGAGCAGAGGAACATTTAGGTTTAAATGTGCAGCCCCCCCCAAATACCACAGTTTCACTAATGTACACACTCAAAGTGCTAGAAATAGCTCTTTTACAGGAGCCGCGTTTAATTTTCGATGAAGAGCCGTGTGGTAATTCCACAATCGCTTGAATTTTTTCCCCCAGAAGTTCACTTTGGGGACGTGCCAACAGAAACATGGCATAACCGCTGGTTTATTGGACGGCTTGCATGTCCCTGGAGTCCTCAACATGGACCAACTAAAAGTATACGGTAATAGAAATAAGCTTTTATAAACAGTCTGAATGTGGCTTGCAGATCTGAAAACTGATTGTGTTCTCTGCATGTTTCAAGGTCGAGTTGTTGTGATAGCGTCGATTTTACGCTGCACTGGAACATGTTTTCATGTCTTCGTGCCCAAAAATGAGAAGTCCTAAATGTCATACATAAAGAAGTCGTGATTACGAACGTCCAGCAGTTGTACCGTTCATCTATTTTACACCCATCGGTTTGAGATCAGCTGGTAAATCAAGACCAATCGCAAAGCATTCCCAAAACGATCAGAGGTGAACTCCTCGACTCGGCCCTCAACGTGCACTTCAGTTATTGGAGTCTTAAGATGGGTCCCCGGGTAAAACGTCTAGAACAAGCACCATCGAATGCACCCCATATAAGCTCCTTAATGACAACGTGATCCAAATACCGCTCTGGCTTTTGTGCGAAGGATTACATTTCTTCAGCTTAATATCGCGCATTGCAAATCTGTCTTCTATTCCAAGTGCCTTGTGAATCCTCAGCCTGTTTCAGGTTGCACTGACTCCACAATCAATGGCACAATACAACAAATGGGAATTCTTCAACGGTGTAGTGACACGACTTTCAGGCAAGCGAGAAAGTTTCCCCTGTTCCAGCTGCTACTTTGCAGAGACTGAAAATGAACAATCTGTAATATGGAGTTAGCTGTGCGGGAACAGGTTCCTGAGGTTCCAGACAAACGGGGAGGAAAACTTAAGATTACAAAAACAACACAGCAGCATAACCAAAGCAAAAAAAAAAAAAACACAACTGCATCCATTAAACAGATCATTGTCCACCGTGAAGTCAGACATCATGCTAAAAGGTAGATATTAACTCTTAATTCTTCTAAAATTTGAGAAAACATAAAATCCCAAAGGAAAGTTGTTGAAGGACGTTCCTTCTCCCCGAGGAGAGCGTCTTCCTGGGCCGCCTCCAAGACCTCGTGTGGTGGTCAAGCGTTCCTGACCCGACAACGTCACAGGGAACGGAGTCAGTGCCCGTCCCGTCCAAGCTGTTGCTCAGCTCACGCCTACATGAAATTAATATTTCCAGATTTGATGGCAGTGCTTCCCAAAGGAGAGGGAAAGTACCCACATCACGGCCTCCAACACAGAAGCCTATCAGGGCGGTCGGCCAACGAAATGCAGGGCTGAGTCAGCACAGAAAATGTGCTCAGGAGGAGCTCTAATTTGTAAGAGATGGAAAAGTGTAACTCTTACAGGTTCTTTTGGTAGAAAGCCTATCAGACAGTCTAAAGCAGCGTCCCCAAACTACGGCCCGGGGGCCGGATACGGCCCGCCTCAGCATTTTGCCCGGCCCCTGAACAATACCAGAGATACATCATGATTTTTCCCATTCTGGCCACATAATCGTGACTTGTACATACATAGAATGTAAGATTCTAATCCACCCTTCTGCAGTCTGTGCCTTATCTGAAACCCCTCCCTCAAAAAAAAAAAAAAAAAAAAAAAAGTCCGGGACACACCCCTGTCAAATAACGCAGAATAATGACGAAAAGATTAGGTAAGAGAAAAATAGATTCAGAATGCAGGGTATTTAACCTGGTAGGTGGATTTAACTTGGTCGGTGTTGGTATCACTTGGGTTTCATAGCCTGCTGGTTTTCTGGTTCTCACAGTGAATTTGATATGAGAGCTGCAAACAGTTGTGTCGACAAGAAAGTTGATGGTCCTGGGTCTTTTTATCTGTGAAAAACTTGAAAAGGGGTAATTTGTTTATTATTTATTTCATAAATAGTGTTATTTATTTCATTTTTTTTTTCCTGTCAAGAACCCAGAAAGGGTTCATTTTTGGTTATGTGTGGCTTTCTGGAAACCAATGAAATGTTTATGTTTAGACAGCGCCGCAATCGTCACACTTTTCGTTACAAACTGGCCCGGCCCCCCGTCAGAGCAGGGAAACGTTATTTGGCCCTCGCAGGAAAAAGTTTGGGGACCCCTGGTCTAAAGTGTAGAGATTTACAAGCCAAAAAAAAAAAAAAAAAAATCCCACCTTCACTTGCTCTACTGAACTGAGATCAGTCACAGGTCAGGACCTTTTGGATCCAATTGCTCCTTACGAACCGCAGGAGCTTCCCTGGCTGGGAGGAGCGAGTCACCGAGATCGAACCGGAGAGGCTCGGCTCACGGGAGCAGAGAGAGACGACGCCGACGCCGGAGACGATCTCAACACCAGGTGAGTCCGAGGCCGCTGTCCTAACTGATTGCAGGTGATCGTGTTTAGGTGATTGACAACAGGTGTGTGGAGTGAGTTAGAAGAGAAGCACAGAGTCCAGGTTCTCCAGCCTGCAGGCTGTCGCAGAAGCTTGTCATTGAACCAAGTCGCTGAGAATTATCATCATGTAAACAGAGACCCAAATGAAATTATAGAGGGAATTAATACGTAGAGATTGGAGGCGAGACCTTGACGAAGCGACGAATTCTTGGTGTTTAAACCCATTGAGCTTTTTAAGGCGGTCTATCCGAAGCTCATTAATGGTTTTTGCTCAGTGGCGGGGGAACAGAATACACAACTGCGTTATCCAAGTAAAAGAGCAATTTCACAGTTTACCACTCTTTTCCAATATTATGTATGAAAAAAGAAAAGAAAAGAAATTGGAGCTCAAATCGAATCTGACTTTATTCAATGAGGGGCATGACTTATGCCACTATTTCCACACCCAGACATATTTTTTCTGCAGTATAATAAAATTATCAACTGTGTTTACACCGGCGGCGTCTCGGAGCGACGGGATGGGCCGAGCTCGAGTTCGGCCTCGGCAGACGCACGCCTTCCCACCAACGGATAAAGCCAATATCACTGTTACAAGATGACATGGGATGGCCTTTTAATCAGCATTCTTGATTCTTTTCAAAATATTCTTCTCGTGGCAACTGGCCTTGAGTTTCTTCCCTTGAAGATGTTTCACCCCATCCTACCAGAGACTTGTGAAAAAGTGAAAAAGTCCAGTTGCCACAGGAAGAAGAATTCAGCAAGAATTAAACCGTCTGAACCGGCTGACTCGGAACTTCCTCCGACAGCATTTTTAATGTCTCCGTAAACATTACGGGTCTGGAAATGACCTTCTCGTGTTACAGCTTCTATCAGTAAATAGGAGCAGATGTGAAACTTCTCGCGTGTCTGGGCAACTCCGACAAATGCAACTATTTTAGCGGCCTCTGTTTTTGACCTCCGTCCTGTCACAGTTCGAGAGGTCGAACAAGGAAGAAGAGCCCGGGCCGACTTCATCGTCGAGTGTCCCGCGGACGGAGCGAGTGACCTCGTGAAAAAAACATTCAATGCAAACTCAAAGCATCAAATATCAGGAAGTTAGTGATTGTTTCTAACTGCATGACTTTGTTAGAGGCACCACAGTCTGCAGCTCTGCTTAGACCAGACCATATGTGGTCTATCATCTATCATCTCAAAGGACTTTCCTCACATACCTCACTGGTAAAGGCCTCGCCTGGTGAGCTCTGGGTGACTTAGCATCACTAACTTGAGTTGGAAATGTTTGGTTAGCTTACACCCGGGTTCCTGAGAATGTCATGGTCCTACGTCCTGAGCGTCGGCAGCATGTTCAGAGATTCGGCGGCAAAAATTCACATTACTGTCTTTTCCAATGTCTTTTTCGTCTTCGGTGCTCCCGACTTCACCCGACTTCACCCGACTGCGACTTCGCCCAACATTTCCACATCCTCACCACAACAACCTCAAAGAGAGCAAACGCTATGAACAGATTACTGCACGCCAAACAGTCCAAATTCAGTCGTCATATACGGGTTCCTGCTTGGTAGTTTTTACTGGATACATTGAAGACAAAGGTATATAATGACTGTTGAAAAATAAAACCTGAGAATCGACACGATCACATTTACATGCACAAACCAAAGCCTGTCTTCTCTCATCGTCCATTCGACCGCTCACTGTATATTTTGTAAATATTATATTTTATTTGTTATATTTGTGTTGCTGGTGTGTCCAACAATGTATGTCTTTGTCCATTTTTTTGCCATTTTTTGACATCATGGCCGGGGGACTACAGATGAGAAAAATAGCCTCTTTGGCTAATTCTGGCTTTTTTAGTCATGTTTTATTCGTATGTTTTATGAAATTGCATTGTCCCCTTTTGAAATAAACAAATTTAATCTTTGCCACGACCCCGTCAGGCAAAGACAAGACAACTCGGAGCAAAAGGGAGCTCATAAGGAGTGGTTTTCCAGAACTGCAGAACGTGTGAATGGTTTTACGGATGGAGGGAAGGAAGACGGGAGGACGGTCGGTGTGAGAGGAGGAGGTCAGATGGAGGCAGGTGATTGGCTGCGGCGAACCCTGAAGGTGCGGCCCAAAGGTGAAGAAGAAGAGGAAGATTGTGGTCTAATATGCAGCTGCAGACAGGCCCTCAGATAAGGGAGATTTATTTTATAATCCAATGTAACACTTTTCAATTTGTGTGGGCGTCATTAAACGAAAGATAAAAACTACCCAGATGTTATCACCATGGCGACACTTGGGCCAAAACTAGGTAATTTGAAAACACCGTTAAGAAAAAAGATTTTTGGTTGGAGATAAAATTCGAAACCGGTTTCTTCATCGGACCCAGCAGTTGTGTTTCGGACAGACGTCTCCTCCGTCGGCGTCCGGCAGAGACGCGTCCTCAGCGGACCCGTGGACTCGCTAGACTCGCTAGACTCGCTGGACTCGCTGGACTCGCTGGACTCGCTGGACTCGCTGGACCGCCGTCAGCCGTGGGTCAGATGTTCAGGCGGGTCCCTGAGGAGCTTCACGCGTCAACAGATTGGTCTCTGGGAAGCCGTTTGAAAGGAGCAGAACCGGGGTCATCGATGTTGTCAGGGACAAAACTTACAGGAAGTTTAAGCTTGGAAGAGTAAAAGTGGGGTCTAAAATAATGTTGACAGAGGGAAAAAAAAAAATGACAACAAACGTAAGAAGAAAAGCGGGCCCTATTCGAACAGCCCTTTTCCATGGTGAGGTCAAAAATGTTGTCTTTTGTTTGCAGCGAGGGAGAGATTTAATAACAGGACTGTTCTTCAATGTGCAGGTTTCTCTTAATGGAGGCCATTCTGTCACATCCATATTTCTGGGTAGATCTTATAACTATTAATACATTTTTTTTCTGTTTGAAAAGAAGCCATCCTGAGTCCATGTCCTAAACATGTGATTTTCAAGCTTGGAATCCTTCGTTCATTCATGAGGACGTTCCCGAGGGCTCGGTCAACCCGCTCCTCAGGGCTTCTACTACCAGTAGCAATCAAACACAGCAGAACTCCACAGTCCTTAACTGTCCTTGCAGTGCAAACTCAGTAAGAAGCTGAGTTTATGGAAGGAACCACAAGAATTTATTAGTCTAGCTTAGATTCAGGTTGTAGCTGCTCGCAGGCTGGACTTCAACAGGCTGCCTAAATCCTCCTCGGGATTTGAAACGTCCGCTTTGTCCCTTCCATGTTGTTCCTCCGGTCTGTTGTTCTTGTGCAGGTGTTCCTGGTTGGTTGTTCCTGGTTCCTTCCTCTGTCAAGTGTACACAATTCCTAACATCACAGTAGCATCTTACACTTCCTGGTTTTAATGTATGCTTTGTAAATCCCTCGTTCTTCGCAAAGAACCCGTCACGGATGAACCGTAAGCGGTAGGCTGCCGTCCGTCGGCCCCAGGGGAGCAGTGAGGGGTTCAGTGTCTTACTCAACAATGCTTCGACACACTAGACGGAGCCGGGAATCGAACCAGGAATGTTCTGGTCTCATCCCCATCCAAGTACTAACAAGGCCAGACCCTGCTAAGCTTCTGTGCTCTGACAAGATCGGGCGGGTTCAGAGCGGTATGGCCTTAAACACGGAGTATGATTTATGACGTACAGGTGTGACATTAGCCAGAAACGTGGTTGAAAGTGAGGTGTATCTTTTCCATTACACGACATTACAGTCATTAGGAGACGCTTTTATCCAAAGCAGCTGACAAGAAGTGCAATTCAGTCACCAAAGATCCGGTAGTCGGAAGTCAGAAGTGAGCACTCAACCAAATAGCCATCTCAGAACCATATACATACATACATACATACATTTCATCCTTTTTTTGCGGGGGTGTTGGGGGCTTAGTGCGATTAGTGGGGTAGCGCTTGGTGAAGAGGTATGTTTTCAGCTCACGGCGAAAGATGGGCAGCAGGCCTGCTGTTCTGACCTTTTTCGGGAGTTCGTTCCACCACTGAGGAGCCGAGACCGAGAAGAGCCGAGACCGGTTCGATCGGCAGCCGGGGGCTCTGAGTGATGGGGCGGACGGTCGCCCAGGGGTGGCAGATCGCGGGGGACGGGTATGGACATGTGGCTTGACCGTATCCTGAAGATATGACCGGGCTGTCCCATTCACCGCCTGGTAGACGAGCACCAGGGGCTTGAACTTGATGCGGGCGGCTACCAGGAGCCGGTGACAGGACATAAGAAGGGGAGCCGTGAGGGAGAATTTGGGGCGGTTTAACACAAGACGGGCTGCTGCTTTCTGAATAAGCTCCAGAGGCCTGATGGTCACCGCTGGGGCACCGGCAAGGAGGGAGTTGCAGTAACGAGAGATGACTACAGCCCGGATGAGTATCTTCGCTGTATCCTCCATGAGGAATCTGCCAATCTTCCTGATGTTGCAGAGGAGGAATCTGCAGGAACGCTGAGAATCTTCATCAAGATTGGAGTCTCTGACCCCGGCACTGAAGTCCTGACACCTTTGAATGGGAAACACAGAACTATTTCCACACCTGTCCTGACATGGGGAGCGCTATCATGGAGACCACCTGCAGTGATAGAGGAAGAAAGCTGGAGTAAAGTAACATGAGCCGGGCCTCATCGGAGCTCCTGCGGCACCTTCGGACCGTCCAACCCTGAGTCACGCTGCTGCAATGCCAGCGCCGCTCCTTGTTTATGTTCGGCCACTTTGCTCCAGCGTATTTATCAATGTCCCTGCATGTCAAACTCATTTCCACACCGATTCAGAGGAGACTCCCTCGGGTATGACATCCTCGTCTTCAGTCTGACTCCTTCATGAAAGGCCAAGTCTTGATCTTTGTCTGCTTAAATTAGAGGAGGAGGCGAGGAACGATCGGGGAGGAAGCCGGAGGCGGAATTTGCGTGTCAAAGCGTAGGTCACACTTCTGACAATGTGCAGAATAAGCTCTGCGGTTTCCACTAATCACTGCATCGGATGCCTCTCAGCGAAGCAGCGTTTGTGTTTGGACAGGAAAGCTAAAGGTGCTAATCTTTACGTATGCCGGAATAATTAGAAAACAATTAAATATCAGAACTGCTCCGTCCCCGGAGAGAAAGGTGCCGCATTTTAAATTGTTTACTTTAAAGGGTGAGAATATGTTGAATAGGTTTTTCCTTTTTTTACGGATGAGAAGCTATGTATGTACAACACGCATCGCAGGACCGCAGTAGGTAAGCAATGCAGATTCAAAATTTCAGTGCAAGCTTGCTTCTTCATTGGGTCCCAAACAGTCCTGGCTGGGACAGTGAATAGAGACTAACTAGAACCTGCACTGTCAGGTACTGTGAGGAACCACGGCCCGACGGAGCAACGAATGGAAAGGAACCAGGCGAAATAGTGAGCTCTTATCTAAATTCGATCGAACCTATATTATCACATTTTTGTCCAATCTGGGATTATTTAAACTTCACAAAACCTAAGAATACTTGGGCTTTACCAAACCTGAGATAACCTGGGCTTCACCAAAAATTAGATAACCTGGGCTTCATCAAACCTAAGATTACCTTGGCTTCAACAAACCTAATATTACCTTGGCTTCACCAAACTTTAGATATCCTGGCTTCATCAAGCCTTAGATTTCATGGGTTTCACCAAACCTGAGATTATCTTGGCTTCACCAAACCTGAGACTACCTTGGTTTCACCAAAGCTAAGATTACTTGGGCTTCACCAAACCTGAGATTACCTGGGCTGTACCAAACCTGAGACTACCTTGGTTTCACCAAACCTGAGACTACCTTGGTTTCACCAAACATGAGACTACCTGGCCTGTACCAAACCTTAGGTTTCCTGGGCTTCACCAAACCTGAGACTACCTTGGTTTCACCAAACCTGAGATTACCTTGGCTTCCCTCAACCTGGGACTACCTTTGTTTCACCAAACCCAGGATTACCTGGGCTTCACCAAACCTGAGATTATCTGGGCTTCACCAATGTCAAACACTAACAGTGACATGACATGCTGTCCTGTCCTGCAGGTTTTTCTTCACACAGAGAGTTCTACAGAGGACCCTGTTGTGATTGTTCTTCTGGAGTCGGTTTGGAGGAAATTCAAACAGGCGGGGGGCAAGGACCCATGAAGTGCAAGGCTGGTGTATGAAAACTACAAACGACACTTTCTATTCTGCAGCATTAGATGGAAAGGCAACACTTGGTGGGTCTTCTTTTGAAGGAGTATCCCAGGAAAGAGTCTCCGATCGCCTTAAGGGTTCGCATAAGGAGTAGATAGTCATGTGAATCGTAATGCAAGTCGCTGCACCGAGCGGAACATTTCTAAACTCCACCATTTAAATTCCGGTCCGGCCCGGAGATGCCTTGCTCGTAGAGCCTCCTGCGTGTGTTTGGTGGCGATTGTGCAATCGAGGAAGATGCGGGACAAAGCCATCATATCTCTGAAGGCACAGAAGGCACTGACACACAATGGGGTACGACAAAGCATTGTTGCCTCTTAGCAAGAAGTGATGCGTCAACAGAGAAAAGAAAGCAGAGTGAAGCTGATGGTAAATGGAAGTGAAGGAAGGAGAGGAAAGTGCTGAGATGATGGAGTGTAATGACTCTCACCAAACCCCGTCTGCATCTCCCAGGACCTCTGGCTGTCGCCGGCCAGATGACATATGCACTAATTATCGGCGCTGAGCCTCATGCCGGATGGAGGGAAACCCAGGTGTTCCGGCCGCCGTCCTGCAGGGGAACAAACCCCTTCCTTTACCCGAACGTGCGGCCGTTTCCTGTCACGCCCCCCGATTTCCATGGAGCAAATACTGAAGACCAACAGACGGTCTCCTAACGGGACCGCGGACCTTGTTCCTCTTGATATGACGGACGGGCCCGACCGAGCGCTCCTGCCCTCCCGACCTCGCCTCCCCCCGGTTCACCGCCGGACGGCTCCGTTAAAAACGGCTGCGTCAGCCTGCCGGAGTAGAACCGGTGACTGCGATATAAACTCATGTTGTCTCATCTTACGGCCGTCCATATTTTATGGCACATTTAAAACAGCCATGGTTAATGCATGAGGCTCAAGTGCGAGCACGTGTGAGCGCCGGCTGCGTGAACGACTCGCCGCCCGTCTATTTCTTCTTCTTCTTCTTCCCGCTCAGTGTGTTTATTACTTCCTCAGCGCCGACTTCTTTGCGCTTTACGGTTATCTTTTGCCTATTAAAATATAAGCCCGATTTAAAAAAAAAAAAAAATCAATTTAAGATCCATCCGGCACACAATCTGGCCTCGGGCTCCAAAGATGCCGTAATGTGAGAGGTGTTAGTAAATAACTCCTGTGCATCCCAGCTCCTCGGAGAGGAAACGGGCACCTGTAAGGGAAATCTGGTTGTCTTGAGCTGAAAATGAAGCGGATCCTTGCAGTTGAGCAGGACGCGTCAGCCTCAGAGCTGATGTACACATAATATACGTCTAAAACAGGACGAATCACAGCCGGCCGAGCACATCCACGGCATTTCAAATTAAATATGACTTCAGTGGCCGGTTTGTCTGCAGGATGATACTAATATCAACTACATATGCCGGGTGTCTTCACAAATACCCACTCCTAATAAGACGGAGGACCGGCAGCAGCTCCGTCTCCTATGATACTTCAGAAGTAATACCACAGAGTCAACAACAGGGTCTGAGAGAGACACTAGTGTGTGTGTGTGTGTGTGAAGAAAAATAAACTGGGCTTTGCCTTTGCAATAAAAATCAGTGAATTTGATAGGTAAACCAGAACACCTGGAATAACATGGTGTTGGTCGCTGGAGCTGAGGCTCCTCTGAGGTGTCTCCTGGGAGACGGTCCTTCTGGGTCTCTGGTGATGGACGGCTCTTCACCAGCATCTGCCACGTTCGTATTGTGGTTCTGAAGGTCCAGCGTCTGAAAACCAGATCCCGCGGGCTTCGATTTGAATCGACGCGCCCTCTTGGAGCGAGCGGAGAAGTTCCGTGAAAAACAGAGCTCAAGGCTTGCTTTATATCCCCGTCTTGTTGGCGGGTATCTGCAGAAGCTGCCTCCTGATGGAGATCTCCTCACTGGCAGCTCTCCACGTCCCCACAGACCTGCTGCGAACATTCTCACAGTCGTACTTGTCGAGGTGGGAAACGGGACTTCGGGCTCGCCGTCGTCGCGTGCAGACAGCCGAGCAAGAACGCGTCACATCGACATTAAATAGCCGTATATCGTTTTTCCCGTGGCCGCACACGTCTCTTATCCCGTGAGGCCGACGTATGACACGCATGTCAAGAGAGATATTTCTACCGGCAGATTTTGCGGCGTCTGGATGTTCTCAGAAATCCCACCGCTCCCGTTGGATCAACTTGATTTTCAAGGAACCACAAGATGGATCCCACACAGGGAGGAGAGGCTCGCCATCAGATCCAGCGAACAGCGGATCGCCGCAGATGTGTAAACGGATGCGACGTCCGGGCCCCGTTCTCAGGCGGCGCCACGGCCAGGTAATTGGGTCGGAACCTCTGCCGAACCCGAGTCGCGGAGCCTGAACCTTGGTTTTAATGAGCCCCGGCGTTGGATCGGCAGCTTCGGATCCCGATTCTATTGCGGCAAATATTGTTCGCAATCATGTTGAATACAGGAGTGTCTCGGAAAATTTGAATATTGTGATAAAGTTCTTTATCTTCTGTGAGGCAATTAAAAAACAAAAATGACTTTTTCATGATATTCTAACATTTTGAGATAGGATTTTTGAGTTTTCTTAAGATGTAAGCCATAATCAGCAATATTAAAATAATAAAAGGCTTGCAATATCTCAGTTGATTTGTAATGAATCCAGAATGTATGTTTTTGTAATTGCATTACAGAAGATAAAGAACTTTATCACAATATTCTAATTTTCCGAGACAGTCCCGTATATATCGGCGCTTTACGTTCCAGATGCAACTAGTTTGATTGTGCGTTGCTAGGAGACGGGAGCGTGTGCTGCAAGTCCATTCATTCTTCCAACCTCAGTGATGATTGGCTGCTGACGGTCATTGTTTGTTTCACCATTCGGTGTTTTTGTTTGGACGCAGCTTCTGTTCGCACCTTTCAACCAAACACTGAAACACCCTCAACACTTCAGTTTACTGAGGTCTCCTAATGCCTGTGTGTGTGTGTGTGTGTGTGTTTGTGTTCATCTGTGTGTGTGGATGTGTTTATGTGTCTCTGTTTCTGTGTGTGTGTGTTTTTCTATTCATGTGT
>NC_141300.1:14032500-14245000 GCF_037954325.1 Fistularia commersonii | reverse complement strand
TTAATCTCTGGTCAATGGCACATGCAGACAGTCCACACACACACACACACACACACACACACACACACACACACACACACACACACACACACACACTTCCAGTAGACTGCAATCTGATAGATGTCCTCATGCAGGATGGCAAACACGTCTCCACAGAGAGTGAGTAGTGAGTTACGCTCCACCTCAAACAGTGATGGACTGATCCTCCATCTGCTCAGAGAGACGCCGGAGACGAAGCGTCCTGGTGATAAAGTCACAACTAACACGGGGAGAAGAAAAACATGACGGCTTTCGTCAACGTCTCCTCTCTCCTGGTGGCTAATGTTCTGCTGCGGCCAATCCAAAAAGCACCTCTGGGAAATAACAAATATCGAGACGAATCCGGCGTTAGCCTGCTAGCGCGGGCTTCGGCCAGCGCCCGTTTTAAAGGAGCTTTTTCTCCAGAGAGGAAACTGTCACGTGGAAACCAGAAAAGCAGCAACATTGAAAAGAGTAGCGAAGGACTTGAACCCTCCAAGGCTGCAGCCGCATTTCTCCCTTTCTTCTGGATCCGGCTTTTCTTGGCCAGGATAGATCATATTTATACTTGTTCTTTATGCTAACCCCAGCTATTGCTCCATGATGACCGTTTTAAGAAGCATTAGCAGCCGGTGCTTCTGCTTGCAAACATTTTAGCTCTGCGGTTTAAACAAACCACACACACACACACACACACACACACAATGCAGTCAGCCCCGAGTACGACAGTTAGTTACAGTTACATTTTCAGTTACAGTTACAACAATCAGCCTGCAGCTGAAATCCCTGAAATTAATTTCACTGCAAAGCGACACCAGTACAGTAAAATGTTCACTCATGTAACAGGTGTTACACACACACACACACACACACACACACACACACACGCACACACACACGCACACACACAATGAGTGAATGATCTGTCAAACATATGTCGCCTGTAAGTGTGTAAGTGAGGATGATGCTGAGGTAACAAGGTTACAGTGCAGATGCAGAGGGAGACTCTTCCATCCATCCATCGTCTACCGCCTATCAAGGTGATTAATTCGACTTAACATGTAGAAAAAGCAGAATGCGAGTCCTATGTTCGGGTACTCGCCTCACGCAGACACACACACACAAACACACACACACACACACATGCCGGCAAAGACCTCATCTCACAGGCTGTCTGAATATTTCAGAAATCTGGAATATGGCTCTCAGCGGGACGGCGCGAGCGCCGACAAACCCAAAGAGAAGGGCCGTCTCGCGTCCACGGACACACGGAGGTCGGAAATTTTCGGTTTCCGATAACGGGAGACGCGGTAATAACGCAGCTCTCCGTGCATGTTTTCCACGCTCCCTTAGAAACGCCATCGCGGCCCGTCGAGCGCTTTCACGACGCGTGACCGATCGCGACCTCCGAGTGCACAATGTTCATCCATGTGACGACATTAAGTTTAGATGGAGAAGCAGGCGGCTCCGGTGGGATTAACAGCACGACGTAGATCATCTGTGAAAACACACTAATGTGCGAAACAGGGAGTCGAAGCCCCGGCACGTTTCGCTTCGCCGGAGCTCGGGGACGCGGCCGAAGCGAACCGAGCGGACTGGACTGCGTCGCGAGGCAAGGCGTTGCATTTTACACGGCGTGAGTGCGTCAACAAACTTCAAAAAAAATAATCAGGGGTTATTAGAAAGAGTGTTTCACCGATGTGTCTGTTCGTGTGGGATTCTGGAGCGGCTAAAGTGTGAGTTCTGAGCGTACTCTCTCACAGAGACAAACACTTAAGGATTTTATGTAAAAAGTGCTTTACCTCACCGATCGGTCATACATCAAACTCCGCTGCTGCAGTGATATTAAAACAAAGAGGAGGTTCCTCCGACCAGACGGGTAACAGAGGCTGAGAGAGCGGGTCCAAAACAAACGCAGAGAAAGAAAAACACAAAAAAAGCCTGTAAGAAAGAGGTGAGCGGATCAATAAACCGGTCAGTTTAATTAGAAACTGGCCGTCCGCTGGTGAGCCTCCATTGTTTCATGGTTTTGTTTGTTAACAGCCATGCTTTCGTGCAAACATTGTTCTCTTTTTCTTCCCGTCTGTGTATCGTCTGCACCAGTCCAAGTCCGTGTCCGCCGGTTTCACCTCAAATTCTACTCGGTATATGCGACGCTGAATAGATGCACTTCTTAGTATGTGCACGACTCAGTATATGCAATACTCATTACAAGCACGCCTCGGTGTATGCGCCGCTCATTCTGTGCACTATCCAGTGCGTGCTCCACTTAACACATGCAGATGCTTCGGCAGCCAGCGGTGAGCTGAGAATTGAAGTAGAGATTTCGAATAGCTTTGTAACTGGAGGTCAAATGTGTGCTTATTGCATCAAAGGGATGCAGGAGTATTCGCCGTTGTCAGCGAGAACGCTGTACGCCGAATAAATCTGGGGTTCTGTTTCAAAGATCTAAGGACGGCGTGCCCCATTTGTTAAAACAGGAGGCTTTCATCACCACCTTCTGCTGTTTTGAAGACACGATATACAACAACGGCACGACGTGCCTGATTCAAAGGGGTCGTCTCAAGTCCTGTCGCTCATTCAGAGGTGCGTTTCAGACCAAACACCGATTAGAAGGTTCACGCCATCGAAGAGACGGGTCGACCGCCTCCTCGAAGGTCTTACGGCAGGGGTGTCAAACTCCTTTTCTCTGAGGGCCATCATAATTGCCCACAAAGGTCCACGTGGAACGGGAACACTATCACTGGAACCAAATAAATGTAACTACCGTAATTTCTGCACTATAAGGCGCACCTAAAAACATTTAATCTTCTCAAAAACCAACAGTGAGCCTTGTAATGCGGTGCATCTTATATAGGGATCAACATTGAGCTGCAAGAGGTGTCGCAGCTACGGGAAGCAGCCGCCGACTCCATTTTCTCCTGTAGAAGAAGTAGCACGCTGTGCATGCAAGGATATATGACTGCGCAAAGCGTGCATTTTCATTTCCATTTGTGTGTGTGTTCATGTGTGTGCGCGCGTCACCGAAGTAGCAGTGGTAAAAACAGTGAAGGGGAATTCCAGTCCCACACCATTTGTGTGTGTATAAAGACCCCAAAATGGCACCTTTTAAGAGACGCGCTTTCGACGCAGAGTTTAAACTCAAGGCGATCGGTCACGCAGTAGAACATTGGAATAGAGCAGCAGCGAGAGAATTCAACATGAACGAATCAATGGTACGGGAGTTGAGGAAGCAACAAGATGACCTGCGCCGAGTAAAGAAGACCAAACAGAGTTTCTGAGGAAACAAAGCGAGATGGCAACAGTTGGAGGACAAACTCAAACAGTGGGTTGTTGAACAGAGAGCAGCAGTAGAAGCGTCTCTACTGTCAGCACAGCGCTAGCTAGCGACATGAACATCAATGAATTTAGAGGCGGTCCTTCTTGGTGCTTTGGTTTCATGAAACGCTTTGAACTGTGACAAATGGAGTCGGAAATACATTGTTTTCAACGAAGGCGCCACAGATATCAGTAAGAGCTACCGGTACATACGGTACCGTATTAAGTATGCACTAACTTGTTTTGGGAGTGAACAGAGTTTTCAGAACGTCAGTTTGTATTGTATTAATAAAGTTTGACTGTCTTATCTGACTGTTTTGTTGACATTCCCTTTAGCACAGCTCCATTTAGTGGATGCATAAAGCAACCCAGCTACAACTGTAGCTTCTATTCTATGCGCCTTACAATGCAGTGCGCCTTATATATGATTTTTTTTTAAATCGGCCATTCATTGAAGGTGCGCCTTAAAATCCAGTGTGCCTTATGGTGCGGAAAATACGGTACTCCTTCATGTTAAATAACTCATTCAAATCCGTCTTTCTTTCCGTCTTTCATTCCCGTCTTTCTTGAGACAGCCTTCCAACGGCATCAACTTTTCTCTTCCTGGACATTTAGGGATCATTTGTTTTTCTCAGTTCCACATTGAAGTGGAAACACTGCGATCTAACAGTCGGCATGAATTGTGGGAAATGACTTGTTTATTTGAAGACAATCACACCTTTCAAGACGTTCTCACAGACCACATAAAATCAGGTGTTGGGCCACATTTGGCCCGCGGGCCATGAGTTTGACACATGTGTCTTACGGGGTAAAACGCAGTCATACTGGGATGTCAGAATGTGTATTATGGCAATCAAACATTCAAACAAAGTAAGAGATCAAACTTGAGCATGGTTGCGTTTGCTCACACCTCATTGGTCCAAGTGTCAAGTAAAACAGGGGTGTCAAACTCATTTTGGTCCGGGGGCCACATACGGCCTAATTTTATTTTCAAGGGGACCGGACCAGTAATATCGTAAAATCATTAGCTGGAAATAACACTAAGTCCAAATTTTTTTATTTGTTTTAGTCTAAAGGAGGTAAACAGGCAAATTATACACATCTTTAGACGTAATGAACTGTTCCTCTAAAAAAACACATAATGAATTAATATTAAAAATGAATATTAAAAAAGAAATGAGGAAATTACAACCTAAAAATATTGTCGAGTTAAAAGAGAAAATATTGTCACTGTGGGAAAATTTGCCACTAGAATTTATGAGAAGATAGATTGGTAGCATGTATAAGAGGAGGTTTAATGTTTACAAGGCTAATGGTGGCTATTCTGGTTATTATCTGGCAATCTTTTTAATTTTGCCCGTTTGTTTTTTTTATTGCTATTGCTTTTGTGGTTTTTATGGACATAAGATCGTCTTAACAATGTCACTAGATGTTTTTTCATCAAAAAAAAACTTTTTTTTTTTTTTCAAATTTTGATGCAAAAAATACATTGCAAAGTTACTTTTTCATTTTTTCCTTGCCCGTTTTTTACCTTATAAAACCCCTAGACGCATGTGAGCAAAACGCGCGGGCCGCACTAACACAAAGATTGGATTTCAGGCAGGGGGGCCACAAAATATTGCTCCGAGGGCCGCGATTGGAGACCCCTGATCTAAAATGAGCTTTCAGGAAGTTAACTGTAAAGCTGCGATGTTAAAGAGCCGGGTCGGAACTAGTCGTACTTTATGCCGTGTGCCTCCGCCTGGGTCAGCTGTGCCTAAAATAAAACCTGTAAAGTTTTTACCGCTCCATTTGCCTGTTTCTGCTTTATCTATCCTTGGACAGCCACGGGTGGACAGATGGACGGGCCACTTTGGGGGAGGAGCAGTAAATGGCGTGTAAGATGAGGACACGGCGAAGGGGACCCATCCCCGCCAATCCATGTCCCACACCCTTGGCGCTTCATGTGGGCAGATGGAAGAAGGAAAATGCCAGCCACGTCTCCTGCCCCCTCTGCCACCGCCGACCGGGATAAAAATAGGGATCGGTGAATATGAAAAGACTTTCCGGAGCGATGCCCGCCAATCAGAACCGATACGACCCCGTACGTGTCGGCCAGGGGAAGCACGTTTGGAGGCGCCGTTGCACGTCAGCGTCACAGAGGAGGACGCCGTGCCCGGGTGAAACACGCAAGATGCCGGGGATGCAGACGCAAAGAGGGGGACGGGGAGTTAAGAATTGGACAAAACTAATCCACATTTGGGGCTAATGGATCCATCTGAAGGACATAATTCAGAGTTTTAGTCCAAGTCTGCTCACACACCAGGAACTCGTCTCCGGTTTGCAGTTACACTTCTTGCTGACAGGAAGGTAAACAACCACTGGACAACAGCACACACACACACACACACACACACACACACACACACACACACGCGCGAACACACACACACACGCGCGAACACACGCACGTATTTATTGTATATTTGTGAAAGCTGTTGAACACTCACAATGTTAAAACGAAACCTTCCTTAGCAACATAATTCCTTTATCTTCATCTAAATCTTAATCTTTATCTTTACCTTGATCTTTATCTTAATCCTGAACATTATTCCCTTAAAAATGTAAATTCAAATTGAAAAAAAAAAAATCTTCAGTGCATTCATAATTGAAAAGAATTTTGCAATTCAAACATTTGGATATGAAAACCAAAACATTTTCCAAGCACAAACTTGCCATGAAAGAATTATAGTCCTATATAGATTATGTAGTCTTTAATTTACGTCGATGTGTTTGGTGTGATAACGCTCACACAATTTATGTTCATAATTTGTTGAAAAATCTTTGAATTATTCTTAAAGATTCCAATTGCTCAGCTGCAAAAAAAAGTTTCGGACATAAGAATTTTATTGATCCCCGTAGGGGAAATACCTTTGTCACGACAGCGTATCAGTTATTATGTTGAAAAATAAAAAAGTATATAAAATATAAATATAAATATAAATATAAATATAAATATAAATATAAATATAAATATAAATATAAATATAAATATAAATAAGAAGATAAAATAAGATAAAATAAGAAGTTTGTAAATGAGCCATCACAAATATAGTTCTCCAGGGTCCAGGGAACCCTGTTGGCAGCAAACAGAGACAAAGGTTGCATTCACTTCCACAGATGCAATGGTTTTGTAATCAGGTGGATTGATTTATCTGCCTTCCTCTACCAGCCACGGCAGATCATTGAGAAATATTAATAATAGCCCTCCAGCTATCCAAAGCTAACCACATATCAATAATAATGTTAATTTCCCATAATTGAAGGAGGAAGTGCAACAACCGACGTCCAGAAAAACAAACACTATTAGTTTTCAGTCAGATATCCATGCGATCAATAAAAGAAATCAGAAAAAGCAGAGGGCAACAATATTTCAATCATTTTATACAGAGTATGTTATAATCACAGCAATTATTATTATTATTATTATTTTATTTTATTTTATTTTATTTATTTATTTTTATTTTATTTATTTATTTTTTTAAAGCCCTGATCTGGAAATGAATAAAGTGTCCAGGTCATATTTCCACCACAGCGCACACACAGCAGAGCAGATGTCCAGTTCAGCATCTTTTGATAAAGAGCTATTCTGCGAGCGGTTCTTTCTCTATTTTTGGGAAAACATTGCAAGAGTGTGTGAGAAGGAAACGTCTTAGATCACTGGACAGGCAGAGGGTGGACCCCCGCTGTGGGATGGCGGCAGAGGTCCGGTCGAGCTCACACCGATGCTAATTTCCATTGTTACAGTTTCGGGCGTGAGCATCCTCTCGCAGTCCGTCCTGGAATCAAAATGCCTGCCATTTGTTGGCAGATAATTCTCTAAAATGTAAGGAAACCAGAGGCAAATGGAGGATGTGGATGAAAGCAGGTAGGAAATCAAAGTCAGAGTATTCCACTGGCCCCGCTGTGAGATGAACAGCATCCCTCAGCCCACGGATTTTTGCTGCGATAGCTCTGGCGGCGTTGAAAGTGAGGAACGGCGAGACCTACACGGAACGGAAACGCCATTCTATCCACCCGCAAACATAATCATGGCATTTATGAAGTGAATTGCATCAACAGCGAAGACAGCTGTGCGGGTGTCGGCTGGTTTTCGAGCTCACCGTGGATGTCAGACCCGCTCAGACGAGGCAAAGCGAAGCGGCGGCGGCTCGACGCGGCAGGTCGGCCGCCGAGACGGACGACGAAACCACCTCAGACTTTTGTTTTACCCGGTCGTCGTCTCTCTGCGGCGGCGGAGAACATGTGTCGCATGGCGCTTCACGTTCCTGATCCAGGCTTGAAACTCAGCAGGAGTTGTGTAATCCCACCCAAAGTAGACTCTTCCAAAGTAATCTCTTGTTTGGTACACACAAGTCACTTTCGCCCGTCTCCACGGGATCGGCAGCCTGTTTGGCCACCTGTCCTCCCCCTCCCTGTCTGTTGATGTTGACAGAAGAACTTCACGAGATTCCATCAACTTTTCCCCACGGTTGTCCATCCTAGTGTGGTGAACATACAGAGCTTAGAGCTAATTATCACCAAATCGAGTATTTATATCGTCTCCCGGCCACAACCCCCCCTCCCTCGCCTCGCTCAGCCACCATCAGAACGAGGCCTCGGGCCGCGTCCTCACACAGTCCCTAGTCAGCCACGTGCTGCCCGATTACATCACTGGACAATCACTATATTAGACTATCTTACATAGATGAGAAATATCTGATGTTCCTGCCTTGGCAGCACAACTCAGAGCGGCCGACTAGAGAACCGCAGCGCGACACACACAGCGCCTACAGCAGAGGTCTTGCCGTTAGCATCAGTTCGTTGTTTTTGAAGCGTTGCCCATTAGCAAAGCCAGGTGGTCGAATACGGAGAGGAGCGTTTTTGCTGGATATTGGAAATAAGTTGTTTTATGGAGTTCGGTTACTTTACGGGTGCTGGCGGGGACCGTCGTGGCATAAAAAGCGAACCTTTTGTGCACGTCTTAAGTACATCATAAAGCTGCGGGGATGAGAGTTGCTGCGGAGAGAAATCAGAGGCACGACTGAGCTTTTGGAAGCTCTCAGAGAAGAAGCCCAGCTGGAGCAAAGAACATTTTATAGGACCCAGATCTTACCTGGAGGTGGACCCAAAACCTACCAGGTCATCACAGCTCAGCGGTGACCCGATGAATGATAATGACTTTCTGAGGGCTGAAATCTCATTTCACGGCTGGTTGAGATCAAAAACGGGATCGGTCGCGATACCAGTTTGACCTCTAAAGAAAGAGGGAATATTCCAAAGTCGTCTTTCCGGCCCGGAGAAAGAACGGCCCCGCTCAGAAGTACACCGAAGCCGTGGAAGCGTAGATGCGTCACGCTTGATTCAAGGTGTCACAAACACGAGTGTCCTCATACGACAAACCAGAGACAACAAGTGGACGACAAAAGTTTCCCGGGAACGAATTGAGTCCACGAGGCATTTGTCAAAACACGTCACAGGCAGCTCATCTGTTCATAGAAAGAAGAGAAGCCCGATACATCTGGTTACCTACAGAGGGTCGAGCCTACATTTCCATCCCATAACATGCATTTGGAAGGTACTTGATGATCTTGACGGAGGCGCTTCACGCTCGCAGTGCCGGAGAAAGCACAGCTGGCAGCCTCTGCGAAAAAGCCATGGCTGAGGAGATATCAGATAAACAGGACTCCACTCGGCCTCACAAATGCTCCTCGAGCGTTGCAGCATCGTGCGGAAAATACCGGAAGGCTCAACGGGCAGAACGAAAAATCCATGAGTTCGATTCGGATGAGTCCGGATACTCGCGACCCGCTCAAAACCAAGCGTTCGCGTTCGATGATGTAAGTAGCTCCACCCGATGGCCGACGGCTACGGACCAGATGGCGAGGAACAAGTAGCTCAGGCTCTTGAACCAAAACGGTTTGTTTTTGTGACCTGCAGTGCAACCCAATGCTTTCGCCAAAGTAAGCCTCTGCTCGAAGGCGGTGCCGCACCCAAAGAGTGCGCCGCGGTACTCACTAGCTATTTGAGACAATCGACTCCGAGTCGTACCAAACACCTCTGTAATGACTTCGACAAGACCGGAGAATCCACTCCTTCTGCATATCGATCCGTCACGAAAGAGGCTCGAGGCATCCCGATATGAGCGGCGGAGAGGGGAGAGGAAAGTGCCGGGGTATTGCTCTCAAACGGCAGAAACAAACAAAGATTGGACTGTCACAGATGATTGTACAGTCGTTTTGTTTCACGGCCCCTCCGTGACGGTATAAAGTGATGAGAACCCGGTCCCTTACGTAGCGAGCAAACCCGCGCCCAACACAGTCTGGTGTTTGAGGACTTCAACATGTCCGGAAATTCATCTGATACAAAGCGAAAGGGACACGGGCTTCCTGTCCGGCACACCTGAGAGCATTCGCCGCACGACGGAGCGCGCAGAGGGGTCGCCCGCCCCCTCCCGAGTGCCAAGTACAATATCTAATGCGGTTGAAATCAATAGGAAATGGGACCGGATGGCAGCAATTACCTGCCTTGCATACGCCGAGGAAATAGATGCAAATGGGCAATCGGACATTTTCAACCCAATATCGGTCAATCTGCACGGAGCCATCACATCCCCAGCGTTTTGCACAGGAGGCCGGGAGAGGGACCTGCACAAAGGGTAGAGAATACGACAGCAGCGGAATGTAAACCAAGGGGATTATGCGCTTCTGGAGAGGGTCTGGAAAGGGCCACCTGTACTGCAGCTGTGGTTCCGCAGCAGCGGCGGCGTGAAAGTACCTCCACTGTGATTATTATCTTCTTCACAAAATTCGCCAAAGTCATGACAAATCAGGTAAAACTGCAGCGGTGGATATTTTAATCTCGGCTATTCAGAGAAGCACAAAGGCTCGCTGGCATGTTCTGTGCAATAAGAGACAACTCAATACAAGGCAAAGGAACCCACCGCGGCGCTTTTCATCCTCCCTGTTAACAACGCTCGGCGAAACCAGGGAGACGAGACGCGTCTTATGACTGTAACTCCAGTCGGGCAACAGATTACCTTTTCTATCTGCAGTCTGGAGACGGGCCCCTTGCGAACGGATTTGCACGGATGAAACACGTTCATCCTGAGCGTGACCCGCCACGGGGCACAGAGGAGACCCCTGGTCGGCGAATAAACACATCGGAGAAACCCGAAGCCACGGACGAAGGGGTTGATTTCCGAACGGAGACTCCAGAGCTTGCGGACGGCGCTCTCGGGGGGATCTGCGGACCCGCCCGTCAATCAGGGGCCACAAATGTCTGAAATACGACCCAGAAGGTTGCGGAAGATGGACAAGCAAACCAGCGGGGGCTCATTAGGTCAGTGTTTATGGCCGGACAGAATCCGAATTTGAGTCAATCAATGTGACAGAGCCACGGCTCCCGCAGGTAGCCGATAGCTAACTTGAATTAATAAGATATATAGAAAGAAATATATATCAATTCTACGGTGTGACCTTCTTGCGGCAAGCTATGCATTCAGGACTGCTCCGGAAAAGAAACCTTGACACCGCTTCTCATTTGAATACTACGACGGAGCTCTCGAAACCCGAACAAACTGCAGCCGCAGGCGTTCTCACCTGGCAGCAGATCACTCCGACCTTCATCCAACTTCTCTGGCTGGCGATCAAATCTTGCAATTCCAGCAGAATTCTCCCGCTCACCTACAAATCCCTCCATGGCCTCGCACCCCGGTATCTCTGACCCGCGTACCCGTACGTTCAGCCCCGTCTGCTCCGCATCTAACCAAGGCGTCGCGGTGCAAAGTGAAGAAGTAATAACGCGGCCATGGCTTCGGGGGTCAGAGTGCATCAAATATTTGCAAACCGTGTTCACGGACATCGGCGTGAAACCTGAGCCGAAGAGCCAAACGGAGGCTTTGACTTTGACACCTGCGGGTTTTCGGCCGAGCGAGCGGTTGAAAGTTCCCGGCGCTTCGTGACAAGCTGTGAGTTCCACGTCTGACTTCTGAAACTGCAAACACACACACGGGTGATTCCTCTGCGTATGTTCCTGACCGCCTTGGCCGTGGCTCTTCTCCCGGCTCCTGACAGCCCGCCGCCTGCCAACGAACACATGCTGCCCGGCGTGCCTTTCGGTCCAGTGATTAGAAATCCTGTGCCGTGGTGTTTGGCCAAGCGCGGCTTCGTTGCAGGGAGCTAATTCTTGCCTTACAATGTAAGGACCATATTTAAGCCGTCGGGCGGTCGGTTCGGTTCCCCCTCTGGCTCCTTAGGCTGCAGACTCACCACGGCGCTCCTCGCATGTTTAACCCGGTGACCATGGGAAGCAGGAAGTTCACACCGGGTCGCCGTTTGAGCCGCTCGACGAGCCGAGCATCCCTGCATCTGCCCCTTCCGTCCGGCGACTGCGTCCGATTAGCTTTCTCCGCGTCGTCCCTGAACGTCTGGAAGCCTCTACCTTGCCAGCTCGGCATCCTGCGGCACAAATAATGCAGCAGTGCCTGTTTTTAAGTCTGAAAAGGGGTGAGCGCCACGAGACGGCTCCTCTGCGGCCGGCCGGCCGGCCACCTGGACGGGAGACGTAGCCCCGGATGCTGGAGCCTCAGCAGAAGCGATGAGACACAAGAGCTCCTCGGTCCTTCGTCAAGGCAGCCGGGCCCCGGAGCCTCCTCCGGGACGGGGCCCCGACCTGAAGGACGGACCGCTACCTCTGAATCCAGGTGCGGGACACCTCTCAGAGATGGTGGAGCATTTCGGGAGGGCTTTGCCTGAACGGAAGTCCACTGAGGTGCCGACATTCAGAAAGGGGACGGACGGTCGGTTAGTATTTTAGAGAAACTAAATGGAGGAATGGAAGGAATCACAACGATGTTTCCATCGGTTACCGGAGGCTCAGGTCTGAGTTTACACCTAAACATCTGCAAACCTGAAGGAAATATCAAATAAGCAACCCTATATGTGTGTGTGTGTGTGTGTGTGTGTGTGTGTGTGTGTAAGTGTTTGTATGCACAGGTACACGTCCTGCAGGTCCTATGGTTGTTGAGAATGAGCTCCTGAGTATGCTCTCTCTAAAGAACGTGTGCGTGTGTGTATGTTTGTGTGTGTGTGTGTGTGTGTGTGTGTGTGTGTGTGCGTGTGTGTGTGTGTGTGTGTGTGTGTGTGTTTGTATGCACAGGTACACTTCCTGAAGGTCCTATGGTTGTTGAGAACGAGCTTCCTGAGTACGCTCTGTAAAGAACATGGTGTGTGTGTGTGTGTGTGTGTGTGTGTGTGTGTGTGTGTGTGTTGTTTGTTTCGCTCTCCGTACGTTCTGGTCCTTCCCTGCCTTTCCTCCAGCAACCAGCGCCAGCCCTGCTTCACACGACGGCTTACTGCAGCCAAAGGGGTGACAATGGGGAGGCCTTCCACAGTAACAAGCACCAAAAAAAAAAAGCGCCACTCTTAAAGTGTGGAGACAGAATCCAGAGCAGGCACCTGATCACCAGCGTGCACAGACCCGAGACCTCCAGCCGGATCAAGAAAGACCAGGACCATTGACAGGAGAAGATTTAGAATTCAGAAAAACCAAGTGCTGTGTCAACACTGCTGCTGCCTATTAGAATGAAAGTGTGTGTGCAAAACACACACACACACACAGCAGAGGGGGCGTTAGCGATGTGGTAAACTGATGGATGTCATCTCTTCTGCTTATCTGCCATCACATCTGGAAACAGGATCAAACGGGGAGAATCTCCTCAAGGAGGAGAGCCGTGATCTGTTGGCTGACAATCAGTAAAAATAGCTTTCCAGAGTGGAAGCCGCCGCTTCTCAGGGTGAAGCACAAAAGCGTGAGCTTCGCAAACCCATCCGAGCACCTTCTGCAGCAAACACAGCTTGGCAGGACCTGGATGATCCTCGGAGGTCTTCGAGGGTTCCCGTCCTTCCCAGCCCGAAACACCACAAGGACGGGAGAGAAGAAGGGGAAGAGGAAGCGGAGGTAAAGTTTAGCAGGCTTTTCTGGAAGGGGGTCCAGGACCTCATGTTCTCCTCTTTGTCCTGGAGCCTCCTCTGCTGGCCTGCCCTCTCCCAGCCCTCCCTCACCCTCAGAGGAGCACAGCTGTCAGAGTCAGCTGAAGCACAGTTGATGAAGAGGTGGATTCATTAGGCAGACCTCCAGAAGAAGACATGGGGTGGAAGGGGTGGAAGGGGTGGAAGGGGGGGGGGGGGGGTTAGACAACACGCAGATGCAGCCACTGCGGTGCATCCCGAAGACCGGGGGTGAAGAAGCTGAAGAAAAGAAAAATGGACCGAGAAAAAGTAAGGCGGAGGAGGGGGGGCGGCGGCTCCCTCCCGGACAGCGGGTCTTACCGTCTGCTGGAGGTCCGGGATTCCTATGCGGATGACAACTGTGTTCCCCGTCGGTTCCTCCATGGGTGCACCGGGGCTCCGCTCCGCACCGGGGCTCCCTGCTGCACCGGGGCTCCGCTCCGCGCCGGGGCTCCCTGCCGCACCGGCACCGGGGCTCGGCTCTGCACCGGAGCTCCCTGCCGCACCGGCACCGGGGCTCGGCTCCGCACCGGGGCTCGGCTCTGCACCGGCACCGGAGCTCCGCGCTGCTCCGGGACGGGAAGCCGGAACGGCGTCGGGGACGGGAACGGAGCTGTCCTCTTCCCGGGAGCTGCCGCTGTCGGTACTGCCCCCCTGGCTGCCGTCCGCCGTGTGTGTGTGAGGGTGTGTGTTCGTGCGTGAGCGTGCGCGCTGCTGTTGCTGGTCCTGTCGTGCAGGGCTGGGCGGCTCATGTTTGCCGGCCGCCGGACGCAGAGGCATGCTCTGTGATAGGGGCTCGGTCTGTGTGCGTGCGTGTGCGTGTGTGTGTGTGTGTGTGTCACACACGTTCACACACACACGCACACACACGCACGCACACACAAACGGACGCGCACGAACTAACACACCCACTTGCACTAGGCGCACACACCTCTTGCAGCATCACTCGCCTGGGAAAAAAAAAAGATCCGGGGTGAGAGGGGGGGAGGAGGGAGAGGAAGAAGAGGAAGAGGAAGAGGAAGAGGAAGAGGAAGAGGAAGAGGAAGAGTGGGAAAGAGAAGAGGAAGAGAAGATTAGAGAGGGAATGAGGGATAAAAACAATGAGAAGAGATGATTGGAGGCTAGACGAACGGCTGAAAACAACAACATGCATGTTTGGGGGATCATTACGGGGTTCCAGTGCCTGCTCTGCGTGTGCACGGGGTGTATGAGCGCGTGTATGTACGCGTGGTGCACACACACACACACTCACACACACACACACGTCTTAAATGCCGTGCATGTAACTGCAGGCTGTTCTCACACGAACCGCCGTGAACCTGAAAACAGGTCCATCCGAAGTTAGCAGCGAGCAACATGCACAGTGAACATGCGTCTGTGTGTGTGTTTGTGTGTGTGTGTGTGTGTGTGTGTGCTCTTTGCAGTATGATGGCAGCATTATCTGCTGCTCTTCTGAGGGGATCTTCCGCTGGATCAAACACTCCAAGAAACATCTCAGCATCTCCATGAATGATCAACCACGGTCTGAATCTGCCTCGTTTTCCAATGTGTTCAAATCCCATGTGGATCCGCTCAACACGTTTCCACGACGATGGACGACGGGGCCCAGCCCGCTACTGCAGGACGTGCGATGGATTCGGACCTTCTGAGGAGACGTCCGACATGACATCATGTGGCATCATGTGTCTCTTGTAGACATCGACGGATTTCCATTCTGATGCTCATGAGTAGAATTGAAAATGAACACGTTATGTGACGAGCTCCGCCATTGGCCAACGCCGACGAACGTCGCCGACGGTCTGCGGCCTGCAGGAGGACCCTGCAGCACGGAGAAGGTCCAGTTTATGGGACGCTCTTCCCTTCCCTCCATCCCTCCAGAAGGAGGAGCAGAAAGAACTCCACGACTGCACCTCGTCTACCAGCCAGTCTCACTTGCACTACAACCACGCATTAAGGTAGTCATCTCCACACACACACACACACACACACATATCATATATTTTCTCATTTGCCCTGGACTTTGATTGAAACTGCTGGACAAATGTCTTTTCTTTTAATTACGACACACAAATCTTTATATTTAATACCGTATAAATAAAAGTGATGTTTTGTTTTTTGTTTGTTTAACTCCGTCGTTGTGAAGACACTTGGCAGCCCTTCGTCTCGCCGTCCCGAGATGTTCCGCCTTACGATGTCCACCTACGACGTCTCAACATCTCAAGAAGAAGCCATTTGTGTGAGAATCGACGGCGACTGAAAAACCTCCAATCGGAAAACAGGAAAGAAAAAGCGCTAAAGTAAATGAATGTAAATCAGGACGGACAGCCGTCTCCCAGCCCATAAACAACTGAAAACACAGCTGCCGGCAGACGGCAGAGAGATGGTGCGTTATTTGGGGGGTCTGACACGAACATCGGGCCTGTCTCCGTCACGGCCGTCTCATGAGACGGTGAATCCCAAAGTCCAAAACAAGCGGAGGTTAGAAATGTCAGGGTGGTTGTTTCAGTCCTCGAGCAGCGACGGATGAACCTCCAGGTTGGTCCTCATTCATGGATTTTCGCCGGCTGCTGACATTTAGTCTCCCTCGGGTGCCGGTTCGTCCAACCCCCCGGAGGTAAAGAGACCCGAGCTGCCGATACCCCGAACCGACCGAGACTCATCAGAAACTTGTTGTTTCCCTCAGAGAGAGAAGTTCGTGAGCGAAGGAAGACCCAGATCCAGACAGAAGATGCAGCGCTGGTCAAACGCTACGAAGTGACTGAGGAGAAGGTGTCTTGGCGTAACGTTAGAAAGATCAAGACCTACCAGGAGACGTCCTCGGGTCGCCTTTCTCCGACTCCCAACTGTTTGGATCTCCTCCGAAGCGTCACCTCATCGTGTGTTAGAGCTGCAAACTCTTGTGGAGCTTCTGTGTGGAAATGACTTGAGTGGGGGCAAAGCTTCAGACATTTACCGCAGGGCTCTTTCGACGATTTTCCGACACGCGATCGGTAAAAGCGTCAATCTTCTGATTCGCGGTCCCGTCACCTCGGCAGAAGACGGCATCGCGTTCCTGCACCGGGGACGTGCACGTGCGCACCCTTCACTTTCCTGTGCCTGATCCACACCGGGTTGGAGGAAGCGTGGAAGGCGGCCGGAGCATTTTGGAGAATTCAACAGATCGTCTGCGGTCCCGTTGGACCTTCGGGAACCGTCACTCCGAAAGTCACGGCCATTTTCCACCCTCACAGCTCTGCTCAGCCGGAGCTACGGAGGATCTCCTGCACAACCAGAACAATGAGCAGACACCCGGCCTCCGGGCTCACGCGCCCACAATCGAGAGCGACGGATATTTTGAAACGCTAACAAATGTAAAAGACTCTGGCTGCCAGCAGACCGAACCAAGATCTAGAATGATCCCAGGATGGCTGGTGCAGGACCAGCCCAGATTACACCCCGCTTGCATCATGCAAGGAAAGACTCGTCGTGGCTGCGCAGATGGAGGCGAACGACCGATCGCTCACTTCGACTTGAGAGAGAAAGACCGGGAACCGAGGATGAGCTCGGAGAGACGAAGCTCTCCTGGATGGTCTGTGAGGTGCGGAGCTGGACGGAGGTCAGCGCCTGGTGCTTCACTGGCCGTCTCAGGGTGAGGAAGGTAGCTCACTCTTAGAGACATGGATATATATACTGCTCAAAAAAATAAAGGGAACACTTGAGCGACACAATGTAACTCCAAGTCAATCACACTTCTGTGAAATCATAGTGTCCACTCAGGAAGCAACACAGATTCATTTTGACTTGTTTTAAGGACATTACATCAAAGTTGGATCAGCCTGGAGTTTGTTTTTACACTTTAATTTTGAGTGTGATTCCTAATCCAGACCTCCATGGGTTGATACAATTGATTTCCATTGATCATTTTTGTGTGATTTTGCTGTCAGCACATTCAACTGTGTAAAGAGCAAAGTATTTCATAAGAATATTTCATTCATTTAGATCTAGGATGTGTTTTTTAAGTGTTCCCTTTATTTTTTTGAGCAGTGTAGAATAGCGCCATGGCGATCAACTGATCAACCCCGACCAGTTCAGTCAAGTATGAACGCACACGTGGCCTCCGACCTCGTGAAGATGAAGCCCTCTCTCTCAGTTCATGGCAATAACATAAGATGTTTTTACGTGGAGCTCCGGGACGCGGCGTTCCCTTCCTGCCTTTCGGTGCCGATGGCAAACCCAGGCAGTCATTTAGCCGAAAAAAGACTTTCCCGCAATAAACTCCTGAACCGGTGAACGTCGGGAGGTTTATAGAACAGATCGATCCCATCCGTCCGCCTGGACTCGCGCCACCTTCTCCTTCTGAACCTCGGCTAGCCTCGGAGCAGCGATGCCCATCGTAAGACCGAACCTTCATCAGACGCCGGTGACGCCAAAACAGATATGGCCTGTCCCTCCTGGCTTTGGTTCCGGACCAAACCGGTTGTGTCTGCAGAAAGGTCCGCTGAAAATCTCAAGTCGGCGGAGGGTCGCCACAGATGTGCTGTGGCAGCGACATATTTACCAGTCAATGATCCCCGGAGGCTGTGGGTCTCAGATGTGCTTCGGGACGGGCCTCCGGTGCGGCCAGTAAACATCGCCGCCGCCGCTACAGATTGCTGTCTCGCTGCCGTCGTATCGCGTGAGTTGACTGAAATTCTAAGAAGGCCATCTCCCATGGCTCAGCTCACATCCCCCCCCCCCCCCCCCCCCCAACCCCATCTTTTGTGCTCGAGCCCAGCGAAAACAAAGTGAATAATTCATGAGCACACAGAGCAGAATGCACGCCGATCTAGTTCAACATATATGTATTTCAGACATCGTCGCTCTTTGCAGGGCTCTCCCGCTCCGACGAACACGGGGACGTTCGCGGACGGCGTCGACGTCAGAGAGCTCGGACCGTCCCCGGTAAGTTGTTGGAATCGGGCGGCGGCAGAACGGCGGAGGAGATAAGCAGAGGGTCGGAGAGGACCTGACCGCCCCGGCGAGCCCGGATAGGAGCGGAGAAACCAGGAGGCACCGTGGAAACAGAGGCAGGGAGGAAGGAGAGCCGGAGAAGCAGACGCGGAATAGAGCGAAGGTGGAAACGTTGGGACGCATCCCCCGCGGCTCCTCGTGCGGAAAATGTCAAACTCATGTGGTCCGGATTTACTCACACATGGACATCGGCAACCTTCATCTCCGCGTCCCCGAAAACATTGTTATTCATTCCGTCCCCCCCGCCCCCTCCAACCCTGCCACCCACCTCATTGTGGATTTGGTTATTCACTGTAGGACGGGGAGGCGATCAAACAAAAAACAGAGTGGCTTTTAGATGCCGGGGTTTGTGTTCTGCAGTTCTCTTTGTGAGAAGGATTGTTCCGTCGGTGTGTTCTGCATGACGAGGCGGCGTTATCAGGTGGTCAGGGGGACCACGGGTTCGAGCCAGGATGGTCGGGCGGAGGTGGGTCACATGTGGCTGAACCTCCAAGGAGCAGCTTAACCTGAAGGTCCCTCGCAGGGGTGACGTTCCGGAAGAATCCTGCAGACGCTGCTGCACAAAACAGTTGACTCAAAAGTTATTTTCTTGGTTGGTGTCTGCTACGGCGAGCGGGAACTCAGCTCCACGCCTCAGTCCAGCAGAGCCAGTCGTCCAGCGTCCTCTTGTGTTGTTCTTTGAGGAAAGTGCTGGATCAGAACCACGCGTTTGCACTGATCGTCCTCAAGGGGAAGATTTCCGCGTTCCATCTCATAAACCCGACATGCCTGCAAATTCCTGGCGGAGTGAAGCCGTAGGCCAACGGCCGTGGGCCGGCAGCGAAACCGCTCGGCCCCGACGTCGCCTTGTTGCTCGGGGCCTCGGCGGATCCGTGACCCGTGCATCTTATTCCGGCTGGGAGGAAAACACAATGTCAAACGTCGCAAATTATTCACGATATTCTGAAACGGAGCCTGGAGGGCACCCCGAACATGTTTGTCCAGTCTCTCCTTCATGGCCTCCTGGGTTTTAACGGTTCCTGTCCCTCAGTGAGGCGTGTTACACCAAGAGGTTGCACGTCATGGCGGCTCCCCGGCTTTGCGTGGACAAACATCCCGAGCTTGAATGTTTGGGTTGTCTTGAACGTATTTGTCGAAGCTGCGCTCCGAGACGGGAGTCCTCAGCGGAGACTTGGAAGAGCAGCAAGCGACCGCTTCAAAATATGATTATACATCCGGGATCACCTGATTTGCCTAATGATTTAATTTGTTGCCAAAGGGCACTGTAATGCACTTAACTCCGAATATTTTTGGCACAAGTAAGATGATTGGGTGAGTTCACTCAGTTGGGACATCCAAAGGCAGGGGCAGCGGCGAATCTCTCACCATTATCAACGCAACAGCACCTCACTTCTGGGGGAGACGACCACAAGAAACACAAGATTGTTCAGGTCCATCATGTTTAAGGTTTAGAAACATCCAGAGCGCAGGTTCAGGGTCAAATTCTATACGACAACATTTGCAAATATGGCGGTGTGAGTGAAAGACAGGCTGCAAGGTTGGATGGCTCTTTATGACAGGTACATGCTTCCTGGTTTTGAAGTTATTTGGAGAATAATTATTGGAAATGCAGTTATTTTGTAAACATTTCATCCATTCTTCTTCTTTTACTTTCGGCTTTTCCCTTATGGGGAGGGCACACTGAATCGACCTCCTCCGTCTAGCCCTATTCTCAGTATCCATTGATAGCGATATAAAAAGTAATTTCAGTCAAACTCGGTGAAAATTTACAAAACAGTATCTGAAAGTGATGCATTGATACACACATGGATCAAATACACTCAGATGTCTTTTTACATCATTGCAATGAGCAGGTACTACAAGCCTGAGAGGACGCTCTGTCAAGACACTTGTTGATTCTCAGGCCGAACCGTCAGGTGACGGAGTCTGACACACTCACACACACACACACACACACACACACACACACGTCATCGTCCGGCCCATCCCGAAACCGGGGCCACATGCAGACGCCCCGGGTGGAAAATTAGCCGTGTGCTAAAAGCTTTTAGAATCAATACTCAACAGCAGGGGTGCACACACTTTTTCAGCATGCGAGCTACTTATAAAATGATCTACCAACTATTAAAATGCAAAACAAATATTAGAAATTCATTGAGAATTCTTTATGTACAATCTAAGTTGGTGCACCATGCATAACTGCACCATGTTGCAAAGTACATTTTGCACAGAATTGCACTGAACGGACTCAGCCGGGGATGGATAGTCCCGACAGTAGCTCCTGCTAGCCGCCCTCAAGCCCACTTCCAAATGATCATCAGTCCTGGTAGAACGGTATTTGGACTTAATGATCTTCATGTGGGAAAAGGCTGACTCACGTAAATAAGTGGATAACTGTGATTTTAGTCCCTTCTCCTCCTCAGCTCGCTTTTCGGAGGGAAGTCGGCATCGTAGTTTTTATGAACCGTCCGAAAATACCGCTCCACATTACCCTTCCTTGGTAGAGCGATGGTAGACTGGCAGATGAGGTAAAGGCACTTTGAAAATGAAATAGTAAAAAAAAAAAAATCCTCCAAAAATTTTTTGGCTTCTTACTTGGTCCAGCCCCCGCGCTCATTTTACTACCCTTTCTTATCAAATAAATTGAAGGATAACTAGGTAACTCACTAGCTTGCTAGAGTTTTGCCGCACTGTTGTATGCGCATGCGTGGTGACCCATGTGTCAGCAAAGGTCAGATGCCCGACTGTTCTTCCATTAGGTGACAAATTTCATGTTGAGGACGGATGATAGGCTGACGTCTAGTTTTTTTAATACCACACTACCTTTGCGATCAACGTATTGGGCACCGCTGCTCTACAGTATCCAGTCCACAGATCCACTGCAGAGCTGGAGATGTGCACATTTCTGGCTGCCCGGTTCGCGCAGAAGGACGACACGCGTGGAGACTGCATAGAAACCTTCTTGCATTGGGCTGGAGACACCAGGAGTGTCCTGTAATTATCCTTTACTAGACTCTCTGAGCAGTGACATACAAAATATTTTATCATTTTAAGAACTAAAAAGAAATATGCAAAAAAGTACCAAGAAGTTGAAACGAAGAAAAGGCTGCTTTCCTTTTGATCTAGTCCTCAGCAATGAGATGATGGTGAGAAGATTCGACATAATGGTTTGGGGACCAGAGGCTCCGAGGGCACACTGATCCCTCAGTGATGAGATGATTCAGAGTAATGGGATGGGACTGCTGATCCGGATCCAGGTCTTGATGATGGGCGAGGGTTGAGAGCAGGAGGTCCTGGTCGTTCTCGGGCCAGTCAAACACTCGCAGTTTGATTGGCGGGAAGCATCAGCGATTTAAACAACGACGAAGGGTAACATCCAATCATAATCCCTGCGTTGCTGTTACAGGCGGACCAGAGGAGCAGAGATGGTGTCTGCGGGAGTCATGTGGTCCTACTTCTGCTGTCCAAGTAGATGTTTAGAGGACGGCCGACTGATGCTGGTCCTCTGCTTCCTGTCGCTCGGACACATCGTGGACACATCGGGCTGACGCTCTTACAGAAGATGGACGGCGTCTTCAGCGAATCAGCAAAGGCGGTCTTCTTTGGAGTGTTCCCTTTGCACGTCACCACAACCTATCATCTGCCTGCATCTTATCCTCAGCCAATCACCCGCCCCCTCCCAAATACTCGCTCAGAGACCAGGGCGCCCCCCTGCTCAGCTCCCCTTTTAGCCAAAAACATTTTTTTCTGCGCCTGAATGGAGGACAAAAAAGAGTCACTTCAACGCTTCTGTCTGTTTCCAAGCTGCTTGCACGTCTCCTGCCATTGCCTTCTCATGCAGTCCTGGCTTTGGCTGACAAGGAAACTTCTCCAAACAAAATATTCTCCAAAATATTTCCAATCACCCTGCCAACAGAAGCTACCCATCATCTGATCCTTGGAGTCCGGCTGCAACAGAACTAGCAAGAATCATCGACCAACATTTAACTGTGATTCAAACAGCCGGACGCATCTGTGGACGGGACTCCTGTTTGGACCGGTCACCTCCAGAAGTTAGATTAGTTCCGGTGAGCCTTTCATACGCTGAGCCAGAAGTCCCCTTCCATTACGAGGGGTTTGAAAGCAGCAGTCCAGGACCGTCTTCAAAAGTAGTCTCGCTCATCCAGAGGGGCGGGTACTCCACTCCAGGTGGATGCCCAGGTAAACCCTGGCGTCCTCCCCCTTGCACCGCCTCCTCCCGGGAGCCAACACGTTCGAGGTCACCGGTCGTTATACACCTCAGTCCACACGAAAGGCTTGGATTTCTTTCTCCCATCTCCTCCTGTCTCTGCTTCCGTGTCTTGCGCTCCTCCTCAATTACTCTTGCTTTCGTTATCGGCCTCTCTGGTTTAAAATTCTCTCTCTGTGCCGGCGGAGAGCGGTGGATATGGAGTATGCCTGGATCTGGGCGCTTCCACGGTTGCTGCTGAATGGCAGCTGGCTCTTTGATGCAGCCTGCCCATTAATATTCAATGGGGCTCCCAAGAGGAAACTTCATAAAGCCTGGCAGCCAATTAAGAGCGGTTTCATACCGTGCACCACATTATCTCCCCACGTACCTCCACAGCTCTTAAAAGACAAGTAGCGAATGGCGGGGAGGTCAAGGGTGTCACGGCGCTGGGCTCGACTTAATGTTATCAAATGTATGCTGCACCGGGGAAATCAAGGCTCTTAGGCTAAACTGTCGCTACCGATGATTTATCTTTCCAAAGAATTCTTAAAACAAGTTATCAAAGGGTTCCTGCAGATGGATTTTCAAACCAAAGGCCACAGACATCAGGCGTGAAGGTACACTCGAATTGGACGAACATCGGCGTCTGCTTCCCGGAGGCCTTAACAAGGCTTGAGGAACACGAGCGGCGAGTCTTTCTGTTGGTCAACTATTTAAACGGGCGCCATGAAGAAAATGCCGGGAGAGATTCCCGAGAGATTCTGCCGGGTTCATGTTTGAGAATATTCCGAAGAGCTCCCAAATAAGCCGCGGGATAAAATATCTCAAACGGCTGACATCGGGACTCCCGCTCCCTCATTGGTTGTCGGCCGGCAGAGCAGAACATCTCCTCCAGCAGAGCGCCAGCGGCAAAGGATGAGCGCGCTGCCTATCAGCCTCCGGGCCGAAGGTCTGCCGAACCTCCCGGCTCACGTTTGGATGGAAACCAAAAGGGAATTGGCGCCGCGGGTCCAAACAAGCCACCAATGCCCAAGGAGGAAAATCCGTTTTTACCCCGACGTAATGAAACAGCAGCGGCGATTGTTCCAGTTGTTACGAAGCAGCGGTTTGCCGCGGTGAACATGAACGCGCCTCGGAACACGGCTGTCTCCATTTGCACGCTGATTTAAAGAAGAGCCAGAGCTGAGACGCAGCGGCGCCATAAAACCAACCAACCTGTCAGGTTAGTTTTCGCTAAGCTATAAAACTTACTGTGAGAGCGTTCGGAGTCTGAGCCGGTGGCTGTTATTATCGGGGTCCCATGACTCAGTGAAAGCTGCTTGGAACAGAGAACAAACAACCACGGAGGCCGGGACTTCACTGTTTACCCAGAAAAACACAAACCGCCTTCCAATATTTGATGACTTCTTGGACCTCTTTGATTTCTTGGATGTTTTTGGACTTCGATGACATCCTCTGTGATTTTCCCCCGAAACATTTGAACCGTGTAAAGGAGGTACGATGTGCCAGTCACGAGGACGTCTGTCAAAATATCCGCATGGAGGAAACCTGGTTTCGTTGGCGTTGTTTTTTTTTTTTTGGTGGCTTGAAGCCAAACCGATCTGATTACACTCATTCATCCAAACTGAAAAAGCCTCTGTCGAGGCAGAGGGGAAACGCACTAATAAAGGGGCTGAATAGACAGCGGAGAAAACGTCCTCTTAACTTAATTAGCTTAGCATCAGAAGAGCGGGGGGGGGGGATAAGATTTGAGAAAATGACTGCTCATCAAAATCAACCGATGGCTTTGCCAGACGCATCACAAACATCACTTTGGTCGGCAGCTTTTTTTTTTTTTTCAATATTTATTTCTATCGATTGAGAGGGAAACACCGTATCTGGGTCACCATCCACTCCACACACTGGTGTGACAGCAACATCTGGGACCCGAGTGTGTGTCGGTGTGTGTGTGGTGTCAACAACAAACGCAGCAAATCCAAAGAAGTCTCTAGAAGTGTGTACACAAACACCTGAGATCCAATCATCTGCTGTTTTCACCAGGTCAGATCTGGAAAGGTGAGAACGCCGCCGGGGGCCGCAGCAGAAGAAGTCGTCCACAGACCTGGACGGTGTTGGTGCTCCTTTGTGGTCTCACTGAGTCAACGGCTCATTATTGCAGTCCAGCTGCTCACACACTGCAGATTATTTTTGCTTTCCAAACGAGTCGACCACCGATTCCGACCGCTGCCCGCACGCCGATACACATCTGACCGGGCGTCCGGGGACGTTCGGCAAGAGTCCCGGGACGAACTTGTTGACAGTATTCTGACTTACCGAGCTAGAAGCTAAAAAACACGAATAAAAATGTGTTGGTAAGAGCGAGGAAACGCCATGATTTTTGAGCGTTTGAAGACAGCCAGTCGCTTCCTGATTTCCGGGTATGCGGATGAAGCCGTCACACACGTAGCCCTCCAACCCTGCCCGAAGCTGCCGCTTCGCTCCATCATCTGACAGCTGAGCCAGAGAGCTCATTTCAGTCGTCAGATTTGCCACCGTGTTCCGGTAAATCTGCTCTTTCCTGTCCCGCTGTCCTGGTTCCCTTTCTCTTTTCACGCAGTTCAACCCTGACTCCTCCTGTTTCGCCACGATTTGCTTGGTGAGACGTGAAATAAGCTGCATTTGTGGGGCGTTCGGATGCGAGCCGCTGTTTTTTGCCTGGTGTTTCGCCCACCGGTGGAAACAGCCGGCGCTGTCGAGAGAGAGGAATTCACGAAACGGTGATTGCCGTCTGAAACCTAATCAATGTACGATATATGAAAGTAACGATATGAACAACAGTCTATGAAATGAATGATGCATCACTACGATGGTGGGTTTGGAATAATTCATGCTGCAATAGCGTAGCAATAGTGAGTACTTATCAGTGTACTATTACTGCAGTGGATATGAAATAAAAATACTATTCATATTTCTATTCACATTACTATTCAGATTTAGTTGACATTATAACTGTTTCGCTGCTGTGACAAAGAAATTTTCCCCACCGGGATCAATAAAGCTTATCTTATCTTATTGCAATTTTGTCATTTAGTGAAAGGTGGATTTAGACAAATAAGACGTTTCTTTTTTCTAATTTCCAGAGTTCTTCTGCAGCTTCTGTACGCCACCCGCGCACTTTCATTCTGCGCTGATTTATGGTCCTGTGCTGTATTTCCTCAGGATGATGGTTTCATCGACAGGAGAATCATCCAGCTCTCCACCTTCACCTCGGCTTCCCCGACCAGCTGATGACCTCCTCCGTGGTTCCACTTTTCTGCAGTTATTGGATACAGTAAACTGTGAGATTACCGTCCGCTTTGGGTTTATATCCTGAGCCAGGTTCTACCCAATGCCCGGATGTGCCAAGTGTCACCTGTGCACTTTGCAAACAAGTGTTTAATTAACAGTCAGGACTGAAAGAAAAGCCCTCCTCGCTCCATCCTGACAACCACAGACCGTTTGGGTCCCTAACAGGAGAAAAGATGCTATCGGAAATTCGTGGAGCGCCGACGGCAGACGGCTGATCGCGGGGAAACTAAGGAGACTTTGGAAAGTCCGATTGGAGCAGAGCAGCCGTAGTTCGGCCCCGTTTGCGCCTCCGGGATGAGTCGTATGTGTCAGATACACCACCTAGACTCGCACCTTCCAGGTATCTACTGGCGAAGTTCACCAGGACGTCCTCAGGAGGTCACATTTCGATGTGCCAAACCGCACACGGAAGCATCTTTCGTCTTTCAAAAAGGCAAACAAGTTGACGTGCGCCCTGGAAACAGATCTGGTATGGTCTGAAAGTAAACATCCACCAAACAAAACCATTTTTCATCTCATTACTACTCAGGAAAACAGGCACGAGCTGCGATATGGAACTGTTTACATCAAGCTGGTTGATGTGGTTGCTCAGCATCTCTTCCCACAGCAGCGGGACGCTCCGTGCAGCTGGGTTGACCCCGGGGTCGCCGCTTTGCCGGGTGTCTCATGGAGAAGTTGGGTTTGTTCATGTAATCGAGTTCACGAAAGGAACGCCGTTTTTTTTTCTTCCTGGTCGACTGTCGGCTTCACGCGGAGCCGTTGCAGAAGACGGACCTCGTGGCTCAGGGAGACCGAAGTTACTGCAAAATCTATTTCGATTTGCGCCAAATGTCTTTCCTGAATTTTAAAAGCTGCTTTACAACATTAGGGAAGCTCATCTTTGATATTTTGTCAAGTTTTTTTCACGGAATCCTCACTAATTAGTGACAGCAGATATAAATCGACAGCAACATCTGTCATTTTAACCCAAAGAAGCGACAGCTTCTCCGCCCATGAAGCGGCTTCATGAAAATATTTAACATTTCTATTTTTAACACACAGTTTCGCTCACTTGCTGAAGGACGCTCGCAGAGCCCAGATGGTGGAGGAGAGAAGCTCTGAGTTAGAAGTAGACGGACGTGGACAAAACGCAGTAAACCTTATTCCAGAAGAGACGGGCCCTTCAAAAAGATAGTCAGAAGGGATCTATGGGATCCACTCAAGATCGTTCATCTAGTGAGGATGAATAACTCAAAAAACACCTCAAAAATGTTCAGAAATGTGAGAGGAAATGTAAAACGTATATCCCCGAAAGCTAATTATAACTTTTTTTGGGACCAGCATCCTATTGGCACAGGAAATTAGCTGCTGCCTGCCAGCTTGCACACAATACCTTCCGGGAAGTCTGTCAACTGGGCTTCACTAAGACAAAGGTAGGCTAACAGGAGTCCGTCTCTTCTGATGCGCCGCTGAAATTGATGTCGGGTGAGCCGTCACAAAGTCCACCATCCAGTCACAGCCGGGTAAAACCAAGAGGCCGGCGTCCACAGGATACCGGCCTCCCGTACACGGAACATCAACTGATAGGAAACCAACTCGTCACCACTTGCCTGGCGAGGCGCGAACCCAAACACCCGTCTCCAGGCAGAGGCTCAATCCGACAAGCCTCGGAGAACTGCAGCTGACGAGGAAACCGGCCAATGACCAAGACCAGGGTCAAACAAAGAAACCAGACCTTCTGTCTCCACTGGCTCAGCGAGGTGGGAGCCCAAACACACAACTCCAGGCAAGGTTTCAACTCACATGCTTTAGTGCCAAATTGCAAAGGAAGCTGACGGATGGGAAAGTACAAAGGTCTAATGAGGAGAACATTCTCAAACAAAGAAACTCCAACCCTGACAGACCCAGGCCTACTCTTGGGATCTGACACAGGGGTACAAGAGGAACTCCTCGGACAGAGCCTACCACAACCAAATTTACTGGCAGTGAGATCGGGAGCAGGAGGAGACCATCGAGACAAATCCACCGAGGAGAAGATTAGCGTTGCGCCGTTGTCGGGACACAAGCTGAAAGGAGCAGGAACCCATTCTAGCGAGGCAAACTAAAAACTAGAAGTTCCAGGCTCGGAGAGGCCGCTTGTCGGGGAAGTCGGTTCAAGCTGGAGAGCCAAGACAAGATGATGTCCCATCAGGGAAGCAAACACATCAGGTACGATTGAACAGACGTCAGGGACTGTGGTGTTACCTCACAGATGATGCTTCCATGGAATCCGGGTGTGGCCGAGGGGAAGGTCGTCAGACTGAGATGCAACTTGAGGAAGAGCGAACCGGAGAGACCGGAGGAAGCCACGATGGACGGTGGAAACGGCAGCTCACCGAGGACAGGCTCTGACAGAATCCGATGATGTATCACAGAAACCCAGCATTATTCTGACGGGCATTAATAACACATGCGGTATTGATGATGGGACGTAACACCTCGTCCCCACCAAAGGTACGCCTGCAGCCGCTCTGCGACCAAATCATCTGTCGCCTCCGTGGCGCGACGATCTGCCCGCTACAGTTGGGCAGCGTCAAACGTGGCTGCCGGCGAGGAGCGCCAAGACTGCCGTACCCGGCGGCGGATCTACACACGGCGCCCTAATCTCCATCGCATCAACCTGGGACAGAAATATCTCAGCGGCAATGAAAGCTTCCCCGGTACATTATGTAATCAAGAAGTGGAAGAAGGTATAGAAGGTCTGACCCGGCACTTCTTTGATATAATGCATTGATAAAGAGATAATCACTCTGAGGACTCATGATTGTAAACTCCAACATGCCCTGCGTTGTGTCTTCAAATGCTGAGATTTCACACACACACACACACACACACACACACACTCAGAGTTGTTGTTGGTAGTACTTGATTTATTGCCTATTACCGTGCCATGGCAGCGCTGGCAGTCAGCCCAGAGCACCGGATAGTTTATGATATTGAGAATAATAGACCCCGTTAAAAATAACTTTATTATCAAATGCACCTCTGAGACAACGGGCAAGTCGACAAGGAGGGCGTCCTCGGACAGGAGACCAGGGCGGACCCACGGGCCACTGCAGGACGGTGCCCGCGGAAATACGTAACCGCACACTTCGCACACACTCCGGCTGATAGACTTGAGTTTGTATCATCAGAAGATGGACAAGGAGAGGTTCCCCAAAGACGGCGGGGAGAAGAATCATCGCATCACAGCGGCAACTGAGATGGAAAGTCTTTGTGCTGCTGCGGGGCTTTTTTTTTTTTTTTTCCAAAGAGATGAAACTTCTCTGCACCTTTAAGGAGCCAAAGTCAGAGGAGAAAGGAGGTTTGGCCAGGAAGAGGCGGGCCATCCAAGCTCAGGCCCTGCAGTAGAAGGAGCCCAGACTCCGGACGTCCGAGTTGGAAAACCTCTCTGGTTTTTGATCCTGTCCTCCTCAGACACACAGGTGGTGGCACAGCTCGCCTGTCCGACATCTCAGACTGGATGGCAACTAACCACCTGAAGCTCAACCTAAACAAGACTGAGCTGCTCTTTCTCCCGGGAAAGGTTCTCCGCAGGGAGACCTGGCCATCACCATCGACAACACCGCGGTAAGACCAACACCAACTGTGAGAAACCTGGGTGCGGTCCTGGACAACCAGCTGTCATTCCTCAGCGAATGTCGCAGCAGTCGCACACTCCTGTAGATTCCTCCTAACACCAGGAAGATTTGCAGATACGGCGCGGATACTCATCCGGGCTCTAGTCATCTCTCGTTTGGACTAATGTAACTCCCTCCTTGCCGGTACCCGGCGGTGACCATCAGGCCTCTGGAGCTCATTCAGAAAGCGGCAGCCCGCCTGGTGTTCAACCGTCCTGAATTCTCCCTCACAACTCCCCTTCTTATGTCCCGACACCGGCTCCCGGTAGCCGCCCGCATCAAGTTCAAGCCCCTGGTGCTCGTCTACCGGGCGGTGAACCACGGGGCAGCCACGTCTTATCTCCAGGATCTGGTCAAGCCACACGTCCCTACATGACCGGTCTCGGCTCTTATTGGTCTTGGATACTCAGTGGTGGAAAGGACTCCCAAAAAAGGTCAAAACAGCTGGGTCGCTGCCCATCTTTCACAGTGAGCTGAAAGCATACCTCTTCACCAAGCACAGCCCTACTAATCACACCCCAACCCCCACCCAAAAAAAAAAAAAAAAAGTGAAACAAGTGTATGTATGTATATGGTTCTGGGGCGGCTATTTGGTTGAGAGGTCACTTCTGACTTCCGACTACTGGTACTTCAGATCTTCGGTGACTGAATTGCACTTTTTGTAAGTCGCTTTGGATAAAAGCGTCTGCCAAATATCTGTAATAAGAATAAGAATAAGAATAAGAATAAGAATAAGAATAAGAATAAGAACAACTTTATTAATCCCGAAGGAAATTGCTGATGTAATGTGATGTAATGTTTTCTGAAGGCCTTTGTTGAATTCCTGAAGGTCGGCAGATAGAAGTGATCTTGACAACCCTGCGACAAACAGCGACAGTACGACTGGGAAACACCGTTCAGCGTATTGAAGCGCTCTTGGCTCACAGCTCCGAGGCCGGTGACCAGGGCAGAGGTTCTTCATCTACGCCTGATGCTTCCCTGGAAATGTAGCGGGCTGTGAGAGTTAAACGAAAACCTTTTCAAACGTACACACACACACACACACACTCCTCTGCCGGGGAAAAACCTAATCAATATCCTCTGTAGTCGGGTTGGGGATAAAGTATTCATGTCTCTAAAGCTACTGTAATGACATAATACCTCCACTCCAGTCCGGAGGGATTAGTGTCTTCGGTGTGTGTGCGCTCATGTGTGTGTGTGTGTGTGTGTGTGTGAGTACTCATTTCAAACCGCAGCCTTCTTGAGTAATAGCCAATAAGGAATGTGATTTACCTTCTTCTCGGGGGTCAGCGGGTGGCGAGTTTCTGCTTAACGCATGGGAGCCAGACTCCAGCCTGTCACGCTCGCAGCCAGACCTCCAGGCTACCTCCGGGTTGGTCGGCCGGCGCGCCAAACCAGACGTCTACAGCGTCAATGTTCAAGCGTCCGTGGGCGATAAAAGGGAACGAGTGGACGAGTCAAAACCGAGCGCCGCCCTGCTCCCATCCAGCGACAACAGCGAGAAGAGAACGGGAGGCAAACGGCGATGAAGACCACAGTTTTTTTGGCAAAATCCCAAAAGGAAAGGGTCGCCTCTTGTGAGCAGGAGAGCTTCCATCACCCCGGGCCTCCAAAGCTCTTCACACTGGATCAAATTCACCCCTTCACACACACACACACACACACCGATGGAGGCAAAGCTGCCATGCAGAATGAGCTGACCAGTCCATCAGGAGCCACTGGAAGGTCAGTCCCTTGCCCAAGGACACCTGGGCCAACCGAGAAGAGGAGCTGGGATGAACCGCTAAGCTCCCGATCGGAGCAAAGTCCATTCCACCAACTGAGACAAAACCACACTAGACGACAAGAGGTAAGTTCTCTCTGGAGGGCGTTGGGTGAGGCGGAGGTGTTCGCTCATGGTCCAGGTACTCTCTCGAGGACTTCCCCTCAAGACGAAGGGGCTCCTCGGCACCTCCGGAGTATATGGTCCCCTGAGACGACAGAAGTGAACTATGGAGATCATCTCGGTACAAAACCGTAGCCGTATGAACGCGTTGCTCCGCGGCTGTGCTCCAGATGCCTCTGGAGATGGGAGTAAAGAGTGACCTTCATATCCAACAGATGGAGCAAACAGGAAGGCGTTCTAATCACTGCATGCGTGAGAAGAGGCACAGATTCCGTGGACAGATTTTGTGTGAAAATGTTCTTTAGTGGAATCAGTCGTAAGCCCCGGGAGGCTTACGGACGGATCCAGACAGAAGAGCAATAGTGAAAGAGGATTAACCAGGAGAAAATGGAAAAATCAATCAGGAACTCTTTGAGGAACCGGCCGAGTTGGTCTACCGGGATGGGGAAGGCCGTCGAGGAACAGCGGCTCGTCTCGGCCGACGATCACCTACGCGTTTGGGTCGGACATCGGCTACGACGTCGGAAGGTCGTGACGGTGGTGAAGGCCGCGGTTTCTTGGAGAAGGAAACTTCTTGATTCCACATCTCCGAGGGCCGGGTCTACAGCTGCTCGGCGGCGTCCTGGCACGTTACCAGGATGTTGCTAATTGTATGCTTGGCTCGCCCGCTGGGACGCGAAGCCCCGCGAACACTGGCACACTCACACCGGGCGCAGAGGCATTTACTCACTTTGTAAACATCCTTTCACTGATCTCTCATTAATTCAGCCCAGAGGACGGCGGGGGGGCTGAAGAGGAGCTTGGATCTCAAAGTGAGTCAGATAACAAGGAGGCAACTGTTTTCTGCCCCTCAACAGGGGCTCGGGTCCACTTCATCCCCGACGATGGAGACTCAGCTCCTGGATTTCCCTTACATCATCTGAAACACCTTGTCTTGGTCAAAACCCAAAGTCCAAACTCTTCACAGACTCACATTCTGGTTTATGTCCTTGCCAAGGAACATCTCAACTGAAAGGAATAGATTCAGGTAACTCTTTTGCTTGATATTTAGTATTTGTTCTGATTGAAGGCAGATAAAAAGGGAAACAGATGAACACAGATTCGCTCTTCTCTTTGGAGACGTTTCCAATTACGATCGGTTTGTTTCAACGATGAATTTTATTTGTAAAATACTTAGTAATGTTCACTTTTATCAAGAAGTCACACATCTGAAAAGTAGACCAGGTATGATGAAAATAAATTCATGAATTACCTTTCCTTTTTTTTTTTTTTCTATCACCACTATTTGCAGTGCTGCTGTGACAATTGAATTTCCCCATCATGGGATCAATAACATCTACAGGTAGAGATTCCCATCCAGGAGGACCTTCGAGGGCTGACCTCCAGGTTTATCTGGACAGTCAAATGTCCGCTCGTGCTCCTCACGACTATGTATGGAAGGAAAGAAGACAGGAAGAAGAAAATGCAGAGGAGAAGGTGAGATGAGGGCAGGTTAATGGCCTGGAAGCCCAAAGGAAAAGAAGAAGTTCCTTGAGTCTATCAGAGATGTTGCAGTGAATGTGCACAAGGTTCCTACTACAAGGTGGCCCTCAGGAACACGGGTCACAAGAACGTCCAGCACCTCCGATCATCAGATTATGGGATGGAATAGACCAGGGTTGCGTCCTTTTCATCCTCACACTGCGGCTACGAGTGGCTTGGGAGAATAAATTATAAGTATTTAATTGAAGTGTATTTTATTTGTGTTAGCTCCTTTTTTTCATTTTGGATCTAAATTGCAAGATTGTTGTGATCTTGAAATTTAAAAAAAAAATTATATTTATTATTTTTCGACGCTCAAAATACAGCGCTCAAAAAAATAAAGGGAACACTGAAATAACAAATCCTTGACCTGAATCAGTGAAATATTCTTATTAAATACTTTGTTCTTGACATAGTTGAACGTGTTGACAACAAAATCGAACAAAAATTATCAATGGAAATCAATTGAGTGTGACTAATGGAGTTCACACTCAAAACGAAAAGGGGAAAACACACTACAGGCTGATCCAACGCTGATGTAATGACCATAAAACAAGTCAAAATGAATCAGTGTTGCTTCCTAAGTGGACAGTTTGATTTCACAAAAGTGTGATTGACTTAGAGTTACACTGTGTTGTTTAAGTGTTCCCTTTATTTTTTTGAGCAGTATATATACGTCACACTCGCAGAGGCCGGTATACAAGTAAGGTAAGTAAATTAAGTAAGTAAAGTAAATGCGGCTCCCAGTGTTTTCTTTTCCGTGGAAACCAAGTCCAAATAATAACTTATCTGTATATAAGTTCATCTGTGCACTATCTCAATTCAGACCAGCTTCATGTACAAATTTTTTATTTTTATTTTTTCATACTCTTGTGCACTCCTTTCTTTCACTTGGCACTTAAGACATTGAGACACTTTATAGTCGTCACTTGTTACTTAAGACACTTAATTTATTTCTTATCCTCCCCTTTTTTTTTACTGTTTATAAATTTTTTTTTACTGTTTATACAATTTTCTACTACTATTTATTATTGTTATGTTTTTCTTGTAACTCTGGCACAACAATTAACAATTTCCTTTGGGATAAATAAAGTTATTCTTATGGTTTTTTGGGTGTTAAAGGTCGGCGACCCCCGGAATAGACGGAGTCCTGTAAGTCATAATCTAGAAGCAATGCTTGTCCTCCATTAGTGGACATTAGAGAGGTAAACAACTGACCTTCCAAATCCCGTTCACCGAACAGGCACCCCACGGGATAAAAACTTTAAACGCGAAAAACCCTCTCAGTTCCTTCACCTCCTGAGAGATTTGTCAGAGGGGCTCGATCTGGATCTGAGTGTGCCGTGATTGGCTGATCCTCTACGGGACGCTTTGGACGCTAGAGGGGCTTGGCAGGCCACGAAGAAGAGCGCGCGATCCGGCAACGGAGCTCCACGTACCGTGACATGCGCGCAGTCCCGTTTTCTGAATGGACGGCGGTTCCGGGTCTCCCGGAGTTACCGGCCGTAGGAGCCAAAGCCGTCCATGTGGTCCGTCTCCCGTCGGAAGGCGAGATCTGAGAGAGCAAGATCTCACCGCGAGAAGTAACAGAGGTAATAGGATCATGGCCGCCATCTGGCCTGATCCCAGCACACGCAGGGCTATAAATAATAGCTTACATCCTAATACTGTCGCTAAGTCTATCACTGTTTGGCACAAGGCTCTTCCCTCCGGTCCAAGGAAAGACCGGAAAACTCCGCTCACATTCGGAGCGACGGAAGCGAGAGGTGCCAGATGTTGTTGTTGGATTTTAACCATTCGTGGGACTCAACAAATGAACGGGAATTTGATTCGTACCTACGGGGGGGGTCCGGCTTTTTCCTCTCAGGCTGGTTTCCAGCTCACAGCAAACTCTGGTAGCTGTCCCGTCAGTGTGTGTGTGTGTTCATGTCTCATACACTGGGGCTTTAAGTCCGGCCTTTAGTTGCAAAATGGACATAGTAGTCAGGAGAAGCGCGAGGCTTGCAGGATATGTCCTCGGATCAACGTGATGTTGCGCAGCAGATCCCGTCAGGTTTGTTCAGATGCTGCTGCTCTGGTAGCATCTTCTGCATGCAAGTTGGCTAATTGTGTTTCATCACAGAACTGGTTAGTCGTTAAACAATTATGACTGGACATCAATTTTTAGCAGTGGTATAAAGTTACTGCAGCTCAAGTTCGTCCCGAGTTCCGTGAACATCACACCAGTTGTGGGAAAAAAGATGTGTTTTCTGCTCTAGCGGTTTGAATTTTGTCAAGCACCATCTTAAAAGTTAAGACTTAAAGGTGAAGCATTCAGAGCTAAGAGTAACCACAACAAAACATGGATCATTTGATGAAGCATCGATGAAACAGCATCTGAGAGTTCTTCCCAACAACAAGCTACACGAGGAGGCGACGGACTCAGACGTCTCCGAGTAGATCCTGGGCTACATCCCGGCTGCAGGGGATGTAGAAACAGAAGCTCCCGCTGCAGAAGGACGAGGGGTATCTAATGGAGATGTCCACCATCACACAAGAGGAGCTGAGAACATCACGTCCACAAACAACGTAACTATAAGCAGAACGTGCTTGTTCTTCTGAAGGAGTTTCCTGGCATGTTTATGTCTCCTGCATTAGAGTCACAGACTGCAAGTTTCTCACCTATTTGAGAAATGTGAAAATTTGTATCTGATAATGATGATAGTTCTCTCCTACCGGGAGAGATAACCTTCTTGACACGATCCAGAGAGTGTTTTGTTCTTTTAGCTAAAACACCCTCTGTTCTGATATCTCCCAAAGCCAAACGGGAGTGCCGGAGGTCACAGAGGCATCTGGCTGATAAGACGTGGACCTATACAGAGTCATTCCACGTGCAGAGCCTAATCAGAAGGACACGGGGCCAAATGATCCAAAAAATAAATCGGAAATAAACCAAACGCCATTAATTTGGAGAAGCCGCTCGATATCAGGTAGAACGCCTCTCCCCCCTCGCACGCTGCACCGAGGTCCTACCGGAGCAACGTCGGCCGAAGACCGAGCCCAGCGAGGAGCGGCGCAGAACGCCGCGGAAGGTCTTTCGTACCCGTGGCCATCAAACTTTATAACTCTTCCCCTTTCCGCATGAAGGAAACCTGACAGCCATAAAATCAGTATCATGTGTCAAGTGAATGGATGTAATGTCGGCGCCTTCCGGCGAAAGAATTTCCTTCGGGGTGAATAAAGTCACATGATCTCCATTAACTCGAAGAGCAGCGTCTCCAGATCTCGGAGAACAGCGGGCCGACAGCCGATTGGTCAGAGTAAGGGGTAGGGCTCGGATCGCGGTCGGCGTTCGGGATTTAGGGGGGGCGGCGTGGGTTTTGCTCGGGGTTGGATCAGGGTTAGCGTCAGGATCAAACTCCAGACAGCTGGGAAGAAGCGCCGGCCTCCGAGGACGGAACTCCGGCTAATCCCCACATTACGGTGACATCGGCGTGAACCGACCGTGTGCTGAATTACAGACTTGGGCCACAAACCTCAGACCTAATCATTATTGTTTGTGGTTTTAATGAATGGTGAGAGGCTGTGAGAAAGCCCTTCCCACCCCCGCAGTGTCTGGAGACGCCCCCCCATCACGCTCTCTTAGTGTTATTACCTCCTCAGGAAATGTTAATGCAGCTGCTTCATTTGCCTAATTATTTGCCTCCGGCCCGAGCAGGAGTTTGCGCGAGGCCCTTTTCCAGTTCGGAACGGGCGGATCGTCCTCGGTTTTCACAAAGACCTTTGGATTTATTCACACTGTTGCCCCCAAACTGCAGATGGCCTTATGTGGTAATTATCCATTTTAATTGTTATTAACGGCGTCGTTGTTTTTTTGGTGTGTCGGGTTTCCATTGACCGTATGTGTAAGGAAATTAGTTTTTGTTTAGATTTTCAATCTTACGTAATTCGATGACTGAAAGCAAAGGTTAAGTTGTGTAATATTGTGCTCGTGCGATGGGTTGTTACAAAGCGGCGAATTAAATACAAACATTGCTCTGTGTGTTTTGCACGGGACAAAGGGTCGGCGTGTTTATCAGTGCAAATGGCCTCCAACACAAACTGGACTGTCAATATTCACTCGATAAACCGAGTCCCCCCCCCGGGTTCAAACGCAGCACCTTAGCGCCGGGAGAAAAGCAAGGAACGTGATTCAAGTCCTGCGACAACTATCATCTTCATGTATCTTCCAAGCGGGTCTCGCGGTGGCCTGGATATTGGAAACGTCCTGAACGGATGACTGGCGAGGAGTCGGTTATGAGTGACCCGACGTTCTCGAACGTCTGGGTTCCGCAGCAGCTTTTTGCGTGGAGTGGGAGCCGGGAGTTACCGCAATAACGTCTGGCCTCGTATGTTCTCGGTATCAACGCGAAGCAGCTTGTGCAGGACAATGCGTGGAGACGCCCAGAGGGGAAGTCCAGGACCGCGCGCTCGCTTCCTGCCTGCCAGGGAAACCGCCCTTCGGTCGGGTCGCATGGAGGGTCATCCCGGGGTCACGCAGGGAGGATCGGTTCGGGTCTTTATTTGGAAGCGTCTCCGTGGCAGGCTCCCTACCGGATGCCCACGCTGAAGCGCCGCAAGGTTCAGGTTCATCCATCATGTTTAGATGGGATCACATAAACCCGCGCAGAGGCTTTCGAATGTCTCAAAGCAGTGGAAGTGATTTAAAACGCATCATTTATTGGCAGAGGGTGGCGTCGAGCGGCGGCTCCTTCCGGCGTGGGCCGCCAGCCCGGGGCCGGCGCTCACAGAGGCCGATTGTCTGAACCCGCCGTTCATCTCGGCCCCAACAATACACCTTTGAAGTGGCAAATTGGTTCTCCACCTGAACCGATTTCTCTGTCGCCGACTCGGGGGCCTTCGGCCGGGCTGTTTTCCAACAATGCATTTGGAAAATTCCCTTTTCAGCAATATTAAAAGCAAGAGGAGGGCGGGGCCGCGGGAGGACGACCGGAAGGAAGAGCTTAGTTGGCGCGGTCCTGACGAGGGAGATTATCTCCGTATAGAAAGGCTGAAAACAGATTTATATGGATGGAGAATGAATAGCAGCCTTAACCACAATATCTGGACTAATTAGATGGTGTTGTTGTTTTTTTTTACTGGGGTTTGGATTTATTCCGCATCCCAGTCCGGGAAATGCGCTTTAGTAAAAAGGATCTTTGTATTTATGGAGCATTTTTGATCCAACAATGCAAAAGTCACAATGTCCCCGTTGGCTCGACGACTTGCAACTAACTTTTGGCAATCAGGATCCGGTGTGTAGCCGCAGTCTCACCACATTAACCATCATCTGGAAACACTTCGGTCGCTCTCAGTCATCACATATGTCTGCTCTGTCTTCAGTCATCGGATCTTCTACTCCAGTGACTCTGCATGAGGATGTCATCGGGACACATTCGCAGCAGAAGTACGTCCAGATGACTGGATTGTTTTACAGATTAGATCCAGATCCAGAGGACCGTTGTTGTTGACCGCTGCCGTTAACAAGCGCAGACAGCCGATGAAGAGTGTCCGCTTCCGTCGTATTGATCGGCCGGCGCTGAAACAAGGACAAGATCTCACCGCCTCCGTCGAAGCGAGCGGTTTCATCGGCGGCCTTCCGTCGAGTCTAGCTTGACAGAACCGTCCATCCATCCATCGTCTCTCTATCATCCACGGCCAGGTCTCCGGGTCGGCGTCCCAAGCAGAGGCCTGGACTCCCCTCTCCACATCCACCTGGTCCAGATTCCTGACCGTCCCACTCAGAATCCTCTGGATACTGAGGAGATGCAGCTCTAGTCTGAGCCCACATACATCAGGTGTAGGGTGTGTAGGGAGTGAGATGGGAAGAGTGTGTGGGTGCAAAAAGTGTGAACTGTGTGTAGGGTGTAGAGGGTGTGAAGAGTGTGAAGGGCATGAAGGGCGTAGAGCAGGGGTGGGATAACTTTTCGGCTCAGGGGCCGCATTGACTTTTAAAATTTAACAGACGGGCCGGGTCAGCACAAGATATGATACATATAATTAAAAAAAACAACGCATTTGTTAACAGTACATATCAGACTAGTCTGACATTTGCTTTGAAAATAAAACCAGCTCTGACGTTTGCTTGCATTTCATGCACAAACCCGTTTTTCCCTTGAAGCTTCATGTCCAGCTCATTCATGTGTGTCAGTATATCCACGGTAAAAGCTAAAATCACAAAGTCAATCTGTGTCATTCAGCTCAGGAAAATTCTCAAGTTGCTCCAAAAATGAAATAATCTCCGTTTTGAGCTCCCACATTCATTGATCCAAACATTCAATCGTTCAAATCAAGTATGAATTCTGTACCAATCTCTGGTGGGCCGGATTAAAACGACCAACGGGCCGAATGTGGCCCGCGGGCCGTAGTTAGCCCACCCCTGGCGTAGAGGGTGTGGAAGTGTGAAAGGTACGTAGGTGTGAAGGGTGTGTGGGGTGTGAGGAGTGTGAAGTGAGTGAAGGGCGTGCAGGGTGTGTAGGTGTGAAGGGTGTGAACCGTGTGTGGGGTGAGAAGGGTGTATAGGATGTGAAAGGTGTGTAGGGTACGACAGGTCTGTAGGTGAGAAGGGTGTGAAACGGTTAAAAGATGTGTAGATGTGAAGGGTGTGTCGATGTGAAAGATGTTAAATGGAGTGTCGGTGTGAAGTGTGTGAAGGGCGTAAAGGGTGTGAAGGGTGTGAAGGGTGTGAAGTGTGTGAAGGGCGTAGAGGGTGTCCAGGTGTGATGGAGGAGGATGGTTCTCTGTTTACCCTCCATCTGCACATACAGGTGAATAGATGTCCAACAAATGCAGCAGGAGAAAGAACTATTCAGGTTTTTCAGAAAATGTTCTGTACCATCTTCTTTTCAGCCCCGAAAAAAGACTACATTCAACTGGAAAGACTCCCTTCTCTCCCCTCATATTTTCCAATAAGGACTCGTGTTAGTTGTAGTTTGTGTTTGCATAGGAAATCACGCTTTGAACATTCGGTTCGGATGTCTGAATTAAAACAAAAGGCTCCAGCCTTTTCAGTCGGTCAAGCAAAGCGGCGGGCTGTCGCGCACGTAACGGCGCCATCGTCCCGAGCGCCCGTCTCCCTCGGTAATCGTCCCGGGACGTTCCTTCTCCACATCTGGGTTCTCCCCGCGATCCTGCCGACGGGCCGCCGGATTCAAGCCTGTCAACTCGCCGTCATTAACGCGTCCGGCGGCTCCGAACCGAGCGTCAGCTCCTCAACCTGCCGGCCTGTTCGCAACGTCGACCCGCCTGCCGGATCCCGACCTGGAACGAAGGAGCGGACCGCTTCATTTGCGATCTGTCTTCTTTGAAATCCTGCCATGTGTTCAATTCGCCAAAAGAAGCTCAAAAATAGAGCTGGGCATCTGTAATGTTTTTAATGATACATGTGATAATAGGAGTATTTTAAAATGTTGTCCTCAGAAGAACTCTTCATGCAGATTGTAAAAAAAAAAAAAAAAAAGTGTGTTTTTCTGTATCAGTGAGAAAGCCTCTCCTGTAAAGGGGCCAACGAGTCATCCTGGGAATACATTAAGAACCCAAGACAATCAGTATTTGTTCAAATCTCCAAGCGATGCGGTTCATTTGGTCTTGAAACAAATGATAGCCGAGGAGAGTGAGGAGAGTGCTGCGCGTCAGGCAACGCAGGATCCCATTACTCCAACATACGCTGCACACACTGTACTCAGTAAGGAAGTAGAAAGTAGGACTTCTGAGTTTGGAGTGAAGACCAGACTTTGACCGACGGGCGTCTGGATACGACTGACAGCAGACGCGGGAAATACTCACATTGTGTCATATTCGTCTCCAAACATTTCCGTCCCCCGTGTCTGCTTCGGCTACAGCCTTGCACCGACCGCTGCAGCCGTTACGTCAATACGTCCATCTGGGCCGCTGATTTGGTGATTTGTGGGATGACCTTTGGTAACATCTTGGGTGGATGGACTCTACTTGCACAGGACTGAATTCACACACACACACACACACATACACTGACGGTGGCAGAGCTCTGCCATGCAAGGCGCTGCACTCTGGGTATCCTTAAAAATGCTAAGAATCAAGTAAAATAACGAATATAATGGAGCCCAGCTGTATAAATGAGTCTGATTCTAAGTAAGATTAAATTGAAGCCTTCTGATAAAATGCAACATATGTTGTCTCCTGTCAGTGTAGCAAAGACCGACGCTCCAAAACAAGCTCGGCTTGTTTTCCTGTGAAACGCCTGAACCGATGCACCCAAAGCCTGGTGGTGAAGAAACATTGACTACATTTCCATGTTTACCCAGAGGAAGACCAAAGAGAAGATTTACGGACGTAGCGAGAGAGTATATGAAGTCGGTCGGCGTGAGAAAGGAGGATACAGAGAATAGGTTTGGATGGAAAAGGTTGATTTGCTGTGGCGACCCCAGAGGGGAGAAGCCGAAAGAAAAAGAAGGAGTTGTTTGGAGCTTTAAAACTCATTCTGCTTTAAAAACACTGAGATCCACCTTGGGATGCAGAACATAAACATGAAATGCAGAAAACGTGAGCATCAGAATGAAGTAGATGTTGAAGCTTCAGAAGAAACAGAACCGAGCGACAGCGCAAGGAGGAGAAGCACGCAGAGGAACAACTGAAGGGTGGAGAAATGATCACGGATGGATCACAAGAAACCGGCGTGGAAGACGGATCGTCGCGGGCGGAGGCGTGAATGTATTCGTATGGGGATTAAAGTTTAATAATTACCAAAAAAAAAAAGTTACGTAACATCGAGGACCGATAAGAGCTGAAGAAGGAGAGCGGGATGTGCAAGGGAGGAAGCACAAACAGCATCTCATCTCCCAGCTTTGAACAGAACGCGGTATTGTGTTCCAACATACCGGCTGCCGGACTGGAATGTGCGGATTCCCGAAGCGAGTTCGCCGTCTGATAAACGAGCGTCGCAAACCAAACAAACTGTCCGTTCCCTAACCTGTTGCTGCGGCACCACAGGGGCACCGGGTAAATCATTTACTCGGTCCCGTGGCGTCGCTTCTACCTCGGGGTTTATCCGGATCGGCTCCTCCACGGCCGCGTCATCTCAGTTCATTTCAACGTTATCCGAAAACAACCGATGTAAAAACCGATACTGTCTTATATCTGCGTGCGGAAACGCCGGCGCTTGTGACGACGCGACCATCTGGTGGCGTGAATAAATTGCATCGCCTCGGCGCTCTGCGTTTGAGTCGGCGAGACGGATAGCCGGTGCGGCGCGGGGGTTCAGCCGTGCAGAACACTGAAACAGTAATCAAACAAAAAGCGGGGAAACGAACCGCCGTTACTCCGAAACGCACCTGCTATCGCGCATTTCCCAGGCTTTCCATTTGCTGTGCAAATAGCTATGCAAATACGGTTGACCATTAGTGAAGGATACCCGGGAAGAGGGTTAGGGTTGAGCACATTCCACAGATAAGGCTCTTGCAGCAGCTGTAAACACCACAAGCGTGCGACTCTCCATTAGTCAACACGTTCGTACTGTCCCGTGTAATTACAATGAAACTAATGAGGCCATCCCGGCGAACACGCCGACAATCGGCTGTTGGATCGCGGTTCCTTCCTTTCCCCGGCAAACAAACAAAAGGTCACCCCCGTCTTATGATAACGGATGTTTAAAAAGGTCCAAACAGGAATGCGGACACGACTCCCCGAGCAGGTGGAGATGGGACCCGACCCCTCTGAGACGCTTCCCCGTAAAGAATTTCCATTTGAATTAGGACCGTTGGCATTCATTATCCATTTCTCAATGGATTTCTTAATGTGCTTACAGTTCTCCGCGGGTATGCGAAGCCACTCGAGCTGAACATTTACACTTCCTGCCCTCAGCAAAATCAACCCGCTGCAAATACACTTGGTGAGGCGAGTCCAACAACCTGACACGCACTCAATCACAACTTAGAAGATGGAACTCCGGCTCTGCACGTCATTGCTATGCTGATGATGATCTCTTCTATCTGATCGGGAGAATGAATTCCAAAGCATGTCTGGTGAAGATGCGCCACTACATTCAAATCAATCAGTGGAATATTAAATAAAAGATTACGTCATTCCATGAAATGTCCTCCTGCTGATTCTTTGGGATACAACAACACTTGGACAGCAAATGTACTTTTTTTGCTGGTTTTGTTACCAGATAGAACAAGAAAGATAGAAAGAGGACAAGAGCTTGTTTGAACAGTGAGAATGAGGCGACGCTGACGATGAAGCAGATGGTCTCCTGTGTCGTCCTTTAAATGATGTATAGATTTTATTTGCATTGACCGTACGGATGGGTGGTTCGCTCTAACTCCTGCCAGTTCATTTCTACCTCTGCGGCTGAAAAGTCATTATAAAAGTTGTATATTTCTGCAATATATATATCTATATATAGATATATATATATATACACTGCTCAAAAAAATAAAGGGAACACTTAAAAAACACATCCTAGATCTAAATGAATGAAATATTCTTGAAATACTTTGCTCTTTACATAGTTGAATGTGCTGACAACAAAATCACACAAAAATGATCAATGGAAATCAATTGTATCAACCCATGGAGGTCTGGATTAGGAATCACACTCAAAATTAAAGTGTAAAAACAAACTCCAGGCTGATCCAACTTTGATGTAATGTCCTTAAAACAAGTCAAAATGAATCTGTGTTGCTTCCTGAGTGGACGCTATGATTTCACAGAAGTGTGATTGACTTGGAGTTACATTGTGTCGCTCAAGTGTTCCCTTTATGTTTTTTTGAGCAGTATATATGTAGCGTATTCATTTTGGTTTGGTCCGTCCTGCTCATTTTTGGTATCTTGCGGTCCTTCATGCTATAGTATTTGTCCCGGACACAATAATCAATGAGTCAAAGGGTCAATATTCTCCTGCGTAGTCCCACATCGCATCCCCGCCGGCGTGTCTGGAGCTCCGGGAATGGTTGATTATCCTACCGAGCGCGGTAAACTTCTCCTGTCCCTATGGGGTAGATTACACAGACAACCATGTCACCAATGAGGATAATGGAAATGGAGAGTTCTCATCAGCGGCCATGAAACTGCCTGTGATTACAGTCATTATTACTTAGGAAGAGTCAAACACTTTGGGTAATCATGCTGAAAGGTCTACCTCCGCGGAGAGTCAGGCTTCATCTGATCTTCTCTCCGTGGCAGGAAGCACTTCACGCGCTATGGGCTTGATTCGCGTAAATGTCAAATTTGCCCGTGGCGCGTTTGGACGCTGTGTGTTTCCGGAGTCGCACGGTGACGACGGAGGCGTTTGAGGGAGAGGCGGCGGATGGAACGCCGCTCCATCTTCTGCTCCGGCTCTGCACAGCAGGTCTACCGGCGACTGAATCTACCATCTCCCCACACACCTCTATGGGAGTGTGTTTTCATCCATGTTATTCCGGTTCATGGACGAGAAGTTTCCGGACACTTTTCTGTTTGTGCACCAAACAGGCGAGTGTTTATTCCACTTTTAACAACTTATCACCGGTTGTTAATGGCGAGGAGCCACCTGATGCTCTGTGAAGTTCTGACCGAACAAAGTCCACAAAGCTTCCACCTCCAGAAGGCAAGACCCCGAACGTGGAGTCAGATGGTTCGCAGAGACGACGGAAAACGACACAACGCTTCTGCGAGGATTATTTCGGATAAATCGGCGATGAGAGAGACAAACTATCTTCTGCTCCTTCCCCCTTACGGTGGACCGGAGGTGGAGCGGAGAATGGCTGCTTGTAACCATGGAGACACCACAGCATGTCTGGTGAGGGAGAGAGGGAGCGGCTTTGACAACGAGGTTCAGACACTGCAAACGGCCCAACACACACACACACACACACACACACACACACACACACACACACACACACACACACACACACACACACACACCTTCCATAGACTAACAGTGGTCTTTGAGAGGTGATGATGACAAATGGCTGGGAAAAGGCCAGCGGACGGACACGGGTTCTTTGTGGAGATGTTTAATCTCCTCTGCACATAATGCTGTACACACACACACACATACACACACACACACATACACACACAGAGCAAACCTCAGAGATTCCTTGTGCATCCCCTCGAGGATGGAGAGGTGATTTAATGTGAGCGGGTGAATGTATGAGCAGCAGAGCTTCTGAGTGACACCTCCTGAGCTCCTCCAACTCACGCAAACAACACAACCCTGCGGCGGTGTCGCCACAGCAACACAAAGACAGACGCACAACAGCAAACATCCTTGATGGTCCGCACACAAAGCGGGCGCTCACGGAACGAGTGCTCGCGGCTCCGCTTACATGAGATCTTAAATCGGAACGAAGCCGGTAACGAAGACGCCGACGATGAACTCTGTGACTTCATCCAATGATATCTAGGAGAAGACCAAGCTGACGGTTCAAACCCGTCTCGTCTGCATCCCTGGCGAGAAGAATGCGGGGTTGCGGGTGACGGCCTATGGAGGACTCCCTGCGTTCGTGTTCTTAAAAACACGTCTGCGCCCTTTTGAACATCGACAGAAGACACGGTAATTCTCGGTGAGGGTGCAGAAGCTCATAGAAGGTCCAGCACGTCAGAGGCCGTCATCGGAGGTGAAAGCGCCGGTCGGACAGCGGCGCCTGGCAGCCGCGACGCCCCTGAGGGTTTTGCTGTGACCGTCCTCCTCGCCAGCGCGGCGCTCGTGCAGCAGCCTTTTTCCACATATAGTGAAAATATGAATAACCTTTTTCAGAATAATTCATGAATTACCACCACACAATACCTCAAGGTCTGCTCCTTCCTCTCCGTCTCTCACTTCTTACTCGCTGCGGAGCTTTTGCCGAGTTGCTATGGTAACTTGGGTTTCCTGCCAAGATTACTTCCAATGCGCCGGCTTTGAGATTCTTCCTCCCTTCATTTCCTCCGTGCGGTTCTGCTGTCCGTCAGTCCGTCTTCCCGTCCTCACCCCCCGTGACTCGCCCGCTCGCCGATCGCCGAGCCCCGGTTGACACGAGCCAAGCCTGGATGGCTCTTACCGCTCATCTCCTCTGACCGCCGGCGAGCTCACAAAGTGGATTAGCGGTTTGTTTGACTGTCGGCTCTTTGTTGTGGCGTGGAGATTACCGCTCCAGACACACAATGAACATTTCATCCACGGCTGAAGACGGGAGGAACTAAGGCTTAGCAAGAAAACGGTCCACACGCGCAGAGAATGAAGCTATCGTACATCTGTAAGGTGCCGAAGGTCTGAGCGGCATCTCCCTGGAAGCCGAGTGACCTTCATACCGGCGCGTCGGCTGCGGAGAAGAGCTTCTCTTCATACCGCGTCGTGCGGAAGCTCAGTCACGACACTTATTGGAACGTGACACTGACAAAGGACAAGTTTGGACATTTTTAAAAAGCCAAAGATAAAAAACCTTGTCGGGAAAATATTGCGGCAGATTAGGGTGAGAACCGTCCGGGTCTTCTGCAGGTGTGCCGCTCACGCTGCTCTTTCAGAAGGTTTGAGAAGCGAGTCCAGGCAGCTCGGGACACTCGGAAACACGCGCACCTCAAAAATACACAGGAGGCCACGTCCTCTACGGGTATCTGCTCTGAAGGACAACCACATCTGGAGGAAGTTTGGTGGTTTGTTCACAAATATTAAAACATAAACACCCGCCGTCATCTCCACCTCCGCCTCCGGCCCATTAGGAGACATTTCAGCCTCTGAGGTCCCAGGAAACGGTTGTCTCAGGACCTCCCCACGTACTCCCTGCTCCAGGGTTTGACCGGGCCCTCGTCACCGGGGCAGATGACGTCCTCCAAGGGTCCGTCAGGCCGTGAAGACCGGCTAAATGCGCTGCGAGATAATGAGTGTTGAATCACCGGTCTGCTGCCTTCGCTGCTGTGCAAATAAAGAGCGTCCAGACCGAGGCCACGGGAGCTCCGCGACGGTCCTCGGACCACAGACCGGAGTTCTGAGCCCGGCGCCTAAATCTGCTTCCCAAATCGAATGAGATCCAACCCTCGGGCCTGATTCTCCACACTGACAGGACGAGGAGCACGGAGGAACCGAAGGAGATCCGATCGCATCACATCGCAGCGACGGACAGTCGGCGAGCCTCTGAGGAGACACAGACCCGGGATCTGCGGACAAACCGACTACACCGGATGGAGGAGATGGTGATTACGGCGCGTCCGCAGGCAGACACCTTGCACATATTTGCCACCTCTCTCTTGAAAACAGATTCCACGGGCAGTAATTAGCGTCGGGTCTTCGGCTCTGGCCCGCAGCTGGATAAAGATGCACGGATCGGAGCGCAGAGCTTCTCCACAGATGAGACTCGCCGCTTTAACTGTATGCAGAGGGCACGTCTTCAAAGTCACAGCTTTTAGGAGTCAGCCTCCACGCTTAATTAGCCCGGGCTTTTCCAGCGAAAACACAACCCCATCGCTCCATCGCAGGTCTAATAGGATTCAGAGAGAAGCTGCAATCACACGGCTCCCATTATCACCACCATTCCCTCCCATTTGTAATGCTTTAGCACCATTCAGATTGCTGATATTAGAAATATAACAACCGTATTGTATCATATGATCCCCCACGGTTTCCTGTAATTGCATTTTCTTTTTCTGTGTGTGTGTGTGTGTGTGTGTGAGTCTTGATTCTGCTGATATCTGTCTGTCTGTCTGTCCTCAGTGTTCACACACACTGATGCTCAGTCCCTGATATCAGAATGGGCAGCGTGCTGCAGCTCAGCGGGTCTGCAGACCGTCCCCTTAAGCAAAAGCACGGAGGAAACATCTGGAAACTCCGCCCTTGAAGTGTCCACTGTCGAGTCCGAAGGATCTGCGCGTGGACTTTGGTCAGGTGTTTGCTCGAGAAGATCCCAAAGATCTCGAGCAAACACCAGTTCGTTCCTTTACGTCGCTGCTCATCCAGGAGACGACATCGTCACCATTTGATGACCCTGCCTCGGGAAGGCTAATAGCTCGGACCACGCACAGAGCGGGCCGAGCCCGTGGAGACCCGGGCCGCTACTCACGGAGACTGTTTATTGTTCAGCCGGGTCACACCAGGACAATGAATGGACAAAGGCAAAGGACCTTCAAGAACCTGTGCAGAGATCCACTGAAAAGACCAGGCTCCACCCCAGCAAGAGGTCAAGCGCCTGCAAGGGAAGAAAATTAGGGCCAGCTGCTATGAGAAGAAGATTTTGACAAGAAGTCACCAGTGCTGCACTGATGACTGATTGGTCCGTCCAATCTGACCTTTTCTGACACGGGCGTCACTGCGCATGTGCACATAACGGTGCATTCTAGCAAGCTCGTGAGTTAGCCTCCAATTTATGTCTTCTAAACTTATGGGTATAAAGATGAGTGGGGGAGCCGGACCAAGTAAAAAGACTAAAACGTATCACTTCCATACGGAATGGGAGGAGGACTGTGTGTGTGTGTGTGTGTGTGTGTGAGTGTGTGTGTGTGCATCTGCCCGTCTGCCATTGCTATACCGAAAAAGGGAAATGTGGAGCGGCATTTTCAGACTGTTCATAAAAACTACGATACTGACTTCCCTCCAAAAAATATTTAATTAAATAAGTTTATTTCAAAAGGGGACAATGCAATTTCATAAAACACATGAATAAAACATGAGTAAAAAAAAAAAAGCCAGAATTAGCCAAAGAGGCTATTTTTCATCTCTAGCCCCCCGGCCATGATGTCAAAATGGCAATAAAATGGACAAAGACATACGCCGTTGGACACAACAGCAACACAAATATAACAAATAAAATATAATATTTACAAAATACACAGTGAGCGGTCAGATGGACGATGAGAGATCACCAGCCATTCCCGCAAATGTGTCTGAAATGTTTTGTAAAATGATAGTAAATGATAGAAAAGTGAGCTGAGAAGGAGAAAGGTAAAGGAACTAAAATCCCAGGTGTCAGGACAGCAGTCATTTTTCTCGCAGCGAACTTCAACTTCAAGCTGCTGACTCCATTCAAGTCATCAGAATGAGGCATTTACCCAAAAAGTACCCTGTTGTAGTGTGCCGTAAGGGTTCGTGCAGTTATGCAAGATCCACAAACATTTATTGTGTTAAGTATACTCAGTAGATATATCAATAAATATGTATTCAGCATTTCTAGTGGAGGTACATCATTTTCACATGGTTTTCACTAAAAGGCGAAAAAGTGTGGGCACCCCTGATCCAGAGGGAGAAGTTGGATGCGAGCTGTCCAAGCGCAAGGCCCGACCAAGCCTTGTTACCCTGAGACGTCGAGAAGGTCCCCGTGGGAGGAGGTGAAGAGCACAAATACGAGAAATAAAGGACACACGAAGACAAAATGCGAGTGAAAACGAGTCAGACAGCGAAGCCGGCGGCAAAGGCAGCGCTGTCGTTACAATGAGGATTGGATCAGCGGGAGGGTGAAGTAAAGAGCAGAGACAGTTAGCACCTCAGAATGCCGATGAATGGTCCTGACATGACCTTCATGAGCCTGGAATCAAATCTGTGGGATGTTTGTAACTAACCCCAATGGCCGGCACTGCGGGTGGAATCACACCAAACCCAGTGACCAAATGGTGGGCCATCGGCACGGGTTCAACGTGATGAGTGTGTGTGTGTGTGTGTGTGTGTGTGTGTGTGTGTGTTCGGTCTGACATCCACCAGAAAGCAGAGCAAGACAGCTGGTGGAACCGGTCGTGATTGGCGTTAGAGGAAATGTGGTTTAAGAAGAAGTGCAGTTTGACAGTCAACAATGAAATCAAAAAATACCACAAAATGAGAGTGAAAAGTACTGAGGACTTTGTCTGCAAAAGATAATAGTTTTTAAATATCTTTGTAAATTGCATTTTCCTCTTCTTGGCTGATGTTTACCAAACATAGTCATGTGACTCGGTCAGTGGAGAGAAGATGTGAGCCTGAGGTGTTGACGAGGAGTCAATCGCTCTGCCTTCCGCCGTGAACAAGGACAAATATGAGTTTGAAAGGAGAGAAAGGGAGATGGAAAGAAGCTTTGCTGAAGCCGTCGTCGGCTGAAGGAGCGTCCGGAAATGCTCGGTTGTCGTTTTAAAGATGGATCGTGGGCCTGAGACCAACGCGCCAGGGCTAAACCCACCGAGGTGTGTTACAAGGATCACCGCAACAAGCTCGGGTTCTCTGACCCGATCAAACGGTCGCTCGGACGACCAGCGGTAGGTCGTCTGCTGCCCTTCACCAAGAGACACGGCCAAAATAAAAAGTCTCGGTTTTAGCCGGTGGTTGAAGCAGAATCCGAATGGGCGTTCGTGATTGGACGGCTGGTTTTCCGCCCCCTGGCTACAGATGTACAAGTGTACGCAAGAACCTGGTCTGATTCTTCAAAAGAGAGCAATCACCCAAAATGGAAAACATACAGCACCTGGCAGGTGAGACTACATGGGTGTTAGCATTGCCGTTACCATTGCAAGGTGTCCAGACCTTGCAAGATGTTACTACAGACACTGGTCACCCGCTCGCCTCCGTACAGATGTGAGGCTTCTGAAGGCCGTCTTCAGCCTGTGAGAACATGGACTGATTCAGGCCCGGGTTCCTGTGCAGAAACGGAGATGGAGAGGCAGCTGGAGACGCTTAAATACAAAGACACGACTGCTTTTAGAAAACGGACCACTTTCTCATTTATTCCCATGAATGCAACAGTTGGTAAATGAAAATGGAGAGGAAGGGGAACAAGGTGATCGCTCATGCAAGGAGGCAGATCTGTTTTTTTCTTTTTTACAAATGAAGAATGATGTTTTCCGCATGGCAAGGAAAGAAAATAGAGGTTTGAGGTACTTTCACAGGAGCTAGTAGAAGTTCTGCTTTGTGGTCTATCTTTGACAGTGTGTGTGATCATGGGCTGACCTGATGTTCACCATCACAGCAGGTCATTTGCACCACATCATTAGACCAGGTTCCAACACACACAGGAGGATCTGGTCTGTGAGACTGTCAGGATCTAAACATCCATCACTCCAGAAACCAAATTCAGTCCATGTACAGAACCCAGAGGAGCACAACGCCTTGTATGCTCAGTTCTGCTTTCCAGTGCCGAGGGGCCAGGCCCCGGGAGCCGCCGTGACACGTCCCGCCGGGAGTCTTCCGGGCGGAGGGGAAGCATGGAGAAGTTCACCAGCTTGCGGTTTGTCACTGTTTGTCCAGATTGTCTCCACCTTCCACCAACGCTCCTGGCGGCTCCCTCACAGCTGCCATCCATCGCTGACAACAAGCAGAGCTCTTCTTCTGCATCCCTTCATCTGTGCGAGCCGGAGGCTCCGCCCCCCACTCTGACTAATTAAAACAGATGGAGAGGCTGAGGTGGGAAGGGAATTCACAAAAGCAGAAAATCAAATGTAAACAGAGGAGCAGCTCATTAAACGGCATTATCACATCTCCTATCTAATTCCATTGTTTGGAAACATCAGCGAGCGGAGGGCCAACCTTCAGCCAAAACAACGCAAGGTCAAGTTGACATTTGGGCAGAGCTGGTGGAAAGTAACGCATAATTTCTCCATATTTACTTTCCTGGCTTTAGGTCACTTCAGTGAAAAGGGACTCACTGCATTACTTTTTTTGCGTTTCAGAGATGCAGTGCCTGAACTCGGGTGATCTTGGATGGGGATTGGTTTTTGTTTCGGTACATCTTGTTTCTTTAGTTGGGAAACTCGAAAACCAAACAATTCATCGTAGAATAATGGTTGAGCTGAAACGAACGGCACAAAGCCGGGTTTTATCCCGGTATTGGGATATCAGGGGATCCGGGGAAAGGTGTCTCTGTGATGACGCCCCAAACAAAGAGTGCTCGGGAACACACACTGACGAAATGACCGCACTCATTCTGTGGCATCTGTGAGTCATACATGGAAATGTAGGGCCGTCCTACCTGGAGAGGACCGTGCTGCCGAATCCCCGCGGCGCCTTTAAGCAGGAAAAGTCCGGTAACAGAAGAGAATCGGGCCGTCTTGACTCCAAACGACTCCCCGGGCCAAACCGACGTTAACCCAACTCCTCTGCCAGCCTGCCGTTCTGCGGGACCAGCCTCTCCATTGTCCGGGGTAAGAGGATCCTCTCGGGGAACACGATACGCCCACCGGGGGAAGGTGGACAGACTCCTGCTGAGGCCCGGATGGTATGAAGCCCTGAATGCCTCCTCTGTCATCGCAGCCCTCCAGCAAACGGCCGTCGGTGTGTGTGTGTGTGTGTGTTTGTGCGTGTGTTTTCCTCACAAGGGTAGAATGGACAACACTGCTGAGGGACCCCACCAAGATGAAGGGGACCAGAGGAAACTCGGGAGGCTCTGAGACAGAACAAACGCTTTTTATGTTTCTGAGCTTACACACACCTGCATTCATTAGCAAGGAATTCTGTGTGTGTGTGTGTGTGTGTGTGTGTGTGTGTTACTATGGGTACCTGTGATAGCTAAGAAAACACCAACACAATAAACAATACTACACTGACACAGGAAACAGTACCACACTAAGACATTACACAGTAACACAGTAACCAGTACCATATTAACACAGTAACACACTGACACAGTAACCAGTACCACAGAACTCAAGTGTGTCAGTTCCGTCCCACCCGGACTGATGTTTCCCGGCAGAAGCGATGCCTCCTCAGCAACGGCTTCCGATCCAGATTCCTGAAAAATGGCTTCAAACGACAAAGCTGAGAAGCCTCTCTGACTAATTCATAGCAGCTCCACTGCAGGGCCGGCAGAGCACAAAATGGAAGCGGGGATGAATATTTTATACATCCAATAGAAGGTTGTTGACATATGGAAGTGCAATAAAATCAAAAAAAAAAAATCTGGGTGTTGAATAGTGGGCGGGCCCAATCCCAACAAAAGCATTAATTTCCTTTGCAAACCACTGCCTTCTCCACTCTTGTTGTTTTATTGTCACTTCCCTCTCCTCTTCACTCGATCAAATGAGAGGATTCTGAACACACCTTTGCAGGGCGATCTGAAACACTGATCGACCACGATGACGAGAGCGCTGTGTCCGGTCCTGCCGGCCTCACACGTATTCTTCGCAGAAGACAAAGGTCTTTGTGTTTTTGTAACTTGTGAGGTCCAAGTATGGAACGTAACGCCAGCAGACATCCAAACCTGGAAAAACTCAGTTCAACCCCCCACAAACACACACACACGAATACATGCACACAACAGAGGGTCACTTCACCAAAATGTTATTAACTAACAAGAACTATGAGTATTTTTACATATCATCTTCCAATCTTCAAATTTGCATTGGACACCTGCCACGTATTTATTTTCCTGTGACTTTTGCAGGGTGTCATTGTATTTAGACGCTGCTTGACCAATTTCCCTGGCACTTCAAGCTCACACTGTCATTGTTTCTCACCGTTTTGACGCAGGGATACACTTTCCTGTCATCTGAGGTGAAGTGGGCTTGATATTTTCGTTTTTTTTTTTTTGGAGCCCCCTCCCTTTGCCCTCTCACCGAGCTGATTTTGCTGAGTAAACCAATCAGGATGCTTTCTGTCTAGCACGCGTACAGTTCAACATGCAGGCATCGTCTTAGTCTGCGTATTAGATGCGTGTATTAATATCTCGAGTGCACACTCTAGCTTGCTTGGTCTCCATTCTGGGATATTTTATCCAATTCACGGGCATCTGAGAGCCACTTTCAATGTGCGGGAAACTCCCGGAACTCTCTGGAGACTTGGGATGTCTGCGACAGTCAAAGCGTGGTGAGGCCTCGGTATAAGCAGTTGTGCTAAAAGGGTCCCACCTTAGCAGATGCATACGAGTGATCGGACCCGAAACATACCCAAACGGACAAAACCACTAAGAAAAACACAGGAGGAAATGGGATGATAATAGCGTGAGCGAAGCAGGAACAAGAGGGTTGTGCTGACACCCCCGCCTAGCGGACATAGCATGAGTAGTTGCCTAACATATACCGTATTTTAACGACCATAAGGCGCACTGTACTAAAAGGCGCAGTCTCACTTATGTGTGCCATTATTGTATTTAACTCACACATAAGGCGCACCTGATTATAAGGCGCGGGTTTTATATACGATCCGCACTTCCCCCTTTAACGTTCTCATTGTAGTCGTCCATGTTAGTGATGTGGCTGGGCTGGATGTGTTTTTGTCGGCGATGTGTTTGCTGCTGTTGGAGTGGAAGATGGCCAGCTTTTCATTATAATCCGCTGGACGTTGCTGCGCTTCCGTAGTCCTGGTCCCGATGGAAAAATGGCACTGTCGAAACCCCCAAGAAACGAAACCCCTAAAACGGACCTCCTTGGAAATGTTCAATTTTCATTTCTTCTGCTAGCGTTACTGCTTTTAGTCAAATGGTGACCGTCGAAACGCTTCTCCCACTCGTTCTTTGCTCAATGATCCACCGCTCGAGTCTTTCCTCCAACTCGGGCATCCTCGCCTTATGTCCCCGGAAACTCAGCTTCTTGACCTGTCGGACCTCCTTTTCCAGCTTCCTCCACTCACGAATCATCGATTCATTAATCTTAAATTCTCCTGCGGCTGCTCGATTTCCATGATCCCCCGCGTAGCTGATGGCCTTCAGTTTAAAGTGCGCTTCATAAGCGTGTCTCTTTATAGTTTTCAGGGTTGTTAAAACAATGACGTTCTGCATAAAACACATACCCATTCTTTTGTATACAGTCAACTCCCACACTTCCTCCTTTAACGTTCTCATGATGTTTTCTACTACGTCCGCCTTACAACAACAACACACACAGGTCGCACTGCACTAGAGGGCGCGCCGCACATTTTGAAGAAAATCTAAGACTTTTATGTGCACCTTATAGTCGTGAAAATACGGTTAGTAGTTCGGCCGGATGACTCGGGATTTGTATTCTCTCGTGAAAATATAAAGCTCTCTGGTTCTCAGCTTCTGCTGAGACTCCGGGGCTCATTGGACTCTGCCTTTCCATCGCTGTCTCTCAAAGGCTAAAGCTCAAAAACAGCTTAAAGTACTTTTCTTTGTCTGGGAAAAAAAGGGTCCTAAGGTTACATGTCGGGCATTGTAGCCTAAAAAGACAAAGACCCGACCCGGTCTGTGGCCGCCGACTCTTTTCGCATCGGACGCCCCACAGTCCGACCAGACATGAAATTATCCACCGCAAGACCATTTGCCTGATCTTTTGGAGATCACACTGTTGCCAGCAAGGGTCCTTGGGTTTACGCATGCATCACAACATTGCATAGGCCATGTTTGATGCGCAGATTGAAAACTGAGTCGATTTGATCGCACCACTTCGCAAAACTGCCATCAGAATGTGAGAACTCCATGCCGAACCTTCCCTCTTTGAGGCATACCCCGATTCAAATGGACTCCATTTTCTTCCCAAGACCTCTTTGAGAATAACTGACTGCAGCGATCTGGCCATTACAATCTGCTCCTTGTCAAAGCCGCTCGCAGCCGTGCACTTTCTCCCGTTTTCCTGCTTCAATGTCACTAATTTAGAACACAAAATATTCACCTTCTGCCAATAAGAACCCCACCTGTCAATGGACAGACTGGCGCATGTGTGAGTCAAGAGAAGCAAAGACAAATTTGAACCATCTTACAGAGGACCTTGTGGGAAGTTGTGGAATATTTGTTTGTCTTAACGGTGAAATTAAGGAGTTTATACTTTGGCTGAGATTGTGGTAAGGGCCGGGGTGATGCATTAAGCGGTGATAAAGCCAAGGGTCGGGGTGAGATCCGTCACATCCATCATCGTCATACCTGTCCAATATTTCTGAATACAAAATAAGGGGATAAAGATCTGCTTCCGATAATGACCACTTCTAAGCGTCGATGCGATACCGAGCGCGCACACGTTTTTACATACGCTCCTCTAAGCAATATTCCCGTCACTCTTCCACCTGAGAACAGCCGTGCCTGTCAGTCATGCCAATGAGCGTTCAGGGTATTTAACAGTCTGCCAGCGGATCCTCTCACACGTCTCACACATTCACCTCAAACTGGGCCAGAAAACACAATTAACTGGCTGGTGCTGCGTTCGGACAATGCCGGCCGCATCTGATGAGACTCACCTTCAAGGAAAGTCACTGCAGACTTTATTTGGTCGCTGAGAACCACTGCACCCTGACTGACAAAGAACATTTTATGGGACGTCGGTACGAAGTCGTCATACGAGACGGTGTTTCTACCGTGTTACAGTCGTTTCACATTCACCTGACCGCTAATGTCGCCTGCAGCGGTGAGGTTGGCTTTTCTCGCCATGTAAGTGGATATATAAACCCTGCTTTTCATTCCCACTTGTAAAAGCCACCACCGGAGGTCTCCACAGACGTCTGGACGTGTCTGACTCACTCATGTGTTCTACTTCCTCCCCTCCGCACGACTCCTTCCTTTGTAAACACCGTTCGTATTTCTGACAGTTTTATGTTGCTCGAGCAGGGCCTGGGACGTACATGTATATTCGCCTCAACGGGGACGAACAGAAACTCTGCCGTCAGCAACCCTACGCCGTATTTCACGGAGGAGAACATGGCGGTCGTCTCAGTGCGAAGAAGGGAAGCGAGTGCGTCCACGAAGACGCGGCAGTCTCTGCCAATGACAGCTATTGATCACCCTGCTTTGAAAATCTTAAACATCGGCATGTTTACTTGGGCTGGGGGTTCATAAATAAAACAAGGGGTTTCCTTCCCGAGAGGAGAGGAACCCTCTCTTGCTGCGAGAATTCAATGCAATCGCGCGAGAAGAAGGGATTCCAGTTTGTCTTCAGCAGGGAAAGAATCTGCATTCAAAGAAAGAAAGAAAATCACTCCAAACGACACCAATGGGTAACAAGATCTTGTTGCTTCACCACTGAGAGACTGACCTTCTACGGAAAAATGGAACGGACATTTGAACGGGAAGGGCTCCAGGATCCTGGCCTACCTGAGGGCCAAACTCAGCGGCGGTCGAACAGTCTGCACAGGTGATGAGAGAGCGATTCCCATCCCGGTTCGATCGTTCGGTATCTTACGCCATCGACTAAAGAGTCAAAAGCGGAGCCCGTTACTGTGGCGACGCTCGTTCATTCACCGAATGACTTCCACACCGCATGAATGCCGTGGCCTGGAACCCATCAGGCGCTGGAAGAGGTGACGGGCGATCAAATCTGCTCAGAGACTCCGGGCTCATTATGCAGCTGAGGTGCAGCGATGTAGAAAGGGGCTCCTCCAGAGCCCGGCCAGATCACCGAAGAGGAAGGCAGCCCTGCCTTCGGCCTCCGGGGCCCGAGCTGTCAAAGACCGCGTCTTCTTTTGAGCCCCTTCGTATATAATCTTGTATGAAAGCATCATGATCGCCATTATTCATTTATGCCCCTCTTTTGCAGTTTTATTGGACAAAACTTTGGCGTGTTTGTCACCTCACGTGATCCTGAAGTGGTTGTAAATTGACAAATCCACTCTGCGGAGGGGGAGAATCTGTGCCAGAGAGGAGCTGCGAGCCTGTCGCCTTTTCAGGTTTGCCATCTTTCTGACTTTCACACCCTGTGGTGTCGGGTATTTTGCGGCTGAGGATCCGCACGCCTCGCTCCTGGAGTGCACCGGATCCAATCACACGTCTTTTCATCTTCAATGCCGCTGCCGGCGTCAGGTGCGACTGTTCGGGCTGAGGTTTTGATTCTACCGCAAACGCCGTGGTGCATTTCAGTGAGGTCCCAGGTTACAACTCTGTTTCCGGAGAAATATGAAGGGAGTCTATTTATGATGGGAGCCGCATCACTTTGCACAGAGCATATTGAGGGAGGGTATGATTTCTGACAGAGGGGGAAGGATTTCACAGTCCATTTTCAAAATTAACACATGCCAGACGCTCAGTCATTTAGAACAGCACATTTCACAGCGACGTGCCGCAGCATCGGGTCAGAAATCCACCGCCGGAGGGTTGTCACCGCAAAGAAGGAGGCTGGCAACCTCACGGTAAGTGATCGGAACACATCAACTGGCGGACGGAAGCTGCTGCAAGGCTGGTCCGATGTCTGCTGGGACGGCTCTGGGCCCGCCGGCCCTAAGCGCAGCTTCAACTTTGCAGAAAATGAACAAATGAATGAATAAAAACTGCCTCAATTAATTACAGTTCTCAGAAACATATTGATTATAAAGGTGTGCATCTATGTACACTACTTCATCATCTTATCGTCTCTCCAACCAACCAACTAAACCAAAGACAAATCGCTCTATAGCTACGGTTCTCCAACCAACGAACCAAAGACTAATCGCTCTATAGCTACCGTTACTGTTTCGGTTTCTCCACCAATCTACCTGGATCTCACAACCACGACATCTCCCCGGGACTGTATGTGTGCTGCTGCTGGTCTTACCACCTGTCGGACGCTGGACTGGCTGAAGGGTGCAACCATCACAACCATCGGGAGTAACAACCACTGCTGCCTGGGTACGGCTCACCTGGACAATCCGCGGCAAGCTCCCGGTGTCGCACCAAACTGCCAGGTGAAGCTAGCCGACCCGAGCAGGCTGGCTGGCTAGCCGGCTAGCCTCTCGAAACTCCGGATCCCGACGGCGACCCGAGCAGGCTGGCTGGCTGGCTAGCCGGCTAGCCTCTCGAAACTCCGGATCCCGACGGCGCCTAGCAAGACGGCATTTCTATCGGCCGAAATCTGCTTGCTCCTCCTGCTCCACCATCTCTCCCTCCACCAGCAACCATCTCCGACATCCAGCTCCAGCACTTGCCTCCTCACAGCCCCGGGTATGACACTCTGCTGCACACCGGGGCTGCTCCTCCAGCTTGTCCCTGGACTGCCTCCCCCCGCGGCGCTCCTCGCCACACTCCGTAATCATGGACTTCTTCCCAATAATTGTGTGTATGTTCTGTGTCTTCTGTTTTTTACTTGTGAAGCGTCTTTGAGTGCCATGAAAAGCGCTATACAAATCTTATGTATTATCATTATTATTATTAATATTTTGAAGAAGAGATGTACTCCAGACTGTGCGTTCACACATTCAGAGCCGCCTACATTTCACGTTTGCACGATACACACTCTCAAGCAAAGAAATCAGCCCCGTGTCGTGAACAAGCGTGACACAACGTCATGTCGGCCAACAGCTGATCGAGATAAACTCTCAAACGGGACATAATCATTAAGTCTGCTCATGCGCTCTGCATTCATTAGCGGCTCTGGAGTCATTAGGAGCACTCTGGTCCTATTCTGTAACTGATGCTGCTAATGAAGGGCATAACCATCTTGTTTACATTCGTCAACATCGGGCCTCTCCTTGATGTGTTTAATGATGGAAATTATATACCAACATAGGTTTCTTAGGATGAGATAACGGCTTATTATGCGTCCGTTTTCGCAGGAACTACAAAAGAAGGTGTCTAGCTGAGTGCTCTGCGTTAAAGTTAAAACAACGCTGCATGTTCTTCCATCAGACAGAGCTGGGGGAAGGGATGCTAATGAACGGGTGAACCATGTTCTAATTGAAACATCGACGGCAAGAACCAATTTGGGGGGGGGGGGGGGGGCACCGGTTTTGATTTGAGTGTAATGATGGTAATGATATGATGAAGCAGGTTTTTTTAACCAACGCATGGAAGGACACGAGGTGCGAAGACCAGCGCGCTGACCACGGTGAGCTGATAACATCGCACACGGTCCAAAGAGTCATTTCATGCAATGCTAGTTTTAATGAGTTACGTTTTTTGCTCTTGACTTAAAGAGACTTCATATCGTGGCACATTCTAAAAACTGAGGCGTGAGCATGTTCGGTCTGGATTTGTATGCAGACTCGCTCCTCCGGGGCCGTTCCTGTATATCTCTGAAACCCACCTGTCTGCTTGACAAGAGCAGGGGTGACGCAGGAGTCAGCCGGAAAAAGGCTAAATCACTTCTGAAGCAGCTTTACTCGGTGGCAGTAGATGACAGCTGGGGGGATAAAGCACTTGGCACCGGGGCAACTCCCGAGCATTTCCTTTATGGAGATAACAGGCTGCTGTAAATGAAATGGTTGCAAGGGCAGGCCATGCAGACACTGCTGCTCCCTCATATGAAGGCAGGGGCCCGAGGGCCACAGGGGACTCTGCACCTCGCAGATGCACCCATGGCTTATGACGTGCGTGCGCGCGCGCGTGCATGTGTTATGGGGACAAAGGTGAACGGCCACAGTTCGATCATGTTTCTTATCTCTCATTGGTGTGTTTTCCAAAGGACGGTCGGCTGTGTTCGGCGCAATGACAGCTCAGTGTTAGCCAATAAATGCATATTAGCGCCGACTGCCCTCAAACATTTATGAGTGCCTCGGCTCATGTTGCTCCACAGAGGCCTGTTAGATTTCACCGCATGGCTCTACGCTCCGCTCCAGCGGTGCCAAAGAACCCCTGCGAATGGGCCAGGATGCTTTCCATCCCCGCTCCCTCGTCTCACTGTGCAGAATAAAATGACATTTCATCACAGGGCTGGATGATCTATGCTCGCATATTGGATTGCGCAGTGTGCCCACACAACTGCCGTGGGTCAGAATCTCCGGCGGACGTCACAGTGAACCAGATCCATCCAATAATCCATCTATGAATGCATCCGTCTACAAATAAGTATCCGTCCATCCCCCTGTCCTGGCTCAGCTTAAAAGCAAAGTGTGCCGGAGAAGTATTTTCTGATGTGAAACGGCTTCATGAAGCAGTAGAGGCTCAGCTGAGCCCAACGTTAAGTAAAACTGGGCACGAAACCTCAGTTTGGCGCGGGCTGCAGATAAATGTCAACCCTCCGTCACCCCATTACCGCTCAGTGTGTTTTGTCCCGTCGTTTGAGGGATCAGATAACGGGGAGTCCGTGGAATTAGCTAAGAAAACACCAGTGAATGATTTCCTCTCTCACTACAGACTTTGCAGGGAGCGAGACATGCCAATAAATCTTGTGTTTTGGCGCCCACTAGTGTCATAACCACCCTCAAAAGATGGGTTAGGAAAGAACTGCAGCATTATCAACATGGTTCCACTCACAGGTCTTTAGGGCCAGGATTCTACTACCGTATGAAACCCTGTGTTTAAGCCGGGGGAGCTCCATGCATGTTGGTTCATACGTGCACACCATCCAAAAAAAAAAAAAACGACTTGGAAATTTCCCAAGAATCCACATCTGCCAGTACAGGAAACTGAATTATGTTTTTGTTTGCTTTCATTCTCACCCAAATGAAGTGTTTGGAGCTCAAAACACGATCTGTGACATCAGGTCGTTTACCTGAGCGCAACCAGCGATGGACGGTGAGGACAGTTGGTGAGCTCTGCAGAGACACAGTGCCAAGAACAAGAGGAAATAAACACAAGAAGTGCAAGAAATTACAAAACTATGACTCAAAACAAGCAGAGGAGTGATGAGGCGTGAATGTCTCGGGCACCACCGAGCGCCGACTCCACGTCCTGTGTATCTGAGGAGCCACTTCAATTGTTGGTCATGTATATTTTCATTTTCTCCTTAAACAGAAATTGTGATTTCCAGTGCAGGCTTTCTAAACCCTGTGTTATATTTTCCTGTATCATCCAGCCCGCAGCACCAAAGCGTTCCTGACAAGCTCTCAGCTGGTTCATTTCCTTCCTCTCTCGTTCTGGTGGAGAGACATTGGTGAACGTAGGAATGCGTCGATATATTAGTATACAACCTGCACACTCTCCTTGTTTCAGGCATTCAAGACATTAACCTGAACCCATTTGTGGGATTTTTTTCATTTCCTTCTAAAGAAAACACACGGCAACGCAAATACTCAGCACAGAAGTGATGCAGATAACAAATGTCTATTTCTGGCTGAGTAAGGCTAATATTCCCCAAAGCGTGGAAAATCAAACAGGAGAAGCCAAATGCCAGGGAAGGAATGCAGCTGATAAAACTGCATCAACAGTTTTGGAGCATCTGCCTGTGGACTCTCTCACACACACACAGACACACACGCACACACACAGACACACACGCACACACACACAAAAACAGAGGAGACGATGCTGAATGGCTGAATGTAGGTCAGTGCTGTGGAGAGATGGAAAGTAAATCAAAGCTATCAGCAGATGCCACAGTAATTCTTGCCTGGAGCCAAACAGTAGCATGCATGCTAACAGATATGCTGACAACAATGCACGTGTACACATGCATGCGCAAAGAGAGCCACTTAATGACATACTATAGAAGCCACGGGTGAGGACCCCGACCCGCAGCTGCGGGCCACCAAGATGGCAACGGCACAGATGTATGCACATACTGATGGGTTGTCACCTAAAAAGTACAGTTGATGCGTTCCATAATTCATCGGGTCAGCAGGAAACAGCAGCCGCTGAACTGGGCGAGGATCAGCAGAATCACTTAGACAAACACACGTGTGTGTGCTGGGGTTACCGTTTACACACAATGCCATAGCTGCCCTTCATGTCACAGAAAACTACTACTGTGTGGTGTTACGCACTGGGATTATTGCTATGATCATTGGCCTGCAGACAGCTGGGATTGGGCACGAGGAAGCCCCGATTGGGAAAGCCACTAGTTTTTGTGAATTCAAATACAAGGACTATTAATGTGAGGCTGAGTTTTCTTGTGCTTTGCAGGACATTTGTATTTCCTGTGCAGCCGTCCATCCATGTCCAATGTTTCCAGCCATATCATTGAGATGCATGTGTTGGCCCTCTTCCCATTCCCCGCACAGCTCGGTGAGGCACGACTCTGAAACTAAATAAACCCAAGGCGTGGAATATAGGCGGCCACTTTAGTTTTTACATTTCAGAATCGTCTGAGACGTCTGCTTCTCCTCCCCGCCGTGGCTCTTGCAGCATTGCACCAGTGATTTATTTCTCCTCTTGTTTGCGTAATTGATCATCTGTCAGGTTGAATCAGAGTAAGAACCCAAGGTTGCTGCAGAGGACGGGATCTGAGCTGCAGGCCTCCCGAACAACCACTTCATCCCAGGAGCAGGCCAGACGTCAGGGGACAAACAGCTCAGGCATGTATTTGTTTTGTCTCAAGCTTTGGGATATTTGTTATGTTTGAGACAGCCATGGTTCTAATAACATCCAGGAGAGTTGTTTAAGCACATGTTAATGTGGTATTAATGCAGATATATCAGAATACAAGATACATGGGGTCCAAACTGTAATTAAAACACAACTTGGAGGGCATTGAGGACCACTTTATGGTCTGTAGTTTGTTACCTCGTCACTCCACTGGGATTGTATATTTAATTTATTTGAACATAAACAGTATAAACAGATATACATATGTACAAACCAACATGGCAAGGTAGAATCGAATGTCAATGAATCAACCAGGGATGAGGAAGCAAAGGACGTAAGGACGTTCGTTCTGAATGTAATCACTTAACTGTACGAGTTATCAGTATTAAAGGTTTGTGAGAAATGTAATGCCAGAGGAAAAAGGAATGTGAAAAAAAAAATTAAAAAAGAAATTAAAAAATAAATAAATAAGTAAATTGCAAGGGGAATATAATATATACTTAACTTGGTGGTTCACAAGGAATCTCAGACAGCAAACTATATTTTTTGGTTTTTGGATTTTTCCATAAGTTTTAAGGATTGTTTTTATACAATTCAAAATCATTCATAAAGAACGTAAAAGTGGGGGAACACTTTTGAATTCTGTTTATGTGTAAGAAGAACTTGGCCAGGTCTAAAATAACATTGACACAGAGTTCACCTCTTTAGTTGCTTACAATAAACCAAATGTTATGTAATCTCTTGAGTAGGAAACTGGTGACGATGGAAATTTGTCTTAAACCCATTTTTGAGTTGAAGCCCAAAAGCCCGGACCCCACAAGTAAAACAAAACCAGAGGAAAATCGCTGAACACACCTGTCGCGTAGTGATGACGTCTCCTCTGCGCGTCGCAGGATTGTCGCCTAGTGATGACGTCTCCTCTCAGCGTCGTGGGACTGTCGCGTAGTGATGGCGTAACACCTCGGACGCGAAGTGATGACGTAGCCGGTGGCGGCAGTGACGCATTGTTTTGGTCCCCGTCCCGGCGCACGGGGCAGGGGAGGACCGGGGAGACTTCCCGGATCGAAGGTTCCCGTCAGGCAGCAGCACCGGCCGGGCAAGATGGACCTCCACCTCCGCGGACTCCTGGCGGCTCTGTGCGCCGCGGCGGCCTGCGGCAGCTCTCCGCCCAACTTCATCATCCTCTTCGCGGACGACCTGGGCTACGGGGACCTGGGCTGCTACGGACACCCCAGCTCCCGGACCCCGAACCTGGACCGGATGGCCGCGGGGGGGCTCCGCTTCTCCGACTTCTACAGCAGCTGCCCGGTCTGCAGCCCCTCCAGGTTCCTCGCCGGTTCTTCTGATTTTAAATGAATATTTCCGCGGCGGCTCCCCGGAGAGCCGACAGGTGTGCGGACCTCCTGGTGTCGTCAGAACCCGGAAGAAGAGCCGCTTGAATCGGTGCAGACCGGGTTTATATTACACGTCTGCTCCTCTTTTTTTTTATATTCTTTTTCTCAAATCTATATACACAACAACTTTAGCCAGGGGAAATACAAAATATATATATAGATACAAAAATTAAACAGCTATTGAAAGAGCCATATAACTCAAATACATTCTACGCCGATACACATACACACTGATAATTACATTTTTTTTTTTCAAAATAAAATTCTTTCGTACTGCCTTCCGACTCTGAAGGTCATTTATAGTGGTGCTGTAGTGATCCACAAGAAAGATTGATGAAAGAAAGATTGTTTTGTTTGCAGCTCATCCATTTTCCTTTTGTGAATATGAGAAAGGAAACAAAGTTCTTTTCTTCTGTGTGGACTTCTTAGGAAAAACAAATGCCCTTATCCTTCAACGCAGTGAGAATCCAGTTCTTCTCACACTAAAGGCTTGCACATCTAACCAAATTAGTTGCTCCAGACGATGGATGGATGGATGGATGGATGGATGGATGGATGGATGGATGGATGGATGGATGGATGGATGGATGGATGGATGGATGGATGGATGGATGGATGGATGGATGGATGGATGGATGGATGGATGGATGGATGGATGGATGGATGGATGGATGGACATTTCATGCTGTTAACCATTAAAACCAATATCAAAGAAAGAGTTTTCAAAGAAGCCTTGACGGAATAGCAGTTGACCCGTATTGTTCCCTCCCCTCCTGCAGGGCGGCGCTGCTGACGGGGCGTTACCAGACCCGTTCCGGAATCTACCCGGGCGTTCTGTACCCCGGCTCGGTCGGAGGCCTTCCTCTCAACGAGACCACCATCGCCGAGGTCCTAAAACCTTTGGGCTACGCCACAGCCGCCGTGGGGAAGTGGCACCTGGGAGTCGGACCCAACGGGATGTTCCTCCCGACGAGGCAGGGCTTCGACGAGTACCTGGGGATCCCCTACTCCCACGACATGGTCAGTGGTCACCGCCGCATCTGATGGGGATCAGTTTGAAGCGTCTGTTGGCTTTTGGCCGACGCTAAGGAGAAGTGCAGTGACGGGGACCCGAGGTTTTAGCATTTATCCCGGTCTGGAACCGCGTCCTTCTCTAACACGTGGTCTGCTCCTGTTCCTCCAGGGTCCGTGTCATAACCTGACATGTTTCCCTCCGGATGTGAAGTGCTTCGGCTTTTGTGACATCAACACCGTCCTGGCACCCCTGATGTACAACGAGGCCATCAAGGAGCAGCCGGTGGATTTCCTGGGTCTGGAACGGGCCTACAGCGACTTTGCGACATCTTTCATCTCCACGGCGGCGCAGAAGAAGCAGCCTTTCTTCCTCTACTACCCGTCCCATGTAAGAGCCCGAATCCACGACAGAATGCGAATAGCGGCGCCGAGTGGCCGGCCCGGGTGTGACGGCCAAACCGGAGCCGTGATTTCACAGCTGTCTTCTCCCTCGCCCAGCACACACACTACCCCCAGTATGCAGGGCCGGGAGCTGCCGGGCGGTCCCTGAGGGGACCCTACGGCGACGCCCTTCTCGAGTTCGACAACACCGTGGGGGAGATCCTCGCCACCTTGGAGAAGGCTGGGGTGATGAACAACACGCTGGTCTTCTTCTCGTCCGACAACGGGTCGGTTTCGACCTCCGACCTCCCGTCCCTCGGGTGAACTCGCACCACTCATCGTCTTTTCTCCCGCCGGAGCAGTCCGGAGCTGATGCGCATGTCCCGCGGGGGGAACGCCGGCTTGCTGAAATGCGGGAAAGGCACCACGTACGACGGGGGAATGAGAGAGCCGGCTATCGCCTTCTGGCCCGGAGTCATCAAACCAGGTCAGGTCACGGATTCAGACTGGCTGCATTACTTTCATTCAATGCGTGGACTCCTTGCAGGATAGAGTTGTGAAAGTAGAGTCTTATTCCACATTTTAAAAAAGAGAAAACAAGTAGTTTGGTTTCATGGAGCTTCGCCGCCGGGTGAAGAATCCCAGCCGGATGCAATGAGCCGACGATCCCAGGCGACGGGAGAACGTACTGGCTGTGTATCTGCAGGTGTTACTCATGAGATGGCCAGCACCCTGGACGTCCTGCCCACCTTTGCACGCCTAGCAGGAGCCGAACTACCCCGGGTGACGTTGGACGGCGTCGATATGACGGAAGTCCTCGTCAACGGAAGAAAGGTAGAGGCGTCGCGCTCGGGCGAGATCGTGGAAATCAGTTGTACCGCGTCATTTCGAAATGCGTCTCCTGTTTGCAGAGTAAAAGGGAGACCATGGTTTTCTACCCCACCAATCCAAGCCAGCAGCAAAGCATGTTTGCTCTGAGGACGGGGAAGTACAAGGCTCACTTCTACACCCGAGGTAGGCACCTCAGATAACCCGTTCAAAGGTGTAGCTCCAACATTCGCTCCCACGTGGACTTATTTCCGGTGATCCCGGACTTTGCGCCAGGTGCCACCCACAGCGGAACCACTCCAGACCAAGACTGCTCCGTTTTCGCCTCCCTGAAGCCCCACGATCCGCCGCTCATCTTCGACCTGGAAGCCGACCCCGCCGAGAACTACCCCCTCTCCCCGATGAGCAGACCCGACTTCCGGTCTCTTCTCGAGAAGATCCAGAAGGTTAAGGGGGAGTTTGAAGCCACCATGGTGTTCGGAGAGAGCCAGATAGAGAAAGGGACCGACCCCGAGCTGGAGCCGTGCTGCAATCCTCTGTGCAGCCCCAAGCCTCGCTGCTGCCGCTGCTCGGGCTGATGAAAAAGGAGGCGGAGGTGTGGGGAGGAGAGGGGGGGCTCAAGTAATGCACTGATTTGTTGCTCTTAATCAATTATTGAAAGCACTGAATGCCACGCTGGTGTTTGAAACAAGGACTTTGATTACAGTTTGGGGACTTTAACCTCGCAATTAATCACTTTACACAACAAGGGAATGTTTTCATTTAAAATCATCCATGCCTTTACTTGTACAGTGTGTGCGTGCGTGTGTGTGTGTGTGTGTGTGTGTGCGAGGGTGCACGCTTCTTGATCATTACAGCTTTAATCATTCAGATGCGTTTGCGAATCAATTTGTAATCACTTACTCGATGCGATCAATAACAACTCCGACTTTCAGACATCAAGCATATATTTTATTTTTAAGACCAAATTCATGACAAGGCAGAGTGATTTTTTTTTTTGTTCGTTCTTTTTTTTTCATTTTCCCTTAAATTGTACATGATTTTAGAGATAAAAGATAGGATATGTTTCTTCTGTCACATACTGTTCCTCTAGGCGCACAGACTCCTGTTAAATGTCCTTAATTCAAAAGTTTGGTGTATTCGTCACGTCGTGTCTCGGCATCTCAGGACACGTGAACATCCCGGATGTTTTTCCAGTAGCTGTGTGAAAAGAAGTTTTAACTAGGCCGTAACAAGATGGGCGAAAGAACCGGAAGCAAATAGATACAGAGATGGGTCACCCTGGCGACCGCCGCCGTTGGCCGGGCTCGGAGCCGAGCCGCCGGCCCGCCGACTGTCGGCGTCGCACCCGATAAAACGTCGCGTCGCACAAATGTCTGGCAGATGTGCGGCGACGCTCGTGCACAGGGCAGGAGCCCGGCTGCCGGGTGCGACACGTTCGGAGAAAACAACTCGGATAGGAACAGAAGACATTGAAATAAAAGTATTGCAGATCACAGACATCCATGGTTTCTTTTTTTTTTTTTTTTTTTTTTCTTTTTGTTCAGGTGTTAGTTTGATTGTGATATTTTTTTTTTAAAATATCCATATTGAATCAATTACATATTCATTTTAATAACATACAGAACATAAAGGACACAGCACTATCTTAGATTCTCTATTGTATATACATGTTCTAAGTGACAGCAGTACATATGTAGGTAACAAACCCGTCCTGCCACATTCCTCTGTCAGTGAACCCCGCCGGTCAGAGGTGTGTGTGTGTGTGTGTGTGTGTGTGCGTGTGTGCGTGTGTGTGGACTGTGACTGAAAACAGTGCGTGACGGCAAACAGCGTTGGGGGGATAATGCAAAACGGGGTGGTTAAATACTAAGGTTGCCTTTCCCATGTTGATGCCTGATGCTTGCCCCCCCCCTCCCCCGTACAAAGTGTTTTAGCTGAACGCTAGGACATGCTGGAACAACCCTGGAACTGTGGTGCTCGTTTTTTTCTCCGGACCAACATCCATCCGTAAATATGAAAACGTGTCCGACGCCATCCCCTTCGAAAAGCTGTTCGGGGAACTCTCCCTTCACGTCACTACAATCCCTCCGCCTAAAATCCGCCGGCGTCGCTGTGGACTTTCGCCGAGCGGCAGGCTCGCCGCAGCGCTGCAAGAACCTCCCGCCCTTTCCCTCTCCGTGAAACCGCCGAGTCAAATGAAACCAGAGACGAGGACGTCGCTAGAACCCGGCCGAACAGTCGTAGTTGTGAGAATATGGCTTTTCAGAGCTCCTCCGCTTTCTTTAACCTGACGTTCGGGTGAAGCCCGCGGGTGGTCGTCGACGGCCCGGTGCTCGGCTCTTACGGCCGGACGAAAACCCGGCGCGTGAGGCGCCGATGACATTCGGGCTTGATTCGGAGTCGGCGAGACCTGCAGAAACCTCACCGCTGCAAGCTCTCCGACCCTCATCAACATCTGAGCGGGGAAGTCTTAGTGTTGAGTGTTTGGTAGTTAAACTGGATGCGGCGCCGCTACCTACTTTCTATACATATATTTACAACACACGTTACATTTTGTACGCAACACGGGGGGAAAGTCAGACCAAGGACGGCTCACTGGACTCTCTACTCTGCTCCATCGTCACTATCCGTAGAAATCAAAATCAGCAGTGTGTCAACATTGAACAAATACATATTTACAGTTTATCAACCCTGGACCTCCACGTTCTCCACGCCGCCCGCGCACACAGTTCAGCCGCTTCGCCTTCTCCTGGATATGTGTGTTTCTCGGTGTGTGCGGTAATCCTACTGGCCATGCATTGAAAAGTGAGACAGCGGTAGTAGGTATATTTTTGTCGTTTAAAAGAGGAACCATTAAATAAACCGGTGCTCAGCGTCTTAGTTTTATATCATAGAAAAAGATAAAACAATCAGGCAATCTATCCATCGTGTTGATGGAAATAAACCCAGAAAGGAACTAAACCGGTCAAAAGCCAAGCATACTGTAGAAATAAAGATCCCAGTCTAAGAGGGACACGCGGGAGCGCGGCCGCCGCTGAGAGCGCCCCCCGATGGCAAACCTGATGAACATACACGAGCTGAGAGCAGGAAGGCGGTGTCGCGGTGCTTCTCACTCCAGGTAGATGTCCTCCGTGGGGCAGGCGTACTCCAGATGCTCCTGGTAGTACTCCTGGAAGGCTCGTCTGCAGGGGAGACCCGCAAAAAGCACGACTCAGCATTTTTGTGCACCCGTTTGGAAGAGCGAACACACACACACACACACACACAGTGCTCCTCGTAGGTTTGAGCGCAAGGTGTCAAATCAGATTTGGAAAAGCTAAACCCTCTGCAAGAGGCGGGTTCCTCTCACCCCACGCTCTCTGCTACCGGACGCATGGACTCCTGGGATACGAACACATGGCAGGCGAATCTGTTCAGCATCGGGTGCTTGGTGATGAACCCAAAGTAGCTGCGGGAGGAAACACACCCGTGACGTAAGCGGCAGGCGGAATCGAAGGGAAAACGGGAGGTTTTGCGGTCGTAGCGGCGCCGCCGAGTAAAGGAGCCGTCCGCTGTCTTACCAGTTGTTCCTGGGATGGCATCCACAGAATGAGATGTTCTTCATCTGGAAGAAGTGACTGCATCTGTCAAACTGAGGACGGACAAAGAGGAGGAGAGCAAATACAAGTTATGTTTAAGTACGGTAGATTTTTCGCTCCTTGTTACATATGAATCCCAACAAAGGGATTTCTAGCCTTTCTCCTTCGACCACTGTGGTGATTGATGACTCTGCGCGTCAGCTCGGGCCATATTCATTCAAGGGAGCGTTCAAAAATGTCATATCTGCTCGGAAATTTTGTAAAAAAAAAAAACTAAGTGTGCGAGGAATTGTACTGACAAGATCTGGGTGTCAGGAGGTCTCGGCCCACCGCCTCGCTAAAAGAACTTCACGGGACAAATATAGTGTACTACCGAGTAAATAAGCGGCTCTGGGCCGAGACGGCAGAGCAGACGTGGGTTTCCTCTGGACCTCGTCTGTCAGCACGACTGACTGGAGACCATAAACAGAATTACGGAGCTAAAGTGCTTCTCTCGCTGCCACTTCTTGGAGGAAAGGTTTGTCTCTCTTTGTCGGCAATTGCTCTGCAGTCGGAGAGGCAGTAAAACCAGCGGCAGCCTCCTGAGGAGCTCCTCCACAGAGACGCACGCGGCTCTGGAACGCATTTGTTTATTTCACGCAGAAATAAAATGATCCCACACTCTGCACCATTTGATAATATTTACACACACACACACACACACACACACACACACACATAGACTGATGTGTGCCTCCAGCCTCAGTGGAGAAGGTCGAGCAGATCACGAGCACACACACACACACAGCTGGTTCTGGAGCAGGTGAACACACACCGACAAGTGCACGGCTACGATCAGGAGCGAGTGCCGCCTCCGGGAGGGCTTTCGCGTGTCTGGCTGATGTCGTTCAAAGCCTGACACCGGATACACCGGTTACCCCGGTAACGCTCGAAATGGTCCGATCGCTGCTGGCGACGGTGACGGTTGTTTTTGAAACCAAAGTGCGTTCGGCGCTCGTGTCCCTACCTCGTCCACGGAGTCGTACTCGTCCTCCAGGCTCATGATGAGCTTTACCCCCTGCAGGCTGATCTCCAGCTCGCACAGGGAGGGCGGGCGCACGTGGACCGTCCGTTTCCTGGAGATGGCGATCTGACGGGAGGGAAAAGGACGGCTCAGGACACTCCGGCGCCGTCGGCGCGCAGGCGTGTCGACGCCCGGCTTACCTTCTGCATGGCCGCGCACAGAATCCCGTTGCCTTGGTGATACGGGACCTCCACGGAACCCAAGAACTGAACGTTGAACGTCTCAATCCAGGCGGGATTTCGCTTCATCCCTGAAAGGCACAACGGGCGCACGACTCGTGTGAGACGGGAAGCCGCGCGGACGCCGACCCCGACGCTCGCTCGTTCACCCACCCAGCAGCTCCTTGGACTGGCCCATGACCTCGTGGGCGTAGAAGGCGGGGAAGATGCCCCTCTCCCCGGTTCGCATGTTGTAGCCCCTGTACCAGTAGTCGTCCTCTTCCTCCTCCACAAAGAGGGGATCGTCCACGTCCAACTCCAACTCGTCCGCATGTCTGGGAATGAACCTGCAGGGGGCAGCAGACGGGTTTCATTCACCCACGACAGTGCTCGGCTTTGGATCCGTGCAAAAGAGCCAGGAGTTTGGAAACGGAGCAGAAGGTTTTCTATCAGCAGGCTCAGAAGCACCTTCCGAAAACCATGAAACCTTGAACAATATAAGTGATCTTCTCCTCTGGGCTGCTTCCACGGCTAATGCACCTCCTCCATCCAAACATCTAACTTCCTGTCCTCTTTCCCTCCCTCCATAAACCTCCTTGCCGGTCTTCCTCTCGTCCTCCAGTTCCCAGCATCCCTCTACCCAGATGTTTTCTGTCCCTCTTCTGTCCAAGTCCAAACCATCTCAATTTGACTTTACCTCCAGGACATGCAGCATGTGCTGTTCCCCTGGTGGACTCCTTCCTGGTCCTGTCCATCCTCCTCACTCCCGAAGAGGAACCTCCACAGCTTCAACCTCCAAGAGCCTCCGGTTTTCTCCTCAGTGTCTCCAAGCCAGACAGCATCACTGGTCTCAGTGTCTTCTCCACCTTTTCTTTCATACTCTTTTATCACGCATTCCCTCCTGACGCTTTTCTCAGCCCGTTCCAACCTGCTTGCACGCGTTTCTCCACCTCTTCTCCACCCTATCCGTTGTCCCTAAGTACCGTCATTTCCGGACTATTAAGCGCACCTCAATATAAGCCGCACCGGCTAGCCGATCGCTATCTTGGGCTTCCTCCTGCGCACTAAAACCGCCAAAGTCGTCTTCTTCGGTGTCGGAGTTGAACGGACTCAGAATTTCCCGGTCATTTCATTGGTCCGATGTGACGAGGAGAGATGTTTTAGCAACGTGAAGCTCGTTAGCCCCCCCCAAAAAAGTCCATATATTAGCCGCAGCGTTGTTTACGTGAAAAAACTCGCGGCTTATCGTCCGGAAATGACGGTACTTAAACTCATCCGCCTTCTTCACCTCCACCCCCTGTAGCTTCACCGTTCCCCTTGGGTTCCTCTCAGTCGTACATGTATTCTGTCTCGCTGCAGCGAACCTTCCTTCCTCTCCTTTCTAGAGCATACCGTCACCTGCTCTCACTAAAGATCACAATGCTCCTTGCAAAAATCTTTGTCAATTGAGGTTCAGAGCCATAGACGTTAAGTGAAGTACAACCGCCCTGCAGAAGAGCAGGACTGGTGGTGTCCACAGCTCTGGTGTCTCACCTGTAGACGGCCCTGTGGGTCTGCTCCCTCTCCTCCCCGTTGATGGTGCAGGAGAAAAGCCCGAAGGATTCTGTGCCTGCAGAAGGACACACCCGTCACAATGGAACTCCGTATTGTAGGACCACAAAAGGGAGAAACGACTCCTCTCGGCGGTGACGAGAACCTGCTGGAGCTCCCTGTGACCGATCTTAACCAGAAGGTCATTGAATTCGGGGATAGAGGCTAGCATAGCAGAGCAATTCTACACAATCGACCCCCTCTTGTGCAGCCTGCGGGGAAATAACGTTCTCGTTTGAACTCCGAGTGTCAAACGGCACGGCGTGAACGCACGGGACCTTCTGTGATCTGGTGCTGGTAGACCATCAGATCTGCCCGGTATGGTTCGTTTGTGTCGGCGTCTCCATCAAACCGACTTACTGGAGGAGCGGGAGGTGCTGTTGACAAACACGTTAAGGAACTTCTTTGAGAACGGAAGGTCGGCCTCAGGGGACGAATCTTCAGAAGAACTGAGGAGCTCTGGCCTCCCATCTTCATCCTCGCAACCGTAGCCGACCTGAGCCATCCCCAGCGGCTCGTCGTCACAAACGGTGGAGAGCTCGCTGTCGTCGCTCAGGACGGAGGTGCACCTTCGAGGACCACATGGAAAAGATTGTTGTGGGTAAGCCAGTTCACATTTACAAGTGTACACTGGTTGGACTATTTTGCAACTCTCTTTCGCTCACACACACACACACACACACGTAATGGTTGGGCTTCCTGCACCATCAGCAACAAGGAAACGTTCACTTTCTTATCACGAGCCAAATGGCAAACACAGGTTGCCGGTCACTTTGCTTCTGAATTACGATAATGGCCCAGAGCTTTGGGATGAGGCCAAAGCCGGTGAGCGAAGATGGAAGAACTCTCCCTTTGCACCGAGAGGAACACTGGTGCGCACGTATTCCCTGCACGTTCACCTTTGGAGAGATCTCCGCGAAGAGTCCGTGTTGACTTAAACCATAGACCACAATAAAAAATTGTCTACCTGAAATGTCAAGAAGTATCTTCAAAGAAAAAAAAAGTTCAATGAATCGTCATAACAAAGACAAAGTTCGATTTTTTTCCCGCTCGAGTGGAGCCGGGGAGCCTACCTTCTGAGGCTGACCAGTTCCAGAGTGGTATTCTCATCGACCACCAGTGTGTACTTCATGGAGTCATAGGCCAGTCCGTCGTCTTCGTCGGGCCTCAGGGACGGATCTTTCTCGCAGGGCGGGAGGTCGTGGTCGGACAAGGAATGGTCTCGCACGCTGGGGTCGATGGGCGGGGAGCTGTCCAGCTCTTGTTGGCTGCCTCTGTAGGACCGCCTTATCAAGCCCCCCGTGAAGGGATAAGAGTCCCCGTCATCCTCGTCCTCATCGTTGTCCGTGGAGTAGGTGAGACTGAAGCAGCGGTTGGTCTGTGCCGTGGGAATGTCCAGCGTCAGGCTGTGCTTGACCTCGGTGATGCGTTCCAGAGATGCCGAGGAGCGGCTGGCCGGCCTCGCTTCCGTCTCCCTGCCTTCGTCCTTGTCACTGATCACACTTTCGCTGAGGCTCGGCGAGTCCTGGTCTCTTCTTCTTTCAAGCATCACCAAGTCGTTATTTGGTTCTTCTTCCTTTTCCGGTCTTCTGGCGTTCTTGGTGAGGTTCTTCTCTTTAGCGAAGTTACTGGTGCACGAGGAGCGGTCTACGGGTTCCCTCAGAGGGTCTGCACACTGCTCCAGGATCAGTGGAGTGATGGTGTCCGCAGTCGGGTTGGTCATGTAAAGGCCAGACCTCGTAGCTGTGCTCTGATTGGAGGACTCCATCCTCTCTCTTCTTCCTCCTTCCTCAATCTTTTCATCCGTGAACCAGTCGCCTTCTTTGTCTTCCTCCGGTGATCCACCCTTACTTGACGTCTTCCCTGGTTCCTCATCGGCAAACATGTCTCCTTCTTCAATGTCTGAGGAAGGGGAGATGGTATCCGATACGGACGCCTTCCTTTTGAAGCACTCCTCGGGACAGCTGATCGGGTACGAGCCCTCCGAGATCATCCTGTTCACCAAGTTGCTGAGCAGCCACGGGGAGTCCGAGTTTTCGCTGAGGTCATCTTCGCTTTCCGATTCGGAATCTCCCTCGCTGGTACCGTCGTACTCGTCGGCGCTGGGCATCATTCTGGGTCCCACGGGGAGGTAGAAGGAGCGTTTGAAGCTTTCTAAGCTGTGGTCCGGCTCGATCTGCAACACCATCTGTCTGGACAGGGTATCTTCGCAACACTGGGCCGGAGGAAGAGTCTCATCCGGGTCGGCCTGGTGCTCGCCGGACACGTCGTCCACGCTCCGGAGCCCCGTCAAGGCCCGGTCGTCGTCGTAACACTCGGGGGGCAAGATGGGTGAGTCGACGGGGGACGGCGTGGCAATTGTCGGCGAGGGCAAAGGGGATGGAGACGGGAGGGGGGAACCCTCCTTGATGGGGTCGGGTTGGCCCAGAAACAGAGATGCCTTCAGTCCCACAATCCCGCTGTCCTGCTCCAGCTCTGTATCGGGATCCAGCTCCTGATCTGACGTAGGTGAGCTGGCCTCTTCGATGGAATTGGTGAGATGAGATGAGCGTCCGCTGCTACTGTCGTCGCTGGTCAGGTCCAACTCTGTCTCTGAGATGGAGGAGATCATGTTAGAAACAACCGGGCCTCCGCAGGTAAACGCTGCCTCCAGTTCTCCTTCCAGGTCAGAGTCAGAACCTGGAGAGCTCAGGTCTTTGTCCAGGTCAGAGGTCACATAGCCTTGCTGGTTCATGTCTGCTATGCCGGGGTCTGAAGACGGAGAGGTGGAGTCATTAGGTGGCCCTTGCAAAATGGCCGACGCCGTGGCATCAGAGCTGTTGGACCGCTCGTGAGACTCTGACTGGCTGGAGGACACATAGCTGGAGAAAGAAGCGAGCTCGGAGGGCTCGATGGGGGGGAATTCAACATATGAGGACTGACTCCCTTTGCATGCCATCCCATAGGTCTCCTTGCAATGGAACTCGACGTCAAACTCCTTGTCCAGCTCCTCATCAGACAAGGGAGTGTCGGCGCCATCGTTGGCTCCCATGGGTGCGGTGAACGACAAACAGTGACTGGTTCCATCTGGATCCAGGTCGGTCTCTGGCTCCATCCCTGATTCGCTGGTGATCGTGTAGGTATCTGTGGCACGCCGGCTTAAGTGTTTATGGTTGTGATCGTCGTTGAGGTCGTGGTCGACCTCCGTGTCCGAGCACTGAGAATGTTCATCTACGGACGGTACTCTGGTGGTCTGGAACGACGGGTCAACCTTTGGCTGAATACTATCTCCAGAGCCAGGGTAGGTCTTGAGTTGGCCCACTGAGCCTGAGTGGACAAGATAGGAAAAAACAAAGAGGTGCACGAGAGAAGAGAGAGATCAGAAGAAAACAGTGTACATTTTTCATGTGCCAAGAAGTCGCTCTTCTTGACTAGAAACCTGTATATCCAAATCCCTGAGGAGCACCATGAGAGGCAGTCGGTGAAATCGCGTTAATGGAGATATCGAATCCCCATCCGCGCTTTTCACCATAGCAAAACACCGCTCTCATGCCACTGGTCTTCTTGTTACCGTGCTTGGGCCTCTCTCGCCGGTTGCCCTCCATATCGCAGAGGGGAGGCCTATGAGGGGACTGGATGTTCCCACCCTCCCCGGCCTGCTCTGCTGGAGGATGGGACACCGGAGAGGGTTGACACTGGCCTGTCAGGTGGCCTCCGTCCTCCAGACACGAGTGGGTCGGAGTCTGTCGGCCTTTGGGAAAAGAAGATCGTCATCATTTCGATGTCAATAGATATATTGATGGAGCATTTTCCATTCAAGACCTGTACAAGTGAGAGGAGACCAGAGTAGGACGCAGATGAAATAAATAGAGTTACGGCTGATGTTACTAGAACATGAGTTTAGTTTAGTTTAGTTTAGTTTAGTTTAGTTTAAAAAGTTTACTAGGACAGTGTACAATTACATTAAGCACAGAGGCAGAGATGTTTGTACCAGATTGTAGCTCATAGCTAATTTCCATCTGTAGTCCTGGGAAGACAATACAAATATAAAACTGTACAAATAGACAATATATAAAATATACAAATCGGCAATAAAAGAACTATACAATATATAAACAGGCAATATAATAAGTAAAACCCAGGTTGAAAGTGATATTGTTGTGATATTATTAGTTTGGTCATCTGGGGGTCAGAATAAAAGGAAAGGTGTACAAGACAGTGGTGAGACCAGCGATGATGGATGGACTAGAAACTGTTACAATGACCAAAAGACAGCAGGCAGAACGAGAGGTTGCAGAGATGAAGATGTTGAGGTTCTCTTTGGGAGTGACCAGGATGGATAGGATCAGGAATGAGTCTATCAGAGGAACAGCACATGTTAGATGTTTTGGAGAGAAGGTCAGAGAAGCCGGACTGAGATGGTTCGGTCATGGACAGAGGAGGGATAGAGAATATATGGGTAGACGGATGCTGGAATTGGAGCTGCCAGGCAAGAGGTCTCGAGGAAGACCAAAGAGAAGATTTATGGACGTAGTGAGAGAGGATATGAAGGTAGTTGGTGTGAGAGAGGCGGATACAGAGAATAGGGTTAGATGGAGAAAGTTGACTCGCTGTGGCGACCCCTGAAGGGAAAAACCCAAAGAAGAAGAAGAAGAAGAAGAAGGTCATCCGGGGGCCATTAGATGCTACCCAGAAGGGTAACATCAAATGAGGGGTCCAAATGCGGAGGATCCAGAGCTCCGGAAACACAAATCTGCCTTTGTTGACCGGTAAGACACATGACGAACAAATTCAAAAACACGGAAACACGAGTGGAGGCCTATGTGACGTACTCACCTTGCGTGGCCGGGTTACGTAAGGAATCCTGCCAGCTCCCTTTCTTGGGAGATAGGCTGCTGTTGTTGTTCAGTGAATCCTGAAGAAAAGAGGGATCACAGTGCAGATGAGGACCTTCTTACGGCAGGCGTTCTCAGAGGTCGCTCGAGAAGACGCCTACCTGCGAGACAGCAGTGGTGAGGTTGAGCGTGGTGGGCCGGCTTTTCAATGTGCCAAGAGTGGGAGAGGCGGGAGGGGAGGCGGAGGGGGAGGGGGGCGCGTCGGGGTCAACCTCCTCATCCTCCTCCTCTTCTTCATCCTCATCCTCGTCTTCATCGTCGATCATTTCAAACTCCTGAAAGTCATCCTGGAAGGAGCAGACCGGGTGGTGCAGGTCACTCTTCTCCAAAATCAGGGAGTCCTGAACCAAAGGAGACGGTGGAGGGGTGGACAGGGTAAAATAATCAATGTTCTAACGTCCTCGGAAGTACCACGATAATCGAGTAAAACCTGAGATCTGCAAGACGAAGGTGGTGGTCAGAGAACAGGACTTCGTTTGAGAACTGAGTAACCAAGCTTCGTGACAGACACGCACTCGGGAAAACAGGCATCTCCAGTTTCCCAGAGATTTAAAAGTCTTTAAATGCACACTAACATGAATCCGAAGCGCAAGATGAACGGATGAGCAGAAGAGTAAGCTACGCCTTATCTGATCGCCAGAGGGCTGTTAATAAATGGCGGCGCCCTGCAGGTGCACAGCTCGGTATCCAATGCACAACAACAAGGTCCGTTCATGCACGCCGCCGGGCTCAGTTTGAACCGAAGGAGTTTTATACAATGTGACGTGTAGAGTAGAAGGATCCTGGTCCATCTTACCAGACGTTTAGGTCTTTGGCCTGGAGAACCTTGAAGAACCCTGGTGTAGACTTCACCTCTGGGCTGCTCCCCTCAGGGATCTCCACAGCCAATCAACTGCCTCCATCTAATCCTCTCCTCTCACACCAAATACCTTCCCTTCCATCCATAAACCCCCTCCGACCTCAGCATCCTCCTACCCAGATCTTCGCCATGTCAGTACGAACTATGTAAAAACTATAAAATTCTTTGCAAAGAAAACACATCCCATAGTCGTGTTTAAAGTTGAGTTAGTGCATGAAGGTGAGAAATCCTCAAACTCAAGGTAGGGTTACTCGAATGGAGATGGTGGGTATTGATAGATTCATGACAGAAACACTTAGTCTCAAATTACAACTCTCCTCCAAAGCGGGATAACGTTGGTGGGGTGCGGGGAGGGGGGGTCAAGAAAGGTCAGGACTGGGTGACGACATCAGTGCATCAATCAGATGAGTCTCAGGTTTCAGGTGGTTTGTAGGAAATGAGTGCACGTCATGATTTTGGACCATCCGAGTACTTGGTTTAGTCTTATTGCATGCAGACGGAGCCAGTGCTCCTACAGAGAGCCCTAAACCTTCTGGATAAGGAAGGAGATTGTTCTGACCGAAGAACCGGCTGGCCGTTGCTAAATAATCACATCCACCTTAAAGACGAGGAGGTCTTCGACTCCTTTATTCCAAATTTAGTAAACACTACAGTGACGGTATACAGTAACAGGGCGGAGATCACTTGTATGCTCGTACAAATTCGGTCTTAGATTGTGATGTTCATGGCCAGAACGTCCTGTCAGCCCTGGGATTGGTCCACTGTTCACCTTCTCCTCCCCATTTTAAAACAGACAGGGTGAACATAGAGATTGATTTATCTGGTTTGCTGTTTGAACAGCGCAGCATTTTCTCTTCCTGTCAGCGCCACCTTTTAATGTGCGAATCAAAGCTCAAGCTCTCTGTCATCCTCCGTGCACAAACCTGCTGACGCCCGTTCGTGCACTTTGTGCTCAAGCCAACAGAAATAAACACCCCGAGCCGTTACCCAACGGAGGACAAATGAAGGCTCGGGTTATCCGATGTTCGCCACGTTGTTTTTCCGTTTGTTTGTAAAGACGTCTCCTTGCGGGACTCTAAAGAGGCTCTCACACCGGCAGCAAAATCCACTCCACTGGACAAGTGGGGGCGGCCGTGTCCCAGCTGGTGGAGATGGGGTCCCTGCATCAGAAGGTTGGCGATTTGAGCCCTGGTTCCTCCTGGATACACAGCGAGTGCCCTCAGGCATGACAATGAACACCCGGTCGGCCCTAACTGTGAGGTGGTTAGCGCCTAGCATGGCAGCTCCGCGCCTTCAGTTGGGTGGATGTGTGAACGCGACCCAGTGCAAAGGAACCGCAAGGTGTTGAAACCACCTTTTACCCCAAAACGTAGAACCGTAAAGATCCAAAAAATCAACAAGGTGGTTTTAGACAGGCTTCCGACATCAAGGAAAACATCTGCCCGCAGAGGAAAGACCAGATAAGTAGAAATAAAAGATGCTTGGAAGGCGTCACAAACCCCAGCTCAAAATGATCTTTCACAGTCCGATCATCCCTTGGATTTTCCCTTAAAGACAATATTCACGGTAATCTAACATACAGAAACATGCTTGTTCAGCATATTTGTCAATCACCATCCAAACCTCCTCAACAGGAAATGAGTGGATGGCCCTTCCAGTTTGGCAGCAGAAGGCTGAAGGTAGTCTGAGGGCATCTTGACCAAGTGATGAACCAAAGCCCTTGACAGACCAGAGAGTCCCAGTGAGCCATGGTTGCACTGCAACAAAGCCTCAAGGACCTGAGGACGGCGACACGGAGAGGATGCCAAGCTCGTGCGAGGACAGCGAGCGCCAGTGTATCTCTGCTATTAGTCGGTGTTCGTGTCAAACCAAGCGTGAATGTTGGCGGACAGATGAGCATTCGTGCGGGGAAGCCGTCGATGCACGTTAACACAGACAAAGCACGACATCACAATACTATTCCCTTCTTCACTCATTCCAAAGTCCTCTAGATATCAATCTCAAACACTTCCCATGTGACAAATGGAACTAATCCCGGGTTCCCCAGGCAGCCGTTGAAATGTCCTTGACCAAATGCAAGGACGTGGAAGTCAACGGCACCACGCTTTTAACCTGCACGGCGCTGGAACCGGAGGAGGAAGCCTGTCTTGCAGCAAGAGCTTTAAATACGCGAACGAACCGAAAACAAACCCAGAGGTGCTGATGAAAGGTAACTTAACAATGAAAAAGAACATGGGCGGCAGACCGGGAGCTGCCAGGTGAGCTTGAGGGATTAAAAAAACAGGGATGCACGAATTATATAGGAAAAAGAGAAAGGGGGAAACTAAACATGCCAAGAATCCAAGATGGAAAATCTACACCTTCGCCTTATAATGCTCCACAGAGAACATCTCCCATCCAGATGCCTCCCTGTTTGCTGGTGATAAGTATTAAAGAAGTGAACACCTTATAATTGTTTTGGATTATGATGATAAAAGGTGTCATCATCTGGCTTGGTCTTCAGAGGAAATGCTAAAATAGACAAGGGGGGGCGCAGGAAGCGAGGGAGAAAACAGGGAGGTGCATCTTTCTGCATCTTCTAAATGATGACGTGTTGGGAAAATGAAGCGTCAGAGGTGTTCGCTCAGAGTCGGAGGATTTGGACTTCCAGGTCTTGCAATTTAGCGAACAATGCCAGGCATCAATGACAGATCCTGAATGGGCTTCTTCACAAACTGTATGCCACCTCTGGTGTGTGTGTGTGTGTGTGTGTGTGTGTGTGCGCGCGCACACACACTCATGTCACAAAGAAGAAGCAATGATCTCACGAGTTGTTGGGATTTAAACCTGAACCCCATAACCAATTGGAATTAATCGGAGCTGCGGATTGGGGCCAGAGGATAATCTCACTGTTTAGACCGCCTGCTTTTCTTAAACATGGGACGCCACCCAGCGCGACCCAGATCCACCGGGACGGGGGCCGGCGGATCGGCGGAGGACGGGCAAACGGAAGCAGCCAAAATCCACCGGCCCTCGATTCTCCGTCTTGCTTTTGTCTCCGGCATTTCAGATGTCCGAATCGGGTACGAACCGGTCCACCTCAGCCCCTCGGGCCCAAGCCGGGCTGCAGATGCGGCCTGTTCCGGTTTGAGGATCAGAAGCAGCCGGGGGCCGTAATGACGTGAGCTGTGTTTTGGATGCCAAAAAAAAAAAAAAAAAAAAAAAAAAAAAAGGTAACTGCGTGGTTTCTACCGGAGGACCGAGAACATCTCCAATGTCTCCTTCTCCGGATGTCCTCTCAGGAAGGGCGTGGCATGCGTTCCTTACTTTGTTTTGCGGATTACAGCGGACGAGGCCAAATATCCAGAAGACTCGTTCAGAGAGCTTAGCCCAAACAGGCTAACCCCCCCAACGCACAAAGTAAATCCCCATTTCCTGTCACCTTCACAGAGAGAGCAAGGAAAGCTGCGAGGGGACGAGCAGGAGAAGGAAGGAGGGTGTCAGGAACTCCAAGCGGAAATCAAAGCTCTGTCTGAGCGTCACCCCGGGGGCGAGGGAGTGGGAGCGGGGGCGGGGGGGTTCTCTGCATAGCAGCAAACCTCGCTGGGTCACCCACCCTCTGCTGCAGCCCTGTCTCCACAACGGAGGCGGAGAACAGGACGGACGGGGAGAACGGAGGACCAATCAAATCCAAGCTGGGGCGTGATGTGGTTTACCACGTCTGATGACTAACACTTTCCCGGAAAACTTGTCAGGAAATGATCGGCGCACCGTGATGAAACCTCAGTCGCTCATCGGAACACGTGTTCCTCGTTTTGTTTATCGATTGGTCTGGGAACTGCACCGTCATGGCCGCCGGAGCTCTACGGTCCAAACTGGAATGGATGGGACGACGTTAGAGCCATGCCTTCGAGAGCTGGCAATATCAAAGTTGGCATTCCTTCCTTCTTGGACCTACATGTCTTTTGGTTTTATACTAGTCATCTTGTCATTACTCCATCTTGGAAGCAGTAACCTCAGGCAAATGTCAACAAACAACCTCTTTGACAGAAGAAAGGTTACGATGGGATATGCGGAAGTGTGTATTTTTAAGTGCATGTAAAACCCTATGATAAAACAAGCAGTTCTTCATGCACATGATTTTGGGGGTTTACGGGAGATCGGTCCGGTATCACTGGGAGAGCCTCACCTTTTCGTAAGGATCGGAGTCATAGTTCAGTCCGATCCCGCAGTCGTCCGTGATTTCAGAGAGATCTTCATCATCGAACTCTTCCAGGCTGATATCGTGGGCTGGCCTGGAACGACATGAGACAGCACGTTCACCGGCTTGTCAAAGAGGAGCGCGGATCGACCAATTCATCACCCGACGCTCCAGAGCGGAGCGTGCTCGTATGTAAATCTCATACGGCGGACAGAGGCAGCGCCAAAGCCTCCACCCCTGCTCCACCCTCTGGCGAGAACGCCCCGTTACTTACCGAGACCTCTTTCACCGCTGTCACATCGAGCTTTTACGGCGCCGGCGTCTTGCAAATGAGAAGTGCAGCTGCCTTTGCAATGAGCCTTAGCATCGGGAGCTACCACGATTAGCCTCCCTCTTGTCTTTGCCCCATTAGTTTGGGCAGCTCGGGGCCGGCAAAGCAGCAGCGTCAAAGAAAACACTGCATTGCAGCTTTTCCACTCCAAAAAGTGAGACATATCATGTGCGGATCCAAGCTCGCGTCACACAATCACGGGGTCTCGTCCACGCCATGCCATTTGTGTCAAGGTGAAATAGAGGACATGCTGATGTACCAAAAACAAAAACATGCAACGCCACTACTCTTACAAGGTGCAACTGGAAATACAGGGGGATGTAAAAGTTGCAACCATATAACTCTACGGCAGTGAACCTTGATGGCCTCGACAGGTCAAGCGTTGGTCGGAGCGCAGCTGCCGCTAGTTCCCTACCGAACGTCTTTGTGATTTCAGTGGTGAAACAATTATTAAAAGGACAAGGACATTAAACCTTTAGTTTATCAAGGGAAGGATGAAAGCTCAACCGTATTAAACGCGATGATAAGCCGAACAATGGAGAATTTCTGATAAAACTGTTTGGCCTGGGTGAAAACGATCCAAACGGCTAGATATGGCCTTCACTTTCCGTCCGTGGAAAACTACCTTGCTCACATGGAGCCCGATCTTGTGTATATCTACAAGTTTACATCCACAGGGTTCCCACAGCAGGAGCAAGAGGAAGTAGAAATCTGTTCTTCGAGCATCACGGCTCAGTAGTTTGACCTCACGGCTCTTTGCTCAACACCCGTTTAAAAAAGTAAATAAAAGAGTTAACATTAAGGCCTTTGGTATTTTGGCAAGTCACCAGCTGAAGAAATAATTTGGAAACACATTTGAAAAACGAATTATCCCTTAAAAGTACATTTTTTCTACGATCCAAACGGACCCAACCTTATCGTATCTTATAATAATCAAAAGGAGATTTATGGGCGTAGACTAAGGCTATCAAAGAGAAGTGCGGCTGTATCATGCGTGAGATCTCAAAAATGAAGTATGTACCTTCCAAAAAAAGGCACCAAGGGTCACCCTGACTGATAGGGAGGAGCTGATAGGCCAATTCAAATCTGTACATAAAGGCCAGCCGGCGCCGCATTCGACCACATTCAGGTGTGCGGTTTGTGCAGAACGGACCATGAGGTGCCTCATCGTTGTTCTGGTCTGCGCGGTCCTCGCCGAGGGACTCGTCAAGTAAGGACACGTATTTCTGGGTCGCCTGCCTGCTAAGGAGCGCTAAAGTGGCTATCGTGCATTCGTTTTCTCTCCTCAGGGTCCCACTGGTGAAGAAGAAGTCCATGCGTGAACTCCTGAAAAATAAAGGAATTACCATTCCGTACCAGGACCCGGGACTCAAGTACCGATCCGATGAGCTGGCTACCTCTGTCACGATGTACATTAACAACTATGCCGATGTAAGGAATCCTGCTTTGCCGCTGCTTTGCCATCATGAGAAGGGCTTGCTTGCTCGTGTACATGTTGGATTCCATGTGAACTGCTTTCTCCACTTCTGACCTGTCTGTTGGTTAGACCACCTATTTTGGAGCCATTACCGTCGGAACACCTCCCCAGTCCTTCCAGGTGTTGTTTGACACCGGCTCTGCCAACCTGTGGGTAGACTCCATCTACTGCGACAGCCCGTCCTGCAGTGAGTACACACTGACCGGGTCTTCGAAGGGTATGTCCGTGCAGATCGAACTGATATGGACGAAGCAAACGGTGCTTCTTTTACGTTTGGGCCGTTCCTTTTGGGGGTCACGGCCAATCACCTACTTCCATCCCACCTCCTCCTCTGCGTCCTCCCACATCAACCAACCAGCATCTTAGTCTGACATCTCATATGTCCCTTCAGTACCATCTTGTTTCCTAAAGATTACTATACATCCACGAGTCATGTTTTAAGCCGATATCTATCTTGGAGTTCGTTCGGACGCCACAAACGGGAACGGCGTGTTTACGGCACCTGCTGATGGTAGAATCGCGACCCGTGTCTTTCACAGACGCGCACCCCAAGTTCAACCCCAGGCAGTCCAGCACCTTCATTCAGAACGGTCAGTCTTTCTACCTGCCCTACGGAGCCGGAAGCCTCAGTGGAATCTTCGGATATGACACAGTCAACGTGAGTGTGACGAGCCAGGAATTCACCCCTGATTGCAAATGTTTACATTTTTCCTTTCTCACATCTCACAGAGCAGAACAAGCAGAAGCAGGCTACCGTCATATAAGACTATCCCTTTCCCAAGTCTTAACTCGTATGTCCGAATACAATGAAATGGCACATATTAAAAATTGCTGTCATCAAGGCACTCAGAGGCTATTCTACCTCAGACTGAATCTCGAACGCCGCGCGTCTTGGAGAAAACCCACACATCTTGCCGTATAGAAATCTAATCAGACACCGTAGATGCTAGCACAGAGGGGACACCGTGACCGACCGATCTTGTAGCGATGTAATACGTTTATTCATTCTGATTGACCTTCTGACCGGGCTGTATAAAATCAAACCGCGGGCCGAGATCGGCCTCTGGGCCAGACATTCGCACACATGCAGCGGAAGACGTGAGGGCTAGGGACGCCATCGGCGGCCATCTTTTGTCAAAATCTGGAAAAATCGTAAAATTTCATAATGCAGAACTATAATGTAGTATAGTACAGATCTGTGGAGTGAATTACATCATCAAGATATGTACAACATGAACAATCTGCAATTTAGCTGTAAGGACCCCCCCCCCCTTTTTTTTTGGTTCAGCTGTTTGCTTTTTCTGTGATTTTCTAGGTCGGCACCATTGTGATCAAAAATCAAGAGATTGGAATGAGCACAAATGAACCCGGAACCACTTTTGAGGTCGCCAAATTTGATGGCATCCTTGGCCTCTCCTACCCAACAATCTCAGCAGGAGGTGAAACCCCTGTTATGGATAACATGATATCACAGAACCTGCTGGAAGAAAACATCTTCTCCTTCTACCTCTCCAGGTACAAAGTAAAAAATACCCAAGAACATGTAGCTTTTCTCCCCAAATGCCCCTCCGCCACAACTGTCACTCAGCTAAACTGTGTCTGTTTGCAGGCACGAGCAGGAAGGCAGCGAGCTGTCCTTCGGAGGTGTCGACACCACCAAGTTCCAAGGCCAGATCCAATGGACCCCGGTCACCTCTGAGACCTACTGGCAGATTGGTGTTGACGGGTCTGTTTCTAAGAATTGATCAAAATGATGCAGCGAGATACCTGATAACCAGCGTGGTCTTGAACTGTGTTACTCACAGATTCACGGTCGGTGGTCGTGAGACCGGCTGGTGCGCCCAGGGCTGCCAGGCTATTGTGGACACCGGAACCTCCATGTTGACCGCCCCCGGCCAGTTTCTGCGAGCTATGATGCAGGAGATCGGAGCCCAACCCACCCAGTATGGAATTGTACGGCAGACGCGATGGCCCCGCTTCATATTTCGATGCAGCCTTTCCTTTTCATGTGTTACACGTGAACAAATACGTCTTCTTTTTGTGCTAAAATCTAGTACTTGGTGAACTGCAACCAGCTGAGCAGCTTGCCAACCTACAGCTTTGTTATCAGCGGGGTTACATTCAGTCTGCCTCCTTCAGCCTACATCGGCCAGGTACGCAAAGAAAAGATCGCTCCTCTTGGATGCTCACGCAGAAGCTTTAGGTTAACATTCAACGGCTTACGCTTCCTTTCCCAGCATTACCAAGAAGGGTACGGGATGGTCTGCCTTGTGAACATCACTCCCACCTACCTGCCCTCACAAAATGGCCAGCCCCTGTGGATCCTGGGAGACGTGTTCCTCAGAGAGTACTACTCCGTCTATGACCGCACCAACAACAGGGTCGGCTTCGCTCCCGCCGTCTAAGCGCTACCCTTCAGAGTCGTCGCAAGATTCGTCCACTCCGGCGCAACTAATAGCCTGTTCAGCGAGTATTCTTGACCGATATTCCAGGTTGACACGGAGATGCTGTCATTGCCATTGTATATTAAGAACACCTGCATTTTGTCGCTCAAACATTCCGACAAAGATATTTCTCTTACGGAATAAAGGTGAGAATACTTAAGGGTTGTCTAATTTTCTTAAGATCTTCACTTTTTAAACGCCCCAGCGCGAGAACCTAGGCTGCAGGAGATCAGGTGGTTCTCCGTGTGACGACATTTAGCGAACGCAGGAAGTGGAGGCCTTTTGAACGTCGGACGTTTTCCCGTACAGGAGCAAGAAGACCACAGTGACGGCAAACAGAAGTCCTACGTGACAAAACAAGCACGTCGGCCGTTGATAGTCAGAAAGTAGCGGAATCGGGTTAAACGGCAATCCGTATTAATTATGCCTCCTATTGAGAATATCTGCTGGGGAGGAAATAAATAACTGCACATGCTGGACATACAAGGAAAGATTTCATGCCGTTCAATCTGGGTCACGGTACGGCAAATTTAAAAAAATGAAATGTACATTATCCCTACAGAGGAGTCTCGTGGAACTACTCATTTCTGTCGTCAATAAATGGAAGAAAAACCAGGAGTGTATGACATTGGCATGGATGCTGGCACATGGACAAACAGGTTGATCTCTTTCTGTGACCAAGTAAAATGGTTGAAACCAAAGCCCAGCATTACCACATTACACTCGCACTGCTGACAAGCAGGTAAAACATTAAATCCAAAGTGCAGCCCGGGGTCTTTCCAACTGTCCTGTGACACAAAGGGACACAACAACCCGAGGACGACTGTCCGACCGAGGAACGGAGGACTCCCACCGGCTGTCCAAGAAACAGTATCGTTGAAAACAACACAATCGGCAAGCAACCGAAGGGAGGGAAAGCGATGGGGAGGGAAGGGAAGCGCCTGGTTTGGTTTTGGGGTGAAAGGAGCGAGAGGAGGAGCAAAACCCAAATCCCTGCAGGAGGAAAAGTACACCGCTAGAAGAAGTTCCATTAACTAAACACTGCAGAGATGAAGGACCGAGAACGCAGCTGTATTATGAGAGGAAACCCAAGAATACAACATTCAGAAAACACACACACATACACACAAACGCCAAACAAATAAAATGGGATCCACAACAATTCTAATAGGATTTGGTTCATTGGCACTCAGTGACTTCGGTGACGGTGAAACTCCCAGAGCCCAGGCCTGCAGATCCTCGGAGATCTTTCGGTCATTCAGGTTCTAAAACATGTTCTAGTCCCCAGATGGTGTGAACGCAGTTACCAGGAGATCAGACGCTGGAACATGTCGGCTCACACTGAGGTCTGAGGCCGACGTCTTCGCACCTGTGATTGCAGGTGATCAGATTCAGGTGTGGAGGTTGGAGGCCAGGGCGGTGCAGAAGGACACACTCCAGGCTCCAGAGCAGGGCTGGGCAATTCATTTTGAGACGAGAATCTGGACGGTAACACCAATACCAGCAAAGCAACACGCCAGTAGGTCGATTTTTTAGCGAATGGGCCGGACGGGGAGGGCCAGAGGGGCTCTTGTAGCAGGTCAACCCTGGACGATAATGCTGTTTTTTGTTTTTTTTAATCGCCTGGGAAATCCCCTCTGCTCAGTGGTGGAGGAGACGGGACTATGGCTGAGCGCGCTCAGTGTGGGGCGGAGAGAGCCAGAAGGCAGAGCAGGAAGGCCGCCACTTCCATGTTTGCCTTTTCTGTCATTTTCTATCCATCCAGTCTGGACAGGGCTTCCCCTCCGCTGTGTGGAGACCAGGACGACCAAGGACCGGGTCCTGAAAGATCCCCTTCATGTCCCCTCTCCCTCCTCCTGTGCTCCTTTCTAGACACAACACACACACACACACACACACACCATGACTACAGAACCCTCGCCCCTCCTTGAAGCGGGCGTGAGCGTGGCCTCCCCGCGGAAAGCGTGCAGCGGCTGTTGGGCCGGAGGGCAGATCTTCACCGCTCCTGCGTCTGACCTGAACAGCTGAAGGAAACACCCTCCTTCCCTGACGCGCCACGCTGCAGCAGAGGCACGCCCAGGTTCTCTGAGATGGCAGGTCTACCGTCTCCCTGTGCTCGGATCATGTTCCCCGCTGAACTTCCACCTCCTCCTTCTCTCGTCTCCAAATCGTCTCTGCGGCGTGAACGGATTTATTTGCAGTTCAGGATCAGGTGGAAGAACCGGCATCCCGCGGGAGGAGACGCGTTCACAGAGCCTCCCGTTGCAACCAGAAACACCTGACAATGTATGACTGTAGGTCAGTCACCAGTTGTTTACAAATGTAGACGTTATATTTTGTTTGTTTTTTTTTTTGGTCAAAGGAAGAAAGGCGGAGTGGGACGAGGCCTCTGACGGAGCTTCTCCTCCACCTCCTCCGCCATGACATCATCTTCCGTCAGGACCAAGGACACTCCGAGCGGTTGCCTCTGACTCATTTGCAGGATCGACTTCAACGGCTGGACTGCCAGTGTCCCGGCGACACACACACACACACACACACACACACACACACACAAACTCTGGAGCCGTTTCATTAACATCATCTCTTTGTCTGCATCCGTTCCAAACCGGGAAGAGTTGTTTTGAGCCGAGGTCGGGGGGAATGACCTCATGTGGACGTGGATGAAGAGGAGAGAGGTGGATCTGCTGCCGGTGGGAAGTAGGCGGAGTCTCGTGCGGCGGCCGACTCGTGATTGTGAACGAAAAATCTGAATGCATCAGCAGCTGCTCAGATGTTAACATGGATGGAGGAATCTGTGTTTGATTTAAGCCTCTTAGCTTAGCTTAGCTTAGCTTAGCTTAGCTCTGTACCATCAGCCACCACCTTCTCCCCTCCACCCATCATCCAAACATTGGCCGATCATGAGATAAAGCGCAGCTTAAAGAACTGGAGCACTTTACATATTATTGGATGGATTTCCACAAAAAAACTGCCATTGTTGACATTAGCATCTGGACTCATGAGGAACCCTCACAAAGTCCAAGGAGAAGAAGAAGTGGAATCCTCTGAAGGCCAGGCGGCTGCCAGGAGGAGGTCACATGGAGAAACATATGAACATCCACGCTCTCATTCACACGTCTAACCGATGCAGGGTCTCCAAAGAACCTCCTGCGTGGGTTTGGACTGTGGGAGGAAGCTAAAGAGCCAGGAGGAACCCCACGCAGACACAGGGAGAACATGGAGACTCCAGGTTCCAGGACCAGAACCAGGACCTCCTGCTAAATCCCCGTGTGAGTGTCTGGTACATGAGAGAGGGAAACAGGGTGAGATGTTTGCTGGTTTCACAACGTGACGACTTTTCAAAGCTTTCTGGACCACAACCGTCTGGGACCAGGTCTCACCAGCTTGGACCAGGTCTAAGCATCTTTGGAACTCAGCACATTCACGGCATCGTACAACTCAGAGTCTTCAATCAACCTCCTGCATGTTATCGGTGTGTGAAAAGGCTGGAGAACCCGTGGAGAGCCTGCGGCTGAGAGGAGAACATGTAAACAGCCGCGGAAAAAGGCATCAGAACCAGGAAGCGTCTTCCTCCGAGGCGACAGCGCTAAAGTCACGAGGCGCCTCCCGACGGGTCGCTTCGTAGGTTTCCACTGGAGACGGAGATGTTCTCCAGAACCAGATGTGAGGAGGAACATGCTGGGTGGGATTAAGTTGACCGTTCCAAGCGGCGGTGGGGTTACGTAAGGTGGATTAAGGTATCACACACTATGGGACTCCAACCATGAGCCATGACACACACACACACACACACACACACAGGGATTATTATTGACGACCCAAAACAAGGCTCATCCCTGCCTGCAGGCCAAACCCTTTGACGGATTTCATCCCCTCCCTGAGTTGCAGCTCGCCCGTCCCACAGCTCTGCGCCGACGCTCGGCAGGAGGTCCGAGCAGCCGCCGAGTCGGTCAGATCCCACCGACGCGCTCTCGGTGAAGGTCACGGGAAGTGGTCATGACAGAAGCGACCGTCGTCCCTGGATCGGACGCGGAGGCCGCGGAGGCAAACCTCATCCCTCCGAGGCCTCCGAACCGGTCTTCATCTGACCCGGACACGAGGAGGAAGATGGACTCAGGACCGTCCAGTGTTTGGTCCGTCACAGACGGATGAGGGGGGGGACATGATGCCATCATGAGGATGCTGCAGGCGGAGCCCATGGAGGGTGCAGCACTGAGCGCTGGCTCACCGGGAACATCTGCCATATCCTGGCGCAGAGGACGGATAGGAGACGCTGGGGTGGAGGAGAGGGGGAGAGGGGGAGAAGGGGAGGGGGGTCTCCATCATTGTTCGGCCACATGCCCTTGCCTGGGCTGGACTCGGCAGGGCGGGGGCCTCCTGGACAATACGCAGGAGGAAGAGGCTGGAGACCCGCCATCTGCAGCGGCCTCCTCCCGGAGCTCCGCCCGGCCCGCGGTGCTCAGGCCCCGGCGGACTCCTACCGAGCATCCGTCCATCCCCGCCGGAGCCGTGGATGAAGGTGTCATCAAAACCGCGTCTAAACGTCCCCCCCCACCCCACCCCCGCCGCCCTCCGCCGCCCAACCGCCGCAGTCTTCGCCGGCTTACCTGCAGCCCGGGGGAGAGAGGGAGTGGAAGGTGGAGAGGGAAAACATCTCGGCTCGGTCCGCCATCTTCTCCAATGACTCAGTGACTGCAGGAAGGCGCGGGGGGGGCGCAGTCCGTCTCATCCAGGACGGAGGACGGGATCGACCGCGGACGGCGGTGTGCTGCTCGCTCCTCTCTCTCTCTCTCTCTCTCTCTCTCTCTTTCTGCCTCCCTCCTCCCTGTTTCCCCTCCCCCTCTCCCTCCCCCGATCCTCTCCCCGGGGGGTGGGGTGGGTCGTGGACCTGCAGCCTCCCCTTACTGACAGTGTTGTAAACAGATGTGTGTGTGTGTGTGTGTGTGTGTGTGTGTGTGTGTTTGTGGTGGGGGTGCACTGACGCGAACCGTTGAGCAAATGAAAGTGAAACCAACCTCCAAAGTGATGCTGCATTGCGCATGCGCAGTGCAGCATCCCTCCAGCGCGGTGGGCCTGTTGCCGAAAGTGCGCACCCCCGCACGACGCAGGACCCGCTGCCGCCACCCGGGGGCAGCAGTGCGTAAAACCGATCCACGCCAGGGTAACAATGGGAAGCTGCAGTACCAGACGCTGCCACGCGTGGGGGCGGTCGTGCCTGAGTCGGGAAACAGCAGTAGGACTGAAAACCTCACGTTACAGAAAATGGGTTTTGGACGCGCCGAGTCGTGAACGTTTGTATTTTTACTACTAAATGTTTCACTGCGTGTTTGATGCATGTTTTTAAAATCGAACTCTTCCGGTTTGTTGGACGTTTCGCGGCGTCTTTGCTGTGACGGTTCTATTGCACGCAGGGTTTTGACACAAGAGTTCCAACATTTGCATTTTTATTTCCATTAAATGAAATGATTTTACAATCCACATCCTGGACGAAAAGATGTGTGTGATACGTAACATAATTCTTTTATGGCGCAGAGAGTTTCTCTTGTTTGCAAGGTCGCTTCTATATGTGGCACCCAGGACTATTTTGATCATTTGATTGATATTGTTGGATGTGGAGACACCCCCGACATTTTTATTTTTTTTGTTAGATTGTTTTGATTTCAGATGGCACTCGCCCACATTATGCTGGAAATGTTTGAATTGACGCTGTTGTAATCCTTACTTTGACCGGGGTCGGCGGTAGTGACACAACAGCGGCTGGTTGGCTGCTCAAGCCTCGCGCACAAACAGCGGTTGTCGGCCACTCTGACTAAAACGTATTGACTTGTGTATCCCGGGAATAAATCACACGTGACACACTAGTTTCTGCCTCCTGTGTGTGACATAATCTTTGCGAGCCACAAAGGAGGCTAAAGTTAAAACAACTTGAGACAACTTACCTGAGAGTCGAACCTAGACGTATCAAGAGTCAATATGGAGCAGGTGCTGGATGACATCCTTACAACTCTGGACCTTGGACAAGCCAGGGCTCATCAACGTGTGCCATCATCTGAAGTGCAGGGAACCGGCAGGTGAAGGATTCAATATGCAGACCCGCCCTGCCCTGATGAGGATGTTGGAAGTCACAATATGTGAAATTGAGGATGATAAAGTGTTCCAACAGTTTATTAAAGAGCTCCAGTCATTTGTAAAGTCCCTTGAAACACAAGAAATACATGATCCTGAGTCAGAAAAGGCTGCAATAGAACTACTCACGCAGGAATATGAATGACTTCAGCAAGTACAGGCAGTGGAACATCGTCTCCTGGAGGAGAAGTTTGGAGGGCTAGATACAAAGCTGAGCAGTGTGGCAGTAACCAGTGACAGAGAGACAACACCCTCTGCTTTCCAAAGAAAGAAGATGTGCCAACAGTGCCAACTTGATAACCTACCAGTGCAAGCTCTATGGGACACAGGTGCCCAGGCAAGTTTAATAAATGAGGAATGAGACAGAAGAGACCCAGTTTCACTTGAACTGTGACACTCACCCCTCAAAGACATTACTTGTTCCCATCCTTGGCTCCAGTGATCCAAATGTTGCAGGACCACCTATTATCGGGTTCAGTGTAATAGACGAGGTAGTGGGAAAGTGGGACAAAGGACATGTGAAAACACAGCACGTACAGCAAATCAGTCAAACATTCTCAGTCAAAACAGCTAAATCTATGGTCGAGATGTTACAGACCCACAGAGACAAAGTGTTGGGACAGTTCGCACAGGGAAGAAGGAAATTCGGTCGCACTCCTAGACTCCCAGTAGACATGCTGTTCAACCTGCCCCTTCAAGAACAAGTCAGCGATGAAGAATATGTGCAAAAGTGGCAGTCACAAAAGAGCGAGGTCTATCAGATAGCATCAAAATCTGCTCAGAAAGACGCTTCAAGGGGTAAACATTATTATGATCAAAAGACACATGGTGCTCAGCTATACCCAGGCAACAGAGTTCTCCTTCGCAACTTTAAGGAGAGAAGGGGGGGTCCGGTAAGCTCCGCTCTTATTGGGAAGATACTGTGTATGTGATCGTTGCCCAGAAAAGCCCTGACATGCCAGTTTATGAAATGAGGCAAGAGAAAGGGGCACAGAAATTTGCTTCCTGAATGTGACAGCTTGCCTGTAGAAAAACGGGAAAACAAACAGCAAAACATGCAGAACAAGAAGGCACAAGCCAGAACAAAAAGACAACAAAAGACTGTTCAAGAGAACACAGAGTCAGACAGTGATGAAGAAGGTGTTCTTGTCTGGAGATCTCCTCGCCCGCAGATTTGTGAGGACAGTAGCGCTCAAGTACACATCCCCCCAGGCAGAGCAGCAGCTGGAGCCACTCCAAGGCGAGGAACAGCCCAATGACCACCCTTCGGACGAGGAGCTACCCAGTGGTCATCCTTCAGACAAGGAACGGCCACGGTAGAAAGACAGCGAAGTGGTGTCAAGCCAGGGGCATCGTCATCCCACAGCTACCCACAGAGGGAGCGGCGGCGGCCCGAGATCCTCTCCTATGACCAGCTGGGACAGCCGACCACCAGACCAGTGGGTAAAGTCTGCATCGATGTATCACCCACATGCCCACAGAGACTCTGGAGACCGTGGACATTCAACACCCTGCAAGCAGCTTATTGAAGACTGATCTAGTGTTACAGACACTATCACACTGTAACAGGGAAATGGTAATGATTCAGAACACACAGAAGTAAGACTGAACTTATAGGGACTGAATTTGGTATATTGCACATATTTGCAGTGTTAAGTTAAACAGCACGTCAATATGGTAACAGACAAAGTGATAAAGTTGGCTGTTTATGTGTCTGGTTTCAAACGTAAAAGGTAGCGACCTTAAAACACTTGATAGCCTTGACTTTGACACTTTATATTCTATTGCATTTCTTATTCTCCCTCCTTCCTACTATTATCTATCATTGTTATGTTTTACTTGAAACTCTGGTACAACAATTTCCTTCGGGATAAATAAAGTTGTTCTTATTGTTATTGTTATTGTTATTGTTATTCTTATTGTTATTGTTATTGTTATTCTTATTCTCATTCTTATTGTTATTCTTATTCTTATTGTTATTCTTATTCTTATTCTTATTCTTATTCTTATTCTTATTCTTATTCTTATTCTTATTCTTATTCTTATTCTTATTCTTATTCTTATTCTTATTCTTATCCTTATTCTTATTCTTATTCTTATTCTTATTCTTGAGGAGAAATATGGTTATTCATACAGAGACTTTGGTATTACTTGGAATAGTATGTGAAATTGTCTAATAAGGTAATTGTAAATTATTCTTTAAAGTAGTGCCAGAAGTGTAATATAACCATAGTATAGGCTCAAGTTACACTGTTTTGAAAAGCAAGAATGTAAAAAAAAATGGTTCAACTTTTTTTTTTAATTGAGCAGGGGAGCGTGTGGCACCCAGGACTGTTTTGATAATTAGATTGGTATTGTTGGATGTGGAGACACCCCTGACATTTATGTTTTTCTTTGTTATATTGTTGTTGTTTTGATTTCAGATGGCACTCACCCATATTATAGTGGAAATGTTTGAATTGACGCTGTTGTAATTCTTACTTTGACCGGGGTCGGCGGTAGTGACACAACAGCGGCTGGTTGACTGCTCAGGCCTCGCGCACAAACAGCGGTTGTCGGCGTCTGGCTGCCAGCAGTCACTCACCACTCTGTCTAAAACATATTGACTTGTGTATTCCAGGAAGAAATCACATGTGACACACTAGTTTCTGCCTCCTGTGTGTAATATATACACTCATTTGAAATGCATATTCAATTTGCATTCAAAGCAAGAAAAGTGGACTTTCTTGTATGTAGTGGCAAGAAATTTGAGGAAGAGAAGAACTGCAGGCAGCCATGAACCAGTGAGAATGTTTATTTTGATGATCATAGCCTTGAAGGGGTTATTAAATTAGGCAACCACCCTCTCCTCAGCGTAGATGGGACCCAGGGTGACATCGCCTTCCCACTCAACATCTGATAAAGAAGACAAGGGAAAGTGGTTACAGGACAGGCCAAGGCATCGTCCTTACGACACACAAGGTGCAAAAAGAGAGTCCCAAACAATACATGCAATTTATGGAACTCACATTGAGTTTTGGAAACATCACGCATCTTCCTTCCAGAACCTATGGTTGTTGCACCAGGATTCCAGGACATGCCCTGTTGCTGCTTTGAGCCCCCAGTGTTTGATTGACCTCCACCAGGGGTCCATCCCTGTCCGTGTCCCTGTCCATGGCCCTGTCCATGTCCCTGTCCATGGCTTTGGCCGTGGCTTTGGCCGTGGCCTTGTGTTTGGCTGTTGTCCTGACCAGCGTCACAGTTTCCACACACTCCGTCGGCTCCACTGGCCTCCCTCCACCTAAGAAGAAATTAAAATGCAATCCAGTCACAGTTATAAGACGAGAAGATTTTCCAATCGGACTGTCCGCCCGGACCGCAAGTGAACCCACGCCAACTCACCCGTTGTGGAAGTGACAGGCTCTGTGCTGGTTATCATACTGAACACCTGTGGTCGTTGCCTTCAAGTGACATGTTAGGTACATCTAAGGGGACAATGGTGAAGGTTGAAGATTAGTACCATCCTGCTGGTACTTTTTCTCTACAGGCAGAAAAAAACTGAGAAATCTCACCATTCCACTGTCAGCAAGCTGGAACCTGAAGGCCTCCAGCTGGAAGTGAAGCAAGTTCTCGACTGTGCGAGGCATGAATCTGGACTCAGAGTTAGTTAGCCTTCCATCGAAATAACACCTGCGTGCAGGGAAAGAACCGGCAGACGTCAGAGGTGGGGACGACGCCTACACCTCCCAATGAGCAAAGCCATCGGTACCCTATCCAAGTACCCTACCCGTAGTTATCGATGAAGGCATATCTGGGGTTGGAAGAAGGGTCAGGCACCAAGGTGGCCACACAAGTGTCCACGTAGACGCGGAGAGGCACGTGGAAGTATTGCTTGACTGATGCCTCAAGTTTAATCATGTCTCCCAAGTAGTATGAAGGGCTTCCCCTCTCGTGCTGCCAGTCATCTTTACAGAGGGGAAAGATTTGAGCGAGGTCAGGAAATACACAGTAGTTACACTTCCATGGACAAACATAATGAATTCTGAGTGAACTCACCAGTCATGAGTCTCAAGGAGAAGTACAAGAACTCCTCGGACACTTTAATTGCCGCAAAAGGGACCCAGTGGGGTTGGATGGCTTGACTGCTGACGTCGAGCTTCCTGAGATTTAAACAAGTCTTGTTACATTGAGCGCCTGATAATTAATCGACACGTATGGAGAGCCAACACTGGCAAAATTAGACATTGTATTTCATTGAGGTGGAGCGAAAGCCATTCCTCTTGCAAAGCATTCGGATGTACTCGCTCCTCTTTTTGGTTGGGAAACATCTGTTTTTCGCTTCACCAACAACCAACAGTACACACCTTGGATAGTAGCATTCTGCAAACACGACTGCTTTCATGGTCCTCACAACAGGAGAACCACCCAGAGCGGACGGGTTGTAGTTGACAGTGAATATGTAGATGAGGGCATCGTCTTTCATCTGGCAATAAGGGACAATCATAATTACGAAGAGACCGTTGTGAGCCGAGGAACAACAACAGGGCCTGAAAACGTGCCCGTTTGCAAGAAAGTATTCAAAAGCCATTTGAAGAAGATGAATGAAAAAAGACAAAGTGCACAATAGAAAGATAGAGCATCATTCGAAATAGGTCATCATAAAGATTTGGGATTGTTCTCACCACTGTTCTGCTGTTGCAGTCATGCAAATCAACCTGGAGAACGAAAGCAGGACCGTCCTCTGCGACAACAGCGCACTGACCAATCATCAGGTCGGCAGGATTGATCTCCTGCCCGATACCAAACATGTCCTTCTCTACTCTGATAACTGCATCTCTCTCTCTGCACTCAATACTAATAGATGAAGCAGCGACTGGCGACTTCCTCTCGACTGGCATCGGAGCGGTGGTGTCGGGCTTGGGGTCTAGAGGGTACTGCCAAGTGAGTGGTTTCTCATGTTTCTGCTTTTGCTGGGGATCTGTAGTCTTGGCCGACTGGGTATCCTGTCTCTGCGGCGGCTTCTGGGTTTCAGGTTTTGAGTGGTACAAACTCCACTGAGCGTCACAGGAGGTGCCAAGAATGGCTAGTGCCACAAGGCACACAGAGGTCCACTTCATCATCATGACTCCACAGCAACAAGTGATCCGTTCACAAGGTGCTGTAAAGAAACCAATAGAGTTTGTCCTGCTTTTATAATAGAGTGCACTGACTTACTTTGATGGCATTCCCGCCCCTTCTGAACATTGCCCACACAAATCCTCCAAATCTGATCAACAAAAATCTCAGCCAATGAAACGGTATTGACTGAAGTCATGCAGCGGTTGACCAAAGGCTGTGAAAATAAGGTGAATATGTAAGTTTACGATATCACTATTATCATGATCGTAATTATCATCAGCATCAGCATCATCATCATCGTCATCATCATCATTGTCATCATTATCAGCATTATAAATTAAGAGACGTGTTTTTCCTAAAGTCAAACAGAAAAGGGTGGGAGTTCGGGCTCCACAGGGAGCAACGGATATAAAATATGAATTCATTTTTCGGTCCATATGACTGAATGCACAAAATGATTCACCGCTAAGAATTGTGACTTCTATCCTGATGAATATTGTAAATTGGCCAAAAGCTTGTGGTATCAACAAAGTTATCTTGACCGTGAATCAGGTCCACCCGCCCTCAGAGTGACATGTCACCCTGTATGTTTTGCCAAAGTCTCATCCAGGACAGAGGCCAGGATCAACCGTGGACGGCGGTGTGCTGCTCGCTCCTCTCTCTCTTTCTCTCTCCCCCTCTTTCTGCTTGCCTCATCCCTGTTTCCCCTCCCCCGATCGGGTGGGTCGTGGACCTGAAGCCTCCCCTTACTGACAGTGTAGGAAACAGATGTGTGAGGGGGTGCGCTGACGCAAACCGTTGAGCAAATGAAAGTGAAACGAACCCCCGCCTCCAGCGCGGCGGCCTGTTGCTAAAAGTGCGCACCGTGTCCGACGCAGAATCCACTGCCGCCGCCCAGGGACGACGCTGCGCAAAACCAACCCAACGCAAGGGTAACAATGGGAAGCTGCAGTACCAGATGCTGCCATGCGTGGACGGCCGCCGCTCCTGGGGAAGCAGGCGGTCGTGCCTGAGTCGGCAAACAGCAGCAGGACTGAACACCTCACGTTACAGAAAATGGGTTTTGGATGCGGGGAGTCGTGAACGTTTGTGTTTTTATTAGTAAATGTTTCACTGCACATTTGGTGCATGTTTTTAAATCGAACTCTCCCGGTTTGTTGGTCGTTTAGCGTCGTCTTTGCTGTGACGGTTCTATTGCACGCAGGTTATGACACAAGAGTTCCAACATTTGCATTTTTATTTCCATTAAATGGAATGATTTTACAATCCACATCCTGGACAAAAAGATGTGTGTGATACGTAACATAATTCTTTTATGACGCAGAGAGTTTGTCTTGTTTGCAAGGTCGCTTCTATACACTCATTTGAAATGCATATTCAATTTGCATTCAAAGCAAGAAAAGTGGACTTTCTTGTATGTAGTGGCAAGAAATTTGAGGAAGAGAAGAACTGCAGGCAGCCATGAACCAGTGAGAATGTTTATTTTGATGATCATAGCCTTGAAGGGGTTATTAAATTAGGCAACCACCCTCTCCTCAGCGTAGATGGGACCCAGGGTGACATCGCCTTCCCACTCAACATCTGATAAAGAAGACAAGGGAAAGTGGTTACAGGACAGGCCAAGGCATCGTCCTTACGACACACAAGGTACAAAAAGAGAGTCCCAAACAATACATGCAATTTATGGAACTTACATTGAGTTTTGGAAACATCACGCATCTTCCTTCCAGAACCTATGGTTGTTGCACCAGGATTCCAGGACATGCCCTGTTGCTGCTTTGAGCCCCCAGTGTTTGATTGACCTCCACCAGGAGTCCATCCCTGTCCGTGTCCCTGTCCATGGCCCTGTCCATGTCCCTGTCCATGGCCCTGTCCGTGGCTTTGGCCGTGGCCTTGTGTTTGGCTGTTGTCCTGACCAGCGTCACAGTTTCCACACACTCCGTCGGCTCCACTGGCCTCCCTCCACCTAAGAAGAGATTAAAATGCAATCCAGTCACAGATATAAGACAAGATGGGGATTTTCCAATCGCACCGTCCTTCCGGACACCAACTCACCCGTTGTGGAAGTGACAGGCTCTGTGCTTGTTATCATACTGAACGCCTGTGGTTGTTGCTTTCAAGTGACATGTTAGGTACATCTAAGGGAACAATGGTGAAGGTTGAAGATTAGTACCATCTTGCTGATACTTTTGCTCTACAGCCAAAAAAAAAAAACAATTATTCAAACAGGAGAAATCTCACCATTCCGCTGTCAGCAAGCTGGAACCTGAAGGCCTCCAGCTGGAAGTGAAGCAAGTTCTCGACTGTGCGAGGCATGAATCTGGACTCAGAGTTAGTTAGCCTTCCATCGAAGTAACACCTGCGTGCAGGGAAAGAACCGGCAGACGTCAGAGGTGGGGACGACGCCTACACCTCCCAATGAGCAAAGCCATCGGTACCCTATCCAAGTACCCTACCCGTAGTTATCGATGAAGGCATATCTGGGGTTGGAAGAAGGGTCAGGCACCAAGGTGGCCACACAAGTGTCCACGTAGACGCGGAGAGGCACGTGGAAGTATTGCTTGACCGATGCCTCAAGTTTAATCATGTCTCCCAAGTAGTATGAAGAGCTTCCCCTCTCGTGCTGCCAGTCATCTTTACAGAGGGGAAAGATTTGAGCGAGGTCAGGAAATACACAGTAGTTACACTTCCATGGACAAACATAATGAATTCTGAGTGAACTCACCAGTCATGAGTCTCAAGGAGAAGTACAAGAACTCCTCGGACACTTTAATTGCCGCAAAAGGGATCCAGTGGGGTTGGATGGCTTGACTGCTGACGTTGAGCTTCCTGAAGATTTAAACGAGTCTTTTTAACATTGAGCGCCTGATAATTAATCGACACGTATGGAGAGCCAACACTGGCAAACTTAGACATTGTATTTCATTGAGGTGGAGCGAAAGCCATTCCTCTTGCAAAGCATTCGGATGTACTCGCTCCTCTTTTTGGTTGGGAAACATCTGTTTTTCGCTTCACCAACAACCAACAGTACACACCTTGGATAGTGGCATTCTGCAAACACGACCGTTTTCATGGTCCTCACAACAGGAGAACCACCCAGACCGGACGGGTTGTAGTTGACAGTGAATATGTAGATGAGGTAATCGTCGACCACCTGGCAATAAATGACAATCATAATTACGAAGAGACCGTTGTGAGCCGAGGAACAACAACAGTGCCTGAAAACGTGCCCGTTTGCAAGAAAGTAGTCAAAAGCCATTTGAAGAAGATGAATGCAAAAAAGACAAAGTGCACAATAGAAAGATAGAGCATCATTCGAAATAGGTCATCATAAAGATTTGGGATTGTTCTCACCACTGTTCTGCTGTTGCAGTCATGCAAATCAACCTGGAGAACGAAAGCAGGACCGTCCACTCCGACAACAGCGCACTGACCAATCATCAGGTCGGCAGGATTGATCTCCTGCCCGATACCAAACATGTCCTTCTCTACTCTGATAACTGCATCTCTCTCTCTGCACTCAATACTAATAGATGAAGCAGCGACTGGCGACTTCCTCTCGACTGGCATCGGAGCGGTGGTGTCGGGCTTGGGGTCTAGAGGGTACTGCCAAGTGAGTGGTTTCTCATGTTTCTGCTTTTGCTGGGGATCTGTAGTCTTGGCCGACTGGGTATCCTGTCTCTGCGGCGGCTTCTGGGGTTCAGGTTTTGAGTGGTACAAACTCCACTGAGCGTCACAGGAGGTGCCAAGAATGGCTAGTGCCACAAGGCACACAGAGGTCCACTTCATCATCATGACTCCACAGCAACAAGTGATCTGTTCACAAGGTGCTGTAAAGAAACCGATAGAGTTTGTCCTACTTTTATAATAGAGTGCACTGACTTACTTTGATGGCATTCCCGCCCCTTCTGAACATTGCCCACACAAATCCTCCAACTCTGATAAACAAAAATCTCAGCCAATGAAACGGTATTGACTGAACTCATGAAACGGTTGACCAAAGACAGGAAAAATAAGGTGAATATGCAGAGTTTATGATATGATTATCATCATTATCGTTACTATCATCATCGTCATTGTTGTCATCAGCGGCAGCATTATAAGTTAAGAGACTTGTTTTTACTAAAGTCAAACAGAAAAGGGTGGGAGTTCAGGTTCCACGGGGAGCAACAGATATAAGATATGAATTCATTTTTGGGTCGATATGACTGAATGCACAAAATGATTCATCACTTGGAATTGTGACTTCTATGAATATTGTGAAGTGGCCACAAGCTTGTGGTATCAACAAAGTTATCTTGACCCTGAATCAGGTCCACCCGCCCTTAGTGTGACATGTCACCCTGTATGTTTTGCCAAAGTACATTTTGCAACACAGAAAAAAAGTTCATGTTAAGGTAGGACTTGGCGTGAAGCACTAAATCAAACTCTAAGGGAGCCTCCTGGCTTATCTCCATCTCAGACTGTATGCAGCACCTGCTCCCACGTTGTCACGCAGGGCCTTTAAGGGTATATTGTATGACACGCTCTGTGCGTGTGTGTGTGTGTATATGAATAATAGCCCACATCCATATTCATACGAAGGTAAACAAACTGCACCGGCCCCAGGATGTTTCCACTGGTTTTTGTCTGTACGTGGAACTGGCAAGATCTGCTCTTTCTCTTGCCTCCTGGCTCACATTGGGGGCAAAGGACTATACTTTTAAAAGTTATGGCTTCTTGGCAGGGGGAGCGAGGGACGACTTCTTTTCCTTTCGACTTTTCCCTTCAGGGGTCTCCACAATCTCCTCCATCCAACTCTATTCTCACAACTGATGGCGGGTTGTATCGGGGGAACCCTACGATCTCTGCAAAGTCCACCCCGACCAAGAGGACTCCTACAACCCCACACAATGCTCGTGCTGAAACTTAGGGATCTCTAACAGCTAGTCCTAGTAAGAATCTTGTATCCTCCTCTCTCACACCGACAAACTTCATGTCCTCTTTCACTACATCCATAGATCTTCGTCTAGACCTCCTGCCTTGCAGCTCCGACCTCAGCATCCTTCCACCAATATATCCCCCAGCCCTCCTCTGTGCAGGACCAAACCATCTCAGTCTGGATTCTCTGACCTTGTCCCAGAACATCTAACATGTGCCGTCCCTCTGTTGGACTGATTGGGACAACACGTGAGGGATAACTATTAGTCATTTGTTTTTTACTTCATAATAATAATTCATCCTTTATTGATCCCAATTGGAAATCCGTTCACTGCAAAGAACCCATCCTGGATGACCAGCGCCAGGGGAGCAGTTAGGGGTTCGGTGTCTTGCTCAACAACACTTCGACACACTAGGAGGAGCTGGGAATTGAACCAAGAACGTTCAGTTCCAAAGACGATTGCTCGACCTCTTGCGTCCCGCCGCCGCAAAGCAAGCAGCAAGCTTCACAGGAAAGGCTAACATGCTTTGAGTGTAAGTGCTAATATCCTACTGGCAGAGAAGAGTACAGGAATGTGAAGTTCATTCTCTCACCATCATTGGAAGTTGTACAGTGTGCGATGTCTATAATTCATCCATCCATCCATCCGTCCATCATCTGCACTCGGGGTCGCGGGGGCGTTTGAGCTTATCCCAGCCGTCATCGGGCAAGAGGCGGGGTACACCCTGGACCGGTCGCCAGTCAATGCAGGGCCCCAAATAAAGATAGACAGCCATTCAATCACTCACTCACTCATTCTGGACAATTTTCCCATTTTTTTCCAATTAATCCGTCACATGTTTTTGGTCTGTGGGAGGAAACCCACGCAGACATGGGAAGAACATGCAACCGCCACACAGAAAGTGCTAACCACCCCGCCGCCTGTCTAGAATTCACCCCCGGAATATTTGTATGTTTTCCGTTGATTTCTGCAAAATATGAGGTTTATATTCAACGAAATTCAAACTATCACGTCTTCATTTTGGTCTTAGCATGCGCTGACGGGCAGTCAAATCATCTGAAATGATCGGAGTTGTTTTGTGTATTACATGAAATGTAATTTGTGTTGAATCTGGTTTGACACTGGACTTTAGACACACACAACCGTTCACCCTCTAATTTACACGTATGAATGTGAGCCAATGCAAAAAGCTTTCAAACCACCAAGGCATGAAAGCACAGCTGAAACGGAGACCATTTACCAAGTAGTGTACGTGGTTTTATGAAAGATAAATTGTGGTGCCCCTCTTGTCTTTTATTTTAGGTCCGTTGAGCATCGTTATGTTGTGCCTTTCCGCAATGGCAAAGTGCACTTTAAGATAACAAGAGTTGTTTGCTTTGTTCAGCCTTGCAATAGAGAGATTTCATAACCCAAACTGGGTGGGTCATACAGACCCTGTCAAAGTTTCGAAATGTTCAAACAAGCAGGAAGGTTCTTCATTTGTCATCAACAACAATCAGTGTGGCGGGAAAGATGAAGATACTAATCAGTAATTATTCATATGTCCATAATTTTAAAATCTGACTATCTCATGATACGATATCATTCACATGCCGCAACTTTGACGCTTGAAGTTTACAGTTTGTCCCAATTTTGAAACGGTCAGTCTCACTGCAGACCAACCTCTGCCAAGGGCATTTGATTGGTAGTTTCAGGCAGCAAATAGAATGTGAGATATCAACGAGTCATCGTGACATATATCTTATAAAAGTCAGAGGATTTGCTCTGAATTTTTCACAGCAACTGGTGTTCATCAGGAACTTTGTGCTGTGAAAAAAATAGCAATGAAATTGATTTGTGGTTGTCTTTTGGCACTTGCCCTGCTTGGGTATCTTGCCGATGCTCAACAAGGTTACGGCAAGACCAAGGATACTAAGACCAACACTCAAACGCAGACGCAGACGCAGACACAATCGTCGAAAAAACAGCAGAACCAACAGACTGGACAGCAAGCACAGGATAGAACCCTTCAAAAGAATAGCAAGAGTAACCAGAATGCAAATGTGTCTCCAGAATTCCACACTTGTGATGTGGCAGAGCGTAGCAGGATCGCCTGTGGCCCCCCAGACATTAGTGGTTTATACTGCGAGGAGATTAACTGCTGCTTCGACGGTATGAGGTGCTACTACGGTAAAGCTGGTAAGTATTTCTCTTCGGCTGATTTGGATCTTTTTTCCAGTCTGAAGCGACCGAAGGCCTCGGGGCCATTCGCTTCATTTGACATGAAACATCATCATAATCCCCATTTCTTGTGATCTATTGTTGTCAGTGACCCTTCAGTGCACCAAGGACGCCCAGATGATCATCGTCGTGGCCAAAGATGCCACTTTGCCAAATATTGACTTGGACTCCATCTCTTTCCTTGAAAACGATCCCAACTGCTTGCCTGCTGGTACAACTGCAGAATTTGCAATCTACACATTCCCTGTAACTTCCTGTGGCACTGTCGTCTTGGTAAGGTCAAGGCTCATATGACGCTTTCACTCAACCGGTGTTCGTTTTCCATTTGGCGGTGCCGAAAACTGAAATACTCGCTTACTTACTGCAGGACGAGCCTGGCTACGTTGTCTATGAGAACAGGATGACCTCCCTTTATGAAGTGGCTGTTGGGGACAAAGGAGCTATTACCAGGGACACCTCCTATGAGTATGCATTCCTTTTTTTCCTGACAGCATGTCAACGTTTCATGCGTAGAGCATCTTCTGGCACTTTTGTCGCAAACGATTGGACATGATTAAGGACAAACTGCCTGTGCTTTAGCTGACTAACTCTCGTGCTTTGTCAGTCTGCTCGTACAGTGTAGATACGCTGGCACTGAGGTGAGGGCCGTTGTGGTTGAGGTCGACGTGGTACAGGCACCACTCCCACCTGTAGGTCTCGGACCTCTGCGTGTGGAACTTCTCCTGGCCAATGGATTCTGTGTGACCAAGGGTTGTGTGGAAGGTTAGTCTCAAATGATGCTTTGGGTGTTCAGCACGTCACTGGGCGGTGAAGGTCTCACCAGGGAAATTCCCATTTTCAGAGGACGTGGTCTACAACTCCTTCGTCCAGGAATCCGACTACCCTTACATAAAGGTCCTCAGGGACCCTGTGTACGTTCAAATTAATCTGCTGGAAAGGACTGATCCCAACCTCGTCTTGACTCTCGGTCGATGCTGGGCAACTGCTGGCCCCATTCCTTACTCTCTTCCTCAGTGGGACTTGTTGATCGATGGGTAAGTGCCGGTCAGACTTGAGGGATGAAAGCGTTTTAGGGTTTCAATCGCTAAATCTCCCTTTCGTCATTATCCTTCCAGCTGCCCCAACACTAACGACCACTACCGGACAGCGTTAATTCCTGTGCAAGCCTCATCGGGAGTCCCAATCCCGAGCCACGTCAAGCGGTTCGTTTTCTACATGCTCACTTTCGTGACTCCTGATACTTCGAACAACAAGGGAGGCCAGCAGATGAAAGACAAGGGAAACAAAGGAGGGAACACAAATGATGATGCAATCTATACACCTTTAAATATCCCGGTACTGTATTCAACTCTCCGAGTATATGTCTTTTTCACGCTCCTTTGGTATGACCTTCTCTTTCTACATCGTTCGCCGTCATAATTCTTGTTTCCTACCAGGTGCATATCCACTGTAACACCGCTGTGTGCGTGCCCACTCTCACAGATAACTGTGAGCCCAGATGCTTCAGAAAGAGTAAGTACAGTTCTATCAACCACCGATAGTTTTTGCCTTTTAGTGGAGCTATTCAAGCAGAATGGATCGGTCATCGCAACAGGATGGCTTGTGGCATCGAATGAAAAAACAGAAAGTTCTCTTATCGAATGTATCTTAGACCAGGAGAGGAAATGCCAGACATCATTTTTTGACTTGCGTCTGACTGCAACTGACCAGTGTTCTTATCTTACTCACAGGGAGATCTATTGGTGCTTCCAGCCAGGGTGCTCTTAGACCCGAGAGCACTGTGGTTAGCAGTAAACAGATCATCTTCCAAGACAGTACTTCTGAGTAGGAAGATAAAGGCAAAAGGATTTATGCCAAGAAATCAATGTTTCCAAAACTTACCAAAAAGTAAATTTGAAATAAAATTTCAAGTCACTGCTTGTGTTGTCTGATCTCATGACCCTTTCTATCCCAGATTATTTATGTACACACCTGATCTCAAGGCCAGAATACCTATAAAAACTATAGTCCAAATAGATTCTCAGACCCTTGGAAACAGTCGTGTCTGCATTGCAGATACTGGCTTGCTCCCTGTTATACCACTTATAAATATATCGGTACAATATATCTCAGGGTAATACAAAACAAATTAGATTAAAAATTCACTTCACTTGAATGTAATCTTGGTCCAAGAGAAAAGGGTAATCATTTTTTTCAACTGAAGTCATTATCTCTTGCAATAAAGTGTACATACCTATAGTGTTGAAAAGATAAAGGAGCGGCCCAAAGCTACATCACAACACTCCTTTCCACTGACAACCAGCCAGCTCATAGAGACGATTCTTTGTAGGGGCCAAAACGAGCCACCTCTTAGGGCCCAGTCCTCGCAGGGGGGTGAAACAAGCCGCCTCTTAGGGCCCAGTCTTTGCGGGGGGCCGAAACAAGGCGCCTCTTATAGGCCAGTCTTTGGCTGGCCGAGCAACACATGCACACCAGGGATGTGCAGTCAATAGAGGCAGGGGAGGCCGAGCCTCACCTGTCGTCATGAAAAGAAATAAATGTAAAATGAAAAAATTATATTAAATGTTCTATAAAGTTATTTTCCACTTAAATTCACCATTTTTATTTTATTTTTTTCAAAATCACTGGAAAAAAAATTCACATTTACCGTTCAAAATATGAAGAAGAGACGTTCGGTGACACATCAACCGGCTGAGCCCACTATGGATTGCACAATGATTATGCTTACATTGTTGGCCATATTGCTGTCTTTGTGTATGTCACTAAAAAACACTTTTGATATATGAACTAAATTTCCATAGTTTAGCTGATGTGTATAATGTTTTTCGTCAATAACTGTAATGTGTTTCTTGGAATCATAAAACGACTGCGAGGAGACATTAAGTGAGGCACGCACTAACAGTGCCTCATGGTAGGGTGCACCGCTGATCCCAGGGATGCTTCTTACTACTCGACTACAAAATAATATAATTAGCAATAGCAAGCTACAGTAAATAGTTAGCAAGTCAAGTGCAGCCATCCAGTTATTTTTTCCCAATCTCATGGGGCTGTATAGCTCACAAACGGTGGGAGATGAATGTAAATCTCCTGGGCAGCTTCTCAACTTTTTGGCCCAGATGGATCTCATCCAAACTGTTCCTGAGGCGACAAAGTTGCTCCGGCCGGTGGTCACCGTTCCGGCTACAACAGCATCAGTGGAGCGCTCATTCTCAGCACTGAAAAGACTCAAAAAATACAGTCGGAGAACAGGACCGATCAAGGACGACTGTCTTCACTGGCAGCGATTTCCATTGAGACAGAGAGACTTTTAAAACTGAAGAACGAAATGGAAGACTTCGACAAGCAACTTATCAATGCTTTTCTTCAGGAGCTGCAAATGGACTTAATTTATAAGTAAATGTAAGAGATAATAAGGTTTTTTTTTTTTCAAATGTGCTTTTTTTCTATGCTATAGTTTGTATATGTAAAGAATTGTGATATGATATTTTAAACAAAACACCTAAACTGCTGCCAATAAAATGGTGAATAAGCTCTGTAGGGTTCATATGTTTGTAAATCTAACTGTGATGACGTCAATGCCTCACGAGCCATGAACCTCACTGCACGTCACTGATACACACACACACACACACACACACACACACACGCACACGCACACACTAACACACACGCACGCACACACACACAGCTGCGAGCGGAGACTAGATGCAGGAAGGACGTTTGAATAAAATGTGTATTTTTAAAGAAAACACCGAATGGGTGATTGATCAACGGCAAACAGACCATAAATTGACCATAAATTGAAATAAATTGATCTCAGTGAAACAAAATTAAGGGTCGTTCAGGAGCCGGACCAACCATCATGACGTCATTTATTTGGATCGCGAAAACACGGAAGTAACACTCAAAATCCCGGAATTTGACAGCATGACGTCAGCGGCCTGACTCCGTCGTGATTGGACGAGAGTGCACGCCTGATTGGGCGAAGCCGGGTCACGTGAGATCGAGCGAGCTGCCAGCAGGGGCAGTGCCTGGGACGACGTGTTCTCCGGCAGCCAGCCTCCCCGGTCGGTCCCAAAAACCTCTGATGCGCCGGTCCTCTCCCGGTTATGTTCGGCTATTCCGGTTAAGCGGCGTCGCTGGCGAGCTGCTGTCCACTCGCTCCCGCCGGCTCATAACGACAATTCACCGCAACTCTCCATCACTGCTCGCCCGAACGCTCGCAATGCACTCCCGTCGGAATGTGACCGATAGCGGTGACGGGGATTCGGGCAGAGAGGACAAACCGGCGCCGGGGCTTTTCGCCGTCATTTCCCCTGCCACCGCGGACGATGGGGGCCGGCCGGAGTGGCGGAGGGGCCCAGGAAACTCTTTGGCGGCCCTCGAGAGGATCTCCCGGACCCCAAGTCCGCATCTATTCGCCAACTGTGACGAGGACTCGGAGGCAGAGTCTTTCCGAGACGGCAGGACCGAGGAGGTCGGCAGGGACGTGAGGCTCCGAGCGCTCGCCTGGTGTCGAGACTTCTTATCCGGCCAGTGGAAAACCATCCCGGAGGCCGATTTCCAGATTAGCATCGTCAGGTAAATGACGGATTAGGATCTTTACGCTGATCCGATGGCACGCTTTAGAATGGTTTTCTGGGGAGGTTATGTTCTCCCAGACCTTGGCGTCTGCCACTGTTTCATTTAACTTTGTGTAATATTCAAATATTGAACGAGTCCACCTTAAAGACCGGTTTCTCGCAGTAGCCGCACTACGCCCTCTCCACTTCCTGGTTGTTGACCGCATGTCCATAAAGTGACCAATCAGAGCGCGGGAGAACTCACAGTGGGAGGGGCGTCAAAATGAGAACTATTTAATAATTCACTGCAGCTTATTTCTAACCTGGCTGCAAATACTTTGACACCAAAGTATATACCAGTGTTTCCTAACCCTTTTGAGCCACAGCACATTTTTTTATTGGAAAAGTCCCACAGCACACGACCAAATAAATATGTCAAAACTTGTGTTTAATGAAATAGAGTGAAACTGTCAATCTGTTCCTCTGTGTAAAATCTGGCCCTCTAGCCTTCAATGTATTCATCTAAAATACATAAATTAATTTGTATATCTCAGTGCTGATTTTTGTTTTCACAGTGGGTATTGGTTTGTCCCAATTTTTTATTTTTATATTTTTTTTACTGTTTATACAATTTCCTACTATTATTTATTATTGTCATGTTTTACTTGAAACTCTGGCACAACAATTCCTTCGGGATAAATAAAGGTGTTCTTATTCTTATTCTTATAACTTGAGAATGTTATTGTCATTGTCCATTTAACAAAACTTATAAAAGCAGTTGTTGATTTATACTTGAAAGAGAAAAGCCTCAATTGCCAAGTTACGTGGGGGATAAGACAAGTACCTTAGATGTAAACGTAAATTGTTTGGTGCGCCATATCGAAGGAGATGTGACATATCATACTTGCGGGCTTTCAAAAGCACGGTTACGCTTTTTCATGCAACTGCGTCTATTACGAGTCTAAATGTGGGCAGCGAGTGAACTTTGCTTGCATGTTTTGCAGCGGCGGGCTGAGCAATTTGCTGTATCTGTGCACTTTGCCTGATCACCTGCAGCCTGTGGGAGAGGAACCTCGACAGGTGCTCCTTCGAGTCTATGGCGCCATCTTGCAGGTCAGTCGATTCACTTGCCCCAGGATGCCGTCACACGTCGTCCTGTCAGCCCTTCAGCAATCTCTTCCTCTCTGCATAGGGTGTGGATTCTCTGGTCTTTGAGAGTGTGATGTTTGCCATATTGGCAGAGAGGACTTTAGGGCCAAAACTTTATGGCATCTTTCCAGAGGGACGCCTGGAGCAATATATTCCGGTATGATAAACACCCGTTGATGTACAGGCTTTCCTCCTTTCTGATTTTGTACTGTTGCCATGTTTCGGTTTATGAAAACAAAGATTAACAGGCATTTGTGGTGTCTTCTCCCCCTGCAGAATACCCGCATGCGCACGGATCAGCTATCGGAGCCGGCCGTCTCGGCTGAGCTCGCCACAAAGTTAGCTCGCTTTCATAACATGGTTATGCCCTTTAACAAAGAGCCAAAGTGGCTGTTTGGGACCATTGATAAGTAAGTGCGCTGCCTGAGCCCTCGCTCCTCTGTCCTGATGGTGCACCGTTTCCTTCATTTTTGGCGACGTGTCTCTCATTTCTGTCAGGTACATGGATCAAGTGACAAAGCTAAGCTTTCAGCGGGATGCACATGTGAAAAAGTACCAGAAGCTGATGAAGCTGAACCTGCCAGATGAGCTGGAGAGCCTCCGGTGAGCAGGTTGTCAGCGCTGTGCGCTGTGTGTCCGTCTCACGCCCTTCGATGTCCACGTCATCCTTCTAGGTGTGGCACAACGTTAGTCAAATGAGCATTACACAGTAGCCTGAGGAAGACTTCAGAGACAAAGTCCACACAGCTGACACAGAGTTTGTCAACCAAGCAAATGTTTTCGGCTCCGGGTCCAAGTCGTCTCTCCAGCGGCGGATGTCTATCGTGGAACAAAGTGTAATCAATGATACCACCTCACAACATCATGGAGATAACAACTCCATTCAAGACGCTGTAAGATATCCCATGGTGTCATAATGGACCTTCAACCCCAGGTCAGATACAGTTGGGACATTATGAGACAGGGAAGACGCGTGACTTTTCGTAACACTTGACACGTGTGGACGTGACACCGTGACACTGTCACAGCGCAGAGAATTCCGCTCATCCTTATCCTGAGTTCTGCAGGTTCTCCACATTCTTTGAATCTGCAATGTTCAGGAGAAAGGTCCAAATGTCTTCCCATGTGGAGATAGTTTAACCTATGTCCCAGTTCCTGTGTGACCAGAAAGTCCTCTTGGCAATTTGATCGTGTGGGTGGGTGTGTGCATGCATGCCCATTATCATGCAAAACATGCAGTTGTGGAAGTGCGCACTACTCCTACTCCGACACACACCCGAGCTGATAGGCCGCCTCTTTCTAACTCCTTCCCCCCTCTGTTTTTCCCACCAATGCTCCACAGGGCACTGCTGGCTGCAACTCCATCGCCCGTGGTCTTCTGCCACAACGACGTCCAGGAAGGTAAGGCATCAATCCCTTCATCCGGTCGGTGATTGTCCTCATGGCTCCGCGGCCAGATCTCCTCTCTGAGCGGTTTGGTGGACGATGCACCGAGAGGCTTTGGAGTGTGAAGTTATTATTAGGGGCAGCTCGTGTTCTAACGTACCTTCCTATAAGGTCGACAAAGCAGTCCAAGTAGATCAGATGACAGGTTTGTCATTGTTGAATGTCCCGGGGGCATCACCTCCACCAAATCACATATGGCCTTCAAATCGGATTCCCTCTTTATAGGACGGTGATCCTCAGAATTAGACCGCTTAGACTTTTCCCGGTTCGCCGTCAGGAAAAGTGGAAACCAGTACCCGTCGAGTTCTTCGATCAGTGATTTATGTATCAGCACGCCGCTGCCGGCGTGAGTGATGCCGGTTTGTTGGTTCCTGTGTTGCGGACGCAGGTAACATCCTGGTGCTGCACGACGGAGAGCAGAGCTCCACAGACAGACTCATGCTGATCGACTTTGAGTACAGCAGTTACAACTACAGGTGAAGAGTCCGCAGATGCACCACGGCCTCTCGCTCACGATTCCATGCCGGCGTTTGACGCTTCTTTTTCCTCCGCTCCTCAGGGGCTTTGACTTTGGGAACCACTTCTGTGAGTGGATGTACGACTACACCTACGATCAGTGGCCCTTCTACAAAGCCATGCCCGAGAAATATCCCAGCAGAGAGCAGCAGGTCAGTGGCAGGATGACGCCTGTCGGGTCCCCGGACTGCTTTTAAACATCCGAGCAAGTCCAGGTTGTCGGGCTCGGCTGCGGCCCGGAGAGTCTGATCGCCGGGCCATTCGTTGTTTCTCCATGTTGGCAGATGCGACGGTTTTCTTTTGATGTGGGACATTTGCGGTCCTGCGGCTGCCAGGATGTGCCGATTCACTTCTCGCCGCTCGTCGTCAGAGGTTCGTCCCCAGACCTGTGGTGGATGTTATGCACGGGAGGCTCTTACTTTTAAGCGCAGGCGCGGGCAAACTACGGGCTGGGGGCCACATCCGGACCGTTGGTCTTTTTAATCCGGCCCGCCAAAGATTGGTACAGAATTTATACTTGATGTGAATGATTGAATGATTGGATCAATGAATGTGGGAGCTTAAGCAGGCGATTAATTCATTTTTGGAGCTACTTGAGAATTTTCCTGAGCTGAATGACACCGATTGACTTTGTGATTTAGCATTTACTGTGGACATACTGACATACATGAATGTGCGGGATTTGAAGCTGCGAGGGAAAAACTGGTACACGCATGAAATGGAAGCAAACGTCAAAGCCTTCAAAACCAAGCTGGTTTTATTTTAAAAGCAAATGTCAGACGAGTCTGATATGTACTGCTAACTGGTTTTTTTTTTAACGTATCGTATCTTGTGCTGACCCGGCCTGTCTGTCAAATTTTAAAAGTCAATGCGGCCCTTGAGCTAAAAAGTTTGCCCACCCCTGTTTAAGCGGATGAAGGATCCGGTGAGTCGGTGGTAGAATGTAGTTCTCTTTGGATGAAGAGGCGTCTGGTTTCCGCTCAGGTTGATTTCCCGGGTTCTTAAGAGATCATGGTATTCTTGCCGCAGGTGTGGGTGAAGCTTGGTGAATCCTGCAGGTGGTGGTTCTCCTGCCCATCGATGAATCGAGCAGCTTCTCCCCTCGCATTTAGAAGCCAGCTGGTTTTTGACAAATACTTCTTTTGCATTCAAAGAAAACTCACCCTCTGTGTTGCAGCTTCATTTCATCAGGAACTATTTGGCTGAGCAGGGGAGATGTTGTCCTGGGGCCAGTGACCAGACGCAGGTGGAAGAGGAGATGTTACTGGAGGCAAACCGGTAAGCGCGCCGTTGACTTACGATGACCTCCCGAGTCGTGGCGGAAGCAGAACGTGTGCTGGTTTCACAGATATGCCCTCGCCTCGCACTTCCTGTGGGGCCTGTGGTCCATCATACAAGCCAAGATATCCACCATCGAGTTTGGATACATGGTAAGGGCTCCCGTCGTCGGAGCGACGCAGACCGCGTCGTCCTTCGCGCCGCAGAATTTCCACCAGGATGGACGTGACCTCTCCCGTCTCTGGTCTTCTGCAGGATTACGCCCAGTGCCGCTTTGACGCCTACTTCAAGCAGAAGAAGCTGTTTTCTTGAAGCGGCAGCCAGCTGAGTTTTGTGTCTTCTGTGTCCTCTTTGTCCTTTTAACGCCCTGCAAAATTATCTGAGTGGAACCGGGATCTAAACCCCGACCCGTGCGGCTCGTCCTATGAAAGCAGCGTGGGATCAGCGACGTTCAACGGGCCCTCCTGCCTGAGGAGCCCAAAATGTGAAGCCCTCTCCGTAGGCATACCTTTGTTGTAGACCTGAATAGAGGGTGACTGGATCTTAGATGCACTTCGGTTTTATGGACCACGTTTCGAGATTGAATCTCAGCCGCGCCGTCTGCCACCGACTGCTCCTGTGACACCGACATGACTGTAATAAGCAGAAAAGACTGGCACGGTGCGGTTCTTTTTATTTTGCATTTCTGTGTTCGCTCTCCGCAGAGCTCCGTCCTCACGACTGTAATGGGGTGTTCAAACTCTACATGTAGATGGGAACTAAAAAAAAAACACACACAACTTTGCGCCTAGAGCTTTCAGGTAGGGTTTGCTACTACTGAATCAAGCGAAATGAAGTTTGATGCAGGGATGCCCAGCTGTCGCTTCAGGACAGGTGTGTGTCCTCAGAAACGTCAGCCGTTCGACTTGTTCGTCTCCAGCTTTATGACAAACGGCGTCCACATGGTTTCTTTTCTCGAACCACAGCGGCGACTCGTGTTGGTTCGCTCTTCTGTCCATCTGTCCCTTCTGCTCTGCACGATCTGCACCGGCAGGACGTCTCGGGAACAAGGTCCCGCTCCCTGCACACTCCTATCTCCTAACATTCTCTCGGCATAGACACTTTCTGCAAGATTCTAGATATCATGACTATAATTTATTACTAATAAACATCAATGTGGAGACCCCGTGGCAAAGACCCACGTGTGTTTTGTGGTACTTTTGTGTATCCAGCTCCTCCTGAGCTCGGTGGGATCTCCTCCTGGGGTGTAACTCGAGCGCCAGGCGGCCATGGTTCCCGCAGAGGGCTAAAAATAGGTCGATCCAAACAAACAGCCCCGCGCTGAGAAGACGGACGCTTCTTCTCGACGAAACTGGCCGAAGCGTCGTCCTCGGATCTTCAGGTAAACGTTTCCTCCGAGGTCACGCGGCCGAGCCGAGATAGGAATCGACGACTCTCCGGTGATATCGGACTCCTCCGCCCGTCGGCCGGCTGCGGCTCTTGGGACTGAACTTCTGCAGGTCATCCCGAAAGCCTACTTTGAACTCAGCTACAGCATTTTAAATATCTCAGACCTGAAATAATATCAGGTCAGAGCGGCTGCACCTCGGTCCGAACGTGTTCCTTATGAAATGATGCTCTTCAAGCGTTGTCTCACGGCGCTCCTGGAGAGGATGAAACTATGGGTGAAGTATGGTCTGAAGATGATCTGCGGAGCTTTTCCAATCCTCACGGCTTGGTTGGCATCCCCGGTCCTCGCAGAGCGAGCTTCCTGGCCGGCAGAGCCAGAGGAGTGGAAAACCAATGTGGCGTTACGAACCTACCCCTCTGGGGGAGGAGGCACCCTGGCCAAGGTCCAAACCAGCACGCATGCATTCTATGTAAGTAGAAAGTGCCAGAAATAGGTGATGGATTGAGAAGTGGGGGGAAAAAAAATTGTAGTTTCTGTGACTAATCTCCAGGTGGATCTGGGTCAGCTCTCCCAGTCCAGTGAGTTCTTCAGAGCCTTGGCCCAGTCTAGAATGAGAGAGACCAGAGAGAGCCTCGTCCGCCTGGATCACGTGTCCTCCACCGTCTTCTATCATTTCCTTGAGTTTTCCTTCAACGGTCGATTCCACCTCCCTCTGGAGGAAGAGTTGGCCGCGCACATTTGGGTACGCGCACCTCCTGATCACGCGTCGCCGTTCACCATCGCCTTCATGACGACCGGTCCCTGTGTGCGTAGGTCGGCAGTTACCTTCTGGCCGAGGCCTTCCTCACGGAGCTCCTGTCCTTGCTGGCAAAGATAATCAGACCAGAAAACTGCCTGTCCTACCTGAATCTGGCGCAGGAGATCTGCTGCGAGGAGCTGAGGATGACCGTCTTCTCCTATCTGAGTGTGAACCTCCTGGAGCTGTCTGACCTGACCAGGTGTCCTGGCAGTAATTCGATTGCTACATGCGTGAACGAAGGGCTCCCAGCTTAGAGTGAGATTCGCCGCATCGGTCGTTGACGTCTCCTTCCAAACCGATTCCTCCCCCAGGTCTCTAAGCGCAGAGGAACGGGAGGAACTCGTCCTCCTTCGAACACGAGGCCGCTCGCATCTCTGCAGCCTCAGGAAGGAGAACCTGACATCTTGGCAAGATCCAGAAACGGAAGAAGCCCGACAGGTCTTCCTCCTGAACCCGGGCTCCGAGGACGGCGGACGGTGGCGTCCGTTGACCCGGCTTCCCTTCGCGGCCGATAAATGGTGTCTCACCGCCGTCGTCCTCTACAACTACCTGTACATCCTGGGGGGGCACCGGCAGCAGGTCGGCAGGGGCTGGCACTTCAAGATGGCCTCCTTCAGGTACAACCCATTGTCTCACACCTGGATCTCCACGGCTCCTCTCATCAAGGTAAGACAGACGGGATCCCGTCCCCGTGTTCCTCGTCCGAAGCAGCCCCGAGGAGAAGACGTCCCTCCTCTTGTGTCCGCAGCACAGGAGGCACTTCAGCGCGGTGGCCTGTGACGGCCGCATATACGCCGTCGGAGGCTGGTACCTGGACTCCCTGGTGGCCCCCGACTCGGCCACAAGCCTGTACACGGCCGTGGAGCGCTACCATCCGTGGGAGGACACGTGGAGGTGTTCGTTTTTGCGTCCTTCGGCTGGAGTCCGGGCCGTTCTGAAGCGAAGATGCCGCTGACGTTTGTCTGTGTTTGGACTTCTGCCTCAGGTTTGTCTCCTCGCTGCCACTCACAGATTTCCAGTTCACCTTGTCTTTGTCCCATGACGTGCCCCTGGCGGCGAGCCTGGGACACTGCGTCTACGTTCTGGGGAGCATCCAGAGGACCGGGGAGAAGCTGCTGCTGCGGTACGACACCAGAGAAGGTGCGGAGAGCCGACGCTCTGATTTTTTTTTTCCGTCTTTCTCCATCTCGTATATCAATGTGAACGCGGGTTCCTCCGCGTGCAGATGTGTGGTCCGAACTCGCACCAACACTGAGCCGAGCCGCCGCCGACCTCCCGACCCTCTCCTTCCTGGGCGCCACCGACAGGCTGGTCGTGATCGGCGGGAACAACTCGAGCAGCGTGGTGACGTCCTACTGCGTGCGGACTGGAACCTGGGGAGAGGTAACCACCCTCACGCCGCGCAGCTGCAAGAGCGGACCTTCTGCTTCCTCACGGGACAGTGAAGCGTGCAGACAGGAGCGTGCACGAGACACGTAGACCACGGCAGAGCACGACAACGCGAGCATCCACCGGGAGATCAACCCAATGTTCCCATCGGCCGGCGTGGAGATCCAGAGCAGACGGAGCTCACACTCAAAGCAGCCGTGCTATCACTGCATCCAAACACTGAGCATGGCAGGAATGAACACATGAATACACAAAATGACAAACATGTTGTATTTCTTCGGAGCCCTTGTTGTGTCAGCGTGTCTTCTGACTAAACCCTGTGGTCTGCAGGTGCACGCAGCTCAGAAGGTGGCCCTGGTGGGACAGGGAACCGTGGCAGGTGAGCGGGTCCTGATGCCGAGCGTCGACCACAACAGCGTTGCCGAGGTGGATCTGGACACCCTCTCCGTCAGAACCCTCCCTCCCCGACCCGTCTCCACCTCCTATGAGGCCGTCTTCTTTCTGCATTTTTGACATTTTTAATTTGTGCCGTTCTGGTCGACGTCAGAACCTCCCCTGGAGGTCGCTTTACTTTCTGCCGGTTAATAAAAACATTTTTCCTCAGCTTTTAGACCTCAAAACACTTGATAGCCTTAACCTCGACAATTTATATACTGCTCAAAAAAATAAAGGGAACACTTGAACAACACAATGTAACTCCAAGTCAATCACACTTCTGTGAAATCATAGTGTCCACTCAGGAAGCAACACAGATTCATTTTGACTTGTTTTAAGGACATTACATCAAAGTTGGATCAGCCTGGAGTTTGTTTTTACACTTTAATTTTGGGTGTGATTCTTATCCAGACCTCCATGGGTTGATACAATTGATTTCCATTGATCATTTTTGTGTGATTTTGTTGTCAGCACATTCAACTGTGTAAAGTATTTCATAAGAATATTTCATTCATTTAAATCTAGGATGTGTTTTTTAAGTCTTCCCTTTATTTTTTTGAGCAGTGTATTTTATTGTATTTCTTATTCTCCCTCCTTCCTACTATTATCTATTATTGTTATGTTTTTGCTTGAAACTCTGGCACAACAATTTCCTTCGGGATAAATAAAGTTGTTTTTATCTTATCTTATCTTTTAACGGTGTCGTGTAAAACGTCTCCACCTTCCCTCTGAGCAGAACCTGCTCTGAAAATAACCCCAACTTGAAAGTGACATCGGCAAAAACGCACAAACATCACAATAGCTGGTTTCACAGACCCACGTGAAGAAGCCTTAACTGCCAAGTGTGTGTGTGTGTGTATGTGTGTGTGAGAGAGAGATTTATCTGTTTTTTTCGTCCTTCCATTGATCTCTCTGTCTTCTCTCACTGGTTGAGGAGGAAATGTCAGAGCTCCATCTGGAGCCTCAGCACGTGAGGTCAGACTCACTGTGACCCACCTGGTGTCTGGTTACAGAGAGAAACTTCAACGGGGAGAGAGAGAGAGAGAGAGAGAGAGAGAGAGAGAGAGAGAGAGAGAGAGAGAGGAGGCAGAGAAAAAAGGAGAGAGGGAGGGAGAAAGAGAGAGAGAGAGATTAAAGAGGCAGAGGAAGTTGACGGTGACCTCACTCCCTGAGGAGAGTCGCTCCAAGGTCAGTTGGTCCCAGTGAGCAGACGTCTCTGCTGCCTGGCTGACACACACACATACACACACACACACACCTGGCCTCTGAGATCGACCCCTCGTCTGATTGCACCGATCCACGGCTGGAAAGGTAAAGAAGGAAGCTGCCTGTACCTGTTTTCCCCTTCTGTCTTTTCTTGTGTTGTGTCAGCGGCGGGTCTGGGGTCGTGCTGGGTTCTGGGTTCTGGGTTCTGGGTCCCGGACTCGGGCTGCAGGCCTCAGACCGGGCTCAGGAAGCCATGCCAAGTGTGTCGGAAGGAAAGCGCCGTTCTCCCGGGTCTTCCCGCATGCGACGTGAGCTGTGTTTACGTTGGGCCGCTGGTGCCCTGCTATATCTGGCTCCTCACCTTTGCCCTACTTGTTGCCTGTTTGGTCACATGACGTGGAAAAAGTAACCCAAAACCCGTCGGCCCGTCTCCGGCTCGGGAACCCGGGGTCTCCGCGAACGATGATCCGCCGTTGCTTTCAAAAAAAAAAAAACAAAGACTTTGAAGAGGTGTTTTGGGGACGGGGCAAGGAACGCGTGTGTGTGTGTGTGTGTGTGTGTGTGTGTGTGCGACGGCTGTAAGGACGCGAAGGTCATTTAAAGACGAGCGCATTTCAAGCAGGAGACGTCGAAGGTGGGCCTCCATCTTCCAGCAGCGATGTCACAAAAGGGGAAACCCGCTGTCTTCCATCATCGTTTGCAGTGATGTCGCCCTCTGTTACCTCATATAGGAATCTTAGCGCGGCGCCGTCTCCGCGGATCGTCCGACCGACGCGCTCCCAGACATGGCCGAGGCGCACCAGGCCGTGGCCATCCAGTTCACCGTTCCTCCGGAGGGCGCCGAGCTGAAGCTGGGGCAGGAGGTCATCAGAACCATCTACCTGTCGGGGTTGACGTCGTGGAAGAGGGCAATACAGTTCAAGGTCCGACGGCAGCCGAGAACTTGGACTCGATGCACGTTTGTTTCCTCCGGGTGGTTCATTCTTCGCCTCTTCTCAGAACGGCGTGCTCGCCGGGGTCTACCCCGTCAGCCTCTCCAGCTGGCTCGTCATCGTCACCGTGATGCTGAGCGGCCGGTACCTTCAGATGGACGCCTCCCTGGGGATGGTCGACCTCCTGGAGGAGCGCTTTCCACACAGGTGGGAGAATCCGACAGCGGCCGCCGTCCGGAGTTCTGGATGAACGGGAGTCTGACCGGCGTGTCGTCCGCCCAGTGACCTCCTGTCGGCGCAGACCCGGGCCGTGCTGAGCGCCGTGGTCTTCGCCACAGGCCTGTGGCTGTTCCTCATCTACCTCCTGAGATACACCCTGAAGGCCCTGCTCTCATACCACGGCTGGATCTTTGAGCCTCACGGGACGATGACTTCGTGCACCAAAGTGTGGCTGGTACGTCCGGCCCTTTTCTCCTTTTCTTCCTCCTCCTCTGCCGGATCTGCAAGATGGACGTCGTCTCTGATGCTATTTGCTTGTTCTTAGACCCTGGTGAAGATGTTGTGTGGGCGCAGGCCGCTGCTCTACAGCTTCCAGGCATCCTTACCCAGGCTCCCTTTGCCCAGTGTGGAGGACACAATCAAGAGGGTAAGGGAGAACATCAACTCTCCATCCCTCAGTCATAACACACACACACACACACACACACACACACACTGATAACTGATCTGCCTCCATCTCACCCTCTTCTTTCACAACACCTACTTTCCAGTCCTCTTTCCTTCCCTCCATCCATAAACCTCCTGCCTGTTCCTCCTCCTCCAACCTCAGCATTCTTCTACCCAGATCTTCTCCATCCCTCCTCTGTCCCACGTCCGAATCATCTCAGTGTGACCATCTCCAGAACGTCAACCATGTGTTGTCCCTCTGATGGCCTCCTCCCCGAGCCTCTCCATCCTCCTCACCGCCAAAGAGGAACCTTCGCATCTTCATCTCTGCCTCCTGTCTTCTCCTCGTTGTCTCCAAGCCAGACACCGTGGCTGCTCTCACCTCCACCTTCTTCACCTTTCCTTCTTACTGGCCGATGCTCTTTGATCGGCCATGACATCTTCCGGGTGCTGAGATACACTTACCAAACGGTCCTCTTCTCATCCGTAGTACCTGGAGTCCATGGTGCCCTTGCTGACCGACGACCAGCAAGAAGAAAAGCAGATGCAGGCCAAACATTTTCTGGACAACGAAGCCAAGAAGCTGCAGAGATATCTGATCCTAAAATCCTGGTGGGCCACGAATTACGTGAGTACCGTCTGCCGGAGCGTCACGCGGTCGGGGTTTGAGTTCGGGCCGGTCGCGTTGTTCTTCACGAGCTGCCGTCGTCTCCAGGTTAGTGACTGGTGGGAGGAGTACATCTATCTGAGAAGCAGGAGCCCCATCATGATCAACAGTAACTTTTACATAATGGTAAGGTCGAGGTCCCGCGAAACCGGTTCTCCTCGGACCTTCTCCTCTGAACCAACGAATGAACGTCTCCCCAGGACTTCTTGTACGTGACCCCAACAAACCGGCAAGCTGCGCGGGCAGGAAACGTGGTCCACGCCATGCTGCAGTACAGACGGAAGCTGGAGCGCGGCGAGCTGGCTCCGGTAAAGGCCAACCGCCCTTTCTGCTCGCGGCGTCCCTCAAAGCTAACCCACGCTTCAACGTCTGAAGGCGATCTCTCGTTGCTTCTCCTCCCCAGATGTGGGCTCTGGGGACGGTGCCCATGTGCTCCGCTCAGATGGAGAGAATGTTTAACACCACCCGCATCCCTGGCATCGACACAGGTGAGGGCGAGCGTCGGTCCGGGAAGAACTCGGCGCGAAGAGCATCATTCATGCATCGGTTTCCTGTCAAAGGAGCGGCAGTTCCTACCAAGCCATCCGGCATCTCGCTCCGCCTGCCCTTCACTCTGCTCTCCCCCCTCGCCGTTTGCAGATACTGTGCAGCACCTGGCGGACCGTAAACATCTGGTCGTCTACCACAAAGGTCGCTACTTCCAGGTCTGGCTGTACACCGGAGGGCGCCACCTCTCGCCCAGGGAGCTGCAGACGCAATTCCAAAAAATCATCAGCGATACATCGGAACCTCAGCCCGGGGAAGTGAAGCTAGCGGCTCTGACGGCGGGGAATCGGTGAATAGAAGTCAGACGGCGGTCAAACGTGCACACTGAGTAGACGCCTGACTGCGACCTCCGCTTCCAGACTTCCGTGGGCCCTGGCTCGGAACAAATACTTCAGCCGAGGAGCGAACAAAGCGTCGTTGGACGCCATCGAGTCGGCCGCCTTCTTCCTGGCGCTGGACGACGTGGCGCAGTCCTACGATTCAAAGCAAAATTTCCTCGACGATTACGGCAAGTCCCTGCTTCACGGGAGGTGTTACAACAGGTAGGAGGAGGCGAGCGGAGGAGCCCTCAGCCGGGCCGACTCTTACTCCAGGTGTTTTTGCTTCCAAATGTTCTCTCCGTTACTCACAGGTGGTTTGACAAGTCCTTCAACCTGGTGGCCTACAAAAATGGAAAAGTGGGTATCAATGCTGAGCACTCCTGGGCGGACGCACCCATTGTTGGACACATGTGGGAGGTATTTACCCTTTGGACGCCGCATCTTTTACGCATCACAGTATTCGGTGTTGAGTACCATTACACGGCTTCTCCTCCTCCTGTGGGCTGCTCCCTTCAGGGGTCTCCACAACCAATCCCCTGCCTCCATCTAACCCTGCCATCTCACACCAACTAGCTTCCTGTCCTCTTCCCCTCCTTCCAAAAGCCTCCTCTCTGGCCTTCCTCTCGACCTCCTGCCTGGCAGCTCAAACCTCAGCCTCCTACCCAGATCTTCTCCATCGCTACCCTTTTTCAGCCTCGCTGTTCCTCTCATCTATTCTGACTTGCAAAGGCCTCTTGTCAAGGGCATACCTCAACCTCTCCAGTTGTCCCAACACCTTTCAATGCCATACAATGTGAAACGGAGTTTGGAAAAGTTTGTTAAAGAGAGTCACTTGCGCTTTCATGATGTCGGGAACGGCCATACGTTTTTTTGGGGGGTAAAAGCATGATTTTCGGGATATTTCTCAGGGATGAACTTCTCTCTGTAGTATGTCCTGGCAACAGACTGCTTCCACCTGGGCTACACATTGGAGGGCCACTGCAAAGGAGAGGTGAACAGCGGCCTGCCTCGTCCCACCCGACTACAGTGGCAGATTCCAAGGGAGGTAAGTCAGAGCTCCGCGTCCGTCCGCTCTTCATGACCCGTTCGCCTCGGCCATCCTTTGAGTTCGACGTCATCGCCGCCTTCCACTGTCCTTTCTCTCAGTGCAATCGAATCATTGAGCTGTCGTACCGATTTGCGAGGCGACTGGCTGAAGACGTGGATTTCCATGGCTTTGTGTTTAGTGACTTTGGGAAAGGCCTGATCAAGAGGTGCAAGACAAGTCCCGATGCCTTCGTCCAGATGGCCCTGCAGCTGGCCCAGCTGAAGGTACGGCTCGGCGGTGTGTTAGACCGTCGCGACTGCTCGGTGCTTTGTGACCACCTTCGGCAATCCCGCTGCTTCACAGGACCAGGGCCACTTCTGTCAGACGTACGAGTCGTCCATGACCCGAATGTTCAGAGACGGCCGGACGGAGACGGTCCGCTCCTGCACCATCGAGTCGGCCAAGTTTGCCAGAGCCATGATAAACACGAAGAAAAGCGTAAGCAGCAGAAGTTCGCGCACCCTGGAAGGACATAAAGCACCATCCTGTCAGGACTACTTACAGGCTGTTTACAGCTGTTTCTGGGACACGAGTGGTAAGGTTGACTTTTTTTGTCTGTTTCTGCAAACAGAGAGAGCAGAGACTGGCGCTATTCGAGAAGGCGGCAGCCAAACATCAGAACATGTACCGTCTGGCCATGACCGGTTCCGGCGTGGATCGCCACCTCTTCTGCCTCTACATCATGTCCAAATACCTTGGCGTTGACTCGCCGTTCCTGGACGAGGTCAGAACCCGACCCCCACACCCGCCCATCAAAACCCCTGGGTTGTCTTCTCCTAATTCCGCTGTCCTTGTCGCCTCCAGGTGCTGTCACAGCCCTGGAGGTTGTCCACCAGCCAGACCCCTCAGCAGCAGCTCAATCTCATCAACATCGAAAAGTTCCCAGAATACGTGTGCGCCGGCGTCGGATTTGGTCCCGTGAGTCAAATGGTCTTTTCTCCGGACGCTGAATGTGGGGTTTCAATTCTGTCAGAACGGAGTGAAAATGAAAATACTAACGCCGCAGACGAAGCCACGCACCCCATAATGTGTTCACCATTATAGAAACATAATCACAAGCAAACGTAGCCACAAGGCCTCCATTTAGGCCAGAGTTAGCCTTGAAGGGATGGGTAACATCAACATCAACGGCTGCTTTGTAATCGTATGGATTATTTTAGGAATCTTTAACAACAAAAGTCTGACGGGCAATTCTACACCTTCCTTACGCTGCCGTCCAGTCTCGTTTTGCCGTACATCACCTAAAGCGCACAGGCATACGTGACTATCGAGCATAGCTCTGGTGGGGAAACTGTTAGTATCTTTCAACCTACCCAATACAAGAGGCCATCTTAGACAGGACCACGGTTATGTACCGATGTGATGCTCCAAAGTTAGCTGATCCCAGTTAGAGAAAAATGCATGTCAATTAGTCTCAAAAGCTTCTCTCGTCTGCTCTTAAGGTGGATGACGACGGCTATGGTGTGTCTTACATCATCGCTGGAGAAAACCTCATCACATTCCATATCTCCAGCAAGCACTCCAGTCCTGAAACGGTAAGAACATGGCATGAGAATCTTATGACAGGGATCCCCCGTTAGCCCGCCATCATGTCCCATGGTGTCTCCCCTGCAGAGCTCATACAGGTTTGGTTACCGCATCAGCGAAGCCTTGAGGGATATCAAAGAACTTTTTGAACCTGCAAAGGACACAGACACAGAGCTGGAGCAGGAAGAGGAGATGATCAGTTAACGGACGGTGCACCTTTGGCTCCCGCGGTGGACGGGGGTCACGCCGACAAGCTCCTCATTCCAACCTGATGGGACTAATGGAATAGTTGTTACTCTTCTAACTTGTGTTTGTTGTCTTTTCCAGACCTTGTTATGGTGTTTAGATCTTTTTTTTTTTTTGGATACCTAACCCTTCTTCGACATCCTTTCCAGGAGGTGACCTGCTGAAATATAGAGCTACAACAGAGACTTGTGTGTGTGAAAATAACTTTTCATTGGATATGGGACGGATGTGCAATCGAAGGGGTCTTCGGCCGCACCGCAACAGTTCAGTGGACGGAGATCGACGCCGCGGTGAATATAATGAGCCGACACAACCTATTTGAAGAGGTTTTTATTCGGAGAAGAGGGGAGACGCGGTGTCGGATTCCAAATATACACAGGCCGTCGCAGCCCGGCCACGCTATTCAGACTAAACACATGCCCTTTCACCCGCTTGGAGATTCATGACACAAAGTCAGATCGCTTCCATAATGTCTTCTGGCAACGGGTTTAGTCACACCGAATGTCACAGAACAAAAGGCTAATGGCAGGAAGCTCATAACCCACAGCAATCGTTCAGGAAAAATATTCCGGAGGGATTTTTACATCCGCGTAATTCCGACGTCCCGTAATGCAAACACTAATCATGATCGTCAACGGGGAGCGTGGGCGGCGGAGGGACGAATCCCCCGCCGGGTACTGGGGAGGTTCAGGATGTAAGCGCAGAGGTCATGGGGATGAACGCATCCCCCTAATGTCAAACATGGACGATGCATCTTCTATTTGAATATTTATTAGTTTGGCTGGGGTCGATACAAAAAAGTCAAAAGTAATAAAAAAACAAACCATTCTGGTCAAGGCATCAGTTACAGCAATTAACTAAAACTAAGCTTTATACCTGTACAAAGTGAATGGACAAAGAAAAACACCATCGGGTGGCCCCGCTGCTTGGTGAGAGCCACCTCAGGAGCCACAGACGCCACAGACACCTGACTGCCAAAGATTCAAAATGAATCAACTGTATCAGAGAACCGTCTTCGTCGCTCCTCTCAGACGCTTCTTCCCAATCGAGCACGCTGAACGCAACAGAATAAAACCGACATGAAAGGCAAATGGACTTGATTGATGCACTATTTTCTTACCGATGTCACGGGGTTACCGAGGGTCGAGTCCACCGGGCGATGACGGGCCCCGGGCTGTGTGTTCCCATGGAGATATACACCGATCCAGTCTTCTGTGTGCATATACTATTCTTTGTATGTAATGTATTTCAACACTAGCATGGTTGTTTGACGTGTCTAAAACCACTCAGAAGAGCTCGGGGCATGGGTCTATGCGGCAGGAGAACAGGATTAAGAGGTTGCGCCGGGAGTTGGGTTGACATTCTGGGTGGCGGCTTGAGGCGCCACCTCTATGATTCGAGGTTTGTCGATGATGCGAGCGGTGCGGTTGCCTTTCTCTACAATCCCAATGATCCACGCCTGGTGACCTTCGCCGTATTTCGGGGACTTGATTTCCGCGCAGAAGCGTGCGGCTTGCTCTCGAGGCAGACAGATGAGTAGGCCTCCTGCGGAGGAAGGACATCGGGTCGGTTAGAGGTCACGAGCCTGCTTTCGCCTGACGTTCTGACTCAGGAGGCCGCGTCCACACACCAAACACCCCCAACTTTGAGCCTCATTCAGGTTAGAAACATTCAAGAAGAACAGAAGGGGAAAGACAAGGAGAAATCCCATCTTTCTTCCATACGGTTTCTGCTTTTTATTACAAACTAAATCCTGGTCCCTTAAAACAGCCCAACTGCACCCTCTGCTGTTGGAGATGTTACACTTTAAAGGACTTCAAATTGTTTTGTTTTTGCTGCTGTTCACTCACCCAATATTCTCAAAACACTTTTGGAACCTCAACTCTTAATCATTCTAGCAAGTAATCCAGAATAAACGGGATTAAATTTGACTTTCACACGCCGACTGAAGACAATGGAGCTAAATTCTATGTTGAACAGGCATCAAGTCAATTCATAGTTATAGCTGTTGCCTACTTATAAACACACACCTGATGTTTCAGGACAGGTGCCGTGCATTAGCCCAAACATGTTCCCGCAGGCCTTGGACACCGCGGCCATCTTGGCGAGCACCGGGAGGTTGTGGATTACGAAGGACACTTCACTGCGCTGCTGTCGTGCCAGGGTCTGAGCGTGGCCGAGGATGCCAAACCCTGTGATGTCGGTGGCCGCGTGAGCGTTGAAGGTGTGCATGAGACCGGCCGCTAAAACACAGGATGGAGAAAAGACACGTTAAGGTGAAAACAGTGGTTGCCGGCAATATGAACGGAAGTGCAAGCTCCCTGAGGGCCCTCTACACGCAACCAAATGCACACGCTAATGTTGCACATACATGAATTCAGCACCAAGTCATTCAGTCATTTTCTGTTACCACTCAGTGTGCTGAGCTATTGATCCATGTCAGAAATCAGGCCGTGCCATGATCCAAGCTATACACAAAAGATACTTTAAGTAGTCCCATGACAAAACCCAGAAAAACTACCTGTCCGGTTGAGCCGTGCCATGTTCATCATCGCTTCATGGTAAGCCAGCTCCACGTCTTCCTGGGTGACCACTAACTTGATCTTATTCCATTTCTCAGGCTGCAAGAGACAGCGACACGTTCAGGCACTCGCTCACAGCGGCGACATTAGACAATCCCATTCGGGTGCGGCGGTGATTTCACGCGGGGCCACAACTGCTCTGAGCAGCAAGAGCAAACATACAATATCTAGCCACTGGTGCACCGCAACAGCCACTTGGGTTCCTAAAGGCTTGGTGAGCACCAACACGTCTCCTGGCACCGCGTTGTCTGGCCTGAGGAACGAGACACGCCGACATCTGTTTAGCATTGACACAAATCACTTCGCTGAGGCAGCTGAGAACAAGGTGAGCAAAGAATCATCTATTCCTACATGATAAATTCATTGGGCTGGCAGACTGTTGTTGCAACTCCCCCCATTACCACCCAAGGATTGAGCACTGTTTGTCCTCCCGTTACAGATGTGCCTGCCTCTTCCGATGCATCCTTGAATCCCTGGACAATGAGTGGCATGACTTTGTCTCTCTCCTGGTAAGATCCAGCCCGGAGAGATGTTATTACAGCATGAACTACACATTGGAAAGTCAACAGTTCAACTGAAGCACCACTTACCTTCTCTGACATTTTGTTGCTGACTCCTAGAAGCATCAACATATTGTCACATTCTGTCACTCCCATGGCGTAGAGGTCACTTAGAACATTAGCACAAGCAATGCGTCCCTACAACAAAAAACAACGACATGCCGAAAATTAAGCCGATTATACAGAATGATGTTGAAAAAAGTAAAAGACCTGGAAGGAGGCTATTCGTACCATCATGTAGGGGTCATCCACTATGGGGTAGATGTAATCTGTCGTCTGGACAAGGGAAAGGCCTCCGTGTCTTAAGGGAATCACACACGTGTCCATGCCTATGCCTTCCAAAAATAAAAAGAGAGATTACTTTATTATCTTATCGGCATTTGAGTGGCAACCACTCGCGAGCTTACGAGGAAAAAGTCAAGTGATGTTTGAGCTGGCTCAAACACGTGAGGAGAGACACGGTGGATATTGATCGGTCTTCAGATCCAGCGTACAGCTGGGTCTACCTATGGCTGGCTGCTCTTAGTACAGAGAGCATTGTGTTAAGAGAGGTTAAGCTGCTACAATTCCCACCTAGGTGAGCATTGTGAAACTCCCCTCCAGACTCAAAACAAGCTTTATTTTGCAGGTCAATCTGGCAACAACAACAAGCACTTCCACCTGGGCTAACCCACACTTAAGGTACGGGAGTTCTGTGTCGGTTCGGGAAAACTGAACCCGAGTCAGACCGCAGACGGATGCCGGAACTGTGTGCGGAGACAGAGACTGTTGTGTGTTTCTGATGTCCAACATCCACAGAAACCTCGGTTCAACCTTCCCGCCAGAACCCCGAGGTTCTCCAAAGTCACAAACAAACTATATTCCGAGGACCTTTTCAGTCACGCTTTTAAATTCATGATTGCATTTTTCGAATGCTATTTTCACTAAACCTGCAGTAAATTCATAAAAGATATCGCAACTGGCAGAATTTGCCCAAACTACTAATATTGTTTTCCTAAAATTACCTAATCGTGGCATAACGGCTCCCAGGAACTGCTCATCTTCCTGGTAGTGGTTCTCCTGTAGGTTTTCTAGCAGCTTCTTTAAAACCTCCTGGGGCACCTGTGACCCAAGAAAATATCCAAGTTAATGCACAACAATTTGCATTTCTTTAGACTTGAAAATAGCGCGCTGACCTTGCAGCCTGTGCCCTTCAGCTCGGCGAAGCGCGTGAGCCTGAAGTTCTTGTCCAGCTCATAGCTCTCAGGATTGAAGGACTCCCTCACGGCCATGTCTGAAGAAAGTCTCACCCTCAGCGCTGGAAGAAAAACAAACATCATGATGCTTCACGTCGAGCAACGTTAGAAACAAATGTAAACAAGCAACAGGAACCTCCATGGGTTGAGTTTGCGATGTTAAAAAGGGTTTTGGCTGTCGGGAAACCCTTCGTGGCGATTCTCCAGACCCTGTCATGAAACCACAGAGGCACCCATGAGCAGAAGCATCTGGGGGCAGCGGTGTGACACATTTATGGGCTAAGGTGCAAGAAGAGGGAAGGGGAAAAAGTCACCTTTCCCAAAAGCAATGTTTGTTTACATTTAAGTGAGCGGCCTGGGGGTAAGACAACTCCTGGACATACGCAGAGAAGCAACCATCCTCCCAGGCTGGCACAAAGACGCCCGTATCTACAGACGCTTCCACTCAAAGGTCCAGAGGACGTCTGGAACCGGACCCAGAACTGACAGCAGACCCTAACACTGGGAACACACAACTCCACGGTGGGCTGCAGAAGGTCTGCTCCATCTCACATCTTCACTGAAGATGAAGAGGCACACTGTGACCTGGCCACCGAGCACCTGACGGGGTTGACGCCGGCGAAACAGCTAACCGGCCGGGCGCATCGCATCGCATCACCGGGGCCGGGATGGACACAGGGGGAGTGGGGATACGACACGCTGCTGAGTTCATTCAACCCTTGGGCAAGGTAGTCAAACACACATACACAAACACATCTTTACCATGAAAGCAGCTTTTTATCCGGGAAACACGCCGACGGAGGCAGCGACATACCCGCCGTTCGTGTGCGTTCGCCTGGAAGCGCATCACTCCCTCCGAAGCGAGCGGCTGCTAGCCTAGCTAACCTAGCCTAGCCTAGCTAGCCGCTGTTAGCATTAGCTAGCCCCAGCAAGCTAACGCCAACCCAAGCGTGAGCCGGCGAACAACGGCGGCTCCGGCCGACGAGGAGCTAGCCGAGCGTTCCGGGTCCGCCGGTTCGACGCGCCGCGGTCCGAACCCGGACCCCGCGGCGGGACCGCGGAGCAAGGCCGCCGCACGGCCAACTTCGAAAGTTGCCATTGAGCGCCCAACAAAAATGTCGGCGGCGGAAAAAATTAACCCTTTGCTGTCCCGCGCCATGCGATGTGTGCAACATCAGAGTTGTTTTCAGGCGAACGGCGCCGGCCGTGCGCGCCGTGGACCGTGCGTGAGGAGCCGGTGCGGGCTGCGTGTTTACCGGGGACCCGTGTGTCATTTCAGCACCAAAGTGGAGTTATATTCTTGCATCGTTTCCCCTTTAATTGAACTGACCAGTTTATCCTTACCAGCTTCAAGTCAGCGCTGGATCCCGACACAAGAGCGGGGACGGCGGCGGCGGCACCGCGGCTCCGAGCGGCTGTCCGCGGCGAACGCCTGAGCACAACTCCGCCGGTTCCGCTCGTCGCTCCGCAGCCGCGGGGAACCGGCCGGATCCATGCGGCGGGACAAGGTGCTACTTAATCGAGACGCCTCCGCGGCCGGATTGCGCCTTCGTTTGCGGAGATATCGTTTAAAATGTGGGGAGAAAGAGTCGTGCGGGCTCCCCGGGGGCTCCGCCGTCACCGCGGCGGCCTCCGCCTCCCCTTTAACTGGCGGAGCATTCCGCCAACACATTCTCCCCGCCGGGGTGTACCTTTAATTCCGACCGTTCCCTCCAAGAGCCTGCAGCTGCACACACACACACACACACACACAGACTAACTAAAGTTGGGTTGTAGATTCCCAAATATGAGTCATGATATTTGCTCCGTGCTGGTCAGCAGGCCTTCTGCAGACTTGCAGACTACTGGTTTCTCCTCTTTCTATAAAAAAAAAAAAAAAAAAAAACAATCCAAAAGAAAGTGAGATGGAAGCATGTTTAATGCTGCGGCTCGCTGGAAGCAGAAACACGCCATCACAACAGTAGCGACTAAAACATCGAGATGCACTCCCTGTCAGCTCTCGCGGTGATATTGGGTGGCATCACGCAGACTTTCTTGCTCCCGCTCAGAGGTAGCCTGTCGACCCTGCTGGAGCTGACACGCTTGAACAAACATCAAATGTGTGAACTTGCGTGCAGTTTGAATGAAAGCTTGCTCCACTGCCCCTCACGATCGGTCAGAGCCACACCGGACATCCCTCTTATTGAGTCAAATATATGGCGCTCATTTGTGAGCGGGCCTCTTTCACCTTGCAGATGATGACCGGTGAGAGCTGTTTCACCGGGTATGAAAGCCTTTACGTCATAATATAATCATAAAGTCACCTATGAGCCTGGAAATGACCAGGCGTATCTTAAAGGATGTGGACTTCCATGTTTGTTAGCACATAGGTTTACTTCAGTGTGTTTCATCGTGAAGCCTAAAGCCTGTCTGATTGAAACAGAAACAAACGCTGATGTGTGTATGTGTGTGTGTGTGTGTGAGTGATATCATTGTGCATTTTCTGTCTGATTTGCTTTTGTGTGTGTGTGTGTGTGTGTGTCCTTTGCATCCATCACATGGATCAGCTGACAGAGATGTCTAAGGTCTCGGAAGGCATCAAGTCAAAGACGGGGTGAAGACAGTTACAGGATCTTCTGTTGTGGAATCAGGCACTGCTGTTCACCGCCGTCCCGTTCAAACCCGAAGATTTGCAGTTGGTGTCTACAAGAGAGAGTGAGAACTATTGTTACATTTAGAAATAAAAGATCCAACACCGACCGCTTTGTGCAAATACTGGTTTTCACAGGAGAACGAGTGCAACAAAAGGCCTTGGCCACAACGGGAACTCGGCCTGAGAATAGGCTTTGTAGGAGCTGAGAAATGGCAAACGCAAAGATTATAAGCTGACGCTTGGAGAAGCTGATTGCCAGCAGCATAACAGAGAAATGCAAGTCAGTTGGTGAGGTGTGTGTGTGTGGGTGTGTGTGTGTTGTGACAGGACGCTGGAGTGGAGCAAGGTGGAGACAGTGTGGGCTCAGGAGGAGTGAAAGGGGAATTGTAAGTCACGGGGCCGATGTATGAGATGAGATGAGATGAGATGAGATGAGATGAGATGAGAACAACTTTATTAATCCCGAAGGAAATTGTTGTGCCAGAGTTTCAAGTAAAAAACAAAACAGTAATAGATAATTGTAGAAAGGAGGAAGAATAAGAAATACAATGAAATATGAATTGTCTTAACTGTTAGCAGTAACTACAAAGATTGAAGATTCCCTGCGGCTAAGGGAAGAGGAGTTAAAACTACTAAGTAAAGTAAAACTACTAAAACGTACTAAGAAACATTTGTTGGAATAAAAGTAGACAAATGAAGTGTGTGTGTGTGTGTGTGTGTGTGTGTGTGTGTGTGTGTGTGTGTCATGATGTTAAGTTAAAGCACCTCTTTTCAGCCTTCTCCGTGCAAGTTTGATTTGATCCTGAAGGATCTGGACCCAGTCTCTTGGCCCAGGCAGCTTCTCTATTCTGTGCTCAGTGCAGTACTTTTCTGTGAACTCTGGACATGCACGACATGAACACACACACACATACAAATATGTAATGTCAACACAACCGTGAACAGCGTCCCTGTTATCTTTTTCTATCGCTTACCTTTGATGGCGCCCACAATGTTTGGGTCAAGGCCCTTGCGGTTGTCATTGAGGCCCCTCTTCCGTTTGCCGTTGGGCAGGGAGTTGGCCAGCGTTGCGTCGTCGAAGAACGCACACACCTGGGCGACCGCCACGGTTCACCGAAGAACAGCCACAGAGAAAGTCTGCGTCAAATCCACTGACCGTGTGTGTGTGTGACACACAAATGCACATGAAAGTCAAAGAAAGATATCCGGCGACACGGCTCCTGAGCCAGGTAGATGCGCACCAATTTCCGGAACAGCAGGCTTCCGGAGCGCGTGTAGTTGACCAGAATGGAGTCCAACTGAGCCCTTGGAATGAACACGTCATAATCCTCAGCGAGGCGCACGTCGGACTAGAAGACAACCAGACAGCGGGGTCAGTGTGTGGACGGGGCGAGATCATCAACAGCAGAAGCAAAGACCACGTGAACGCTGGAAGAACCTACACATTCAACACATCCTTTTCCATGTTCATGCAATTTAGGTGGGGATGTAGGTAGATAGGTAGGTAGGTGGGTAGATAAGTGGGTAGGTTTGAAGTGGTTTTAGCCGAGACACCCGGGTTCCATGCACACAGCCCAGTCCCCCCCTAAACAATGCAGGCTGCGGTACCTCTGTGGCTGCAGGCGCCCCGGCCTGCACCGGGGCACAGCGGTGAGAGCTGCTCTCGCTCCGGAGGGGCACAGACACCTCAGTGGACGCCGGAGCCCCGGTGGAGGAGGAGGAGGAGGAGGATGAGTCTTTCTCACAATCCTCCCTCGCTATAGATTTTGCAGATGCAGCAATAAGTGACGGTGCCTCCAAAAGTGAAAGAGCAGGTCTTTTAGTACTAGATAAAGTCAGCGGTGCCACTTTATAGATTGTCCTCCTCTTACAGGGCGTACGGCGGGGAGCGGGGCCGGGACCGACACGGGCTTGGCACGGAGATGCTGCCTGCTCTTGAGCTTCCGAGGACGCTACAAAAAGACAGGTGCGTTATATTTGTGGGTCCTCCTGTAGCTCCTCTACAGGGCATCTGTGGCATCATTGACTGACTTCTCTGGTTCTGCATCAGCCTCCTCATGGCATGCAACTCCTGCAAGATGGCCTGCAAGGTGCCCTTACAGTTGCACATGCAGCAGGGGGCTCCCGGGGCCGCTGGAGGGACTGCATCCTCTGGAGGGTGAGACAAACGTTACTCAGACATTCGGGTCACGGAGAAACGGGCCGTCAAATATCCGCTACGCGTGTGACGACCTTCGGCCATTCGAACAAACCGTCTAAGGGGCGTGACGAGTCACGCTTTTACAGCTCTCTGCCTCAAACATCATTAGCTTGTCTTATTTCACGAGGAGTATTTTACATCATCTCCTCCTCATCCGTCCGCCGGTCTTTGCAGACAGACGCTTCGGTACCGTACCATCGAGCTCCAGGTCCGCGCTCATGCTCCTCAGGCCTCTGGAGCGCCCGCTGTGCTGGCCAGCACCTGGACCGTTGGGTACGGAGGTGAGCGAGGATGAAGGCGAAGGCCCGGTCTCGCCCGTGGAGCTCCAGCTGTGTGTCTGGTGGTCTTTTGGAGATGCAGGACAAGGGGCTGGCGGTGTCGCGTCCTGGGCAGAGGGATCTTTGGACGCCGTGTCCGTCTCCACACGCTGGTAGGCCCTGCTGGTGGTCCTGTCACCCAGGAGCCTCATCATCCCTGTTATTTGCCTCTTGATCTCCATGCCTTCGTCCTCGAGCCAAACTACGCAAACACAACAGGAGGTTACGGAGCGAGTCCTCCGACGCCTGTCCCGTCGTCAGGCCGTGCCCCAGAAGGTCACGTACCTTCAGGCACGGCGGCGTCCACGGGGCCCCCGGTGGCCCATGAGAGACTGCTGTGCACCGAGGGCGAGGAGCCGGGATCTGCCAGAGAAACAGGAGGGTGTGTGTGTTGGGGTGCGACATGATTCTGACAGGAAGTGGGAACCGTCTGTCTGATGGGGTTTGTGATGTCAAACAAAGCAGACCACCACCACCACCACCACCACCACCACCACCACCTGTAGGAGGCATGAAGAAGTGAAACAGGAGCGCCGTCGAACAAGTGTGCTCTGACGTGCCGAGGATGCAAGACAAATCTTTTACGCGTCGGATGGATGGATGAATGGACGGATGGATGGATGGATGGATGGATGGATGGATGGATGGAGGGACGGAGGGTGAAGCCGACGCAAAGCGCGTCGCCGCGGCTTTGTCGGCGGCTCCGCCGCGCCGCGCCGCGCCAGACGGACCCCAGACAGACGCGCGTCTGGCCGGATGCAGCCGCCTACCTGCGTCCGTCACCAGCTTGAAGCTCTGGGACTTCCTGCTCCTCTTCCTCTTCTTCTCCCCGCTCTCCATCTTCAGGGCACCGCGGTGCACAAAGAAGAGCCGCTCTCCAGGGGAACCAGGTGACAGATCCGCTGCCTTCTTCACCTCCTGGATGTCTCCCACTCCCACGGCGGAGACCCCTCTGTGCTCGGCTCCTACACCCTCAGTCGCCGCCGCCGCCGCCGCCGCTTCCTCCCGCCGCGAAGCCTCAACAAATTAATGACTTTAATATTACAAATTCGTCGCATATCCCTTTGCGCCACCTGATGGCATCATCCGAAAGGTCGACTCAGACAAAGTGTGTGCAGACAGCAGGTGTGTGCGTGTGCGTGTGTGTGTGTGTGAACTCATTACACACACACGCACACACACACACGAACTCTGAATTATTATTCCCATTATGTCCTGATTTCATTTGTTTTTGTTGTTGTTATCTTACCAGTAGGAGAAAATTTAATCCCAACGGGATTGAAGAAGTGCTTTCCATCCGCGGAGTGGGGACCACGGAAGACCCGAAGATGTCTCTGGAGGAGCATTTCTGGGGGAATATATGTCAAATAATGAAATAATGAAATTATGTGGCTTCAAGCGGAAACTTAGTGTGCGATGGCTCACAGCTTTCCGTCCGACAGCACCACCGTGTGGTCATTTGCGGGAACAGCACCATCCTCTAGAAAAGAATACAATAGAATCGAATGGGATGCCCGTTAATCGTCATTATTCTGAACGTAAAACCAGATTGGACGGCTCATTTTCAGTGCAAACGGTACAAGACATTTTGGTTTACATTTGTAGACGAGACAGTGCAGTGCAGATTGACTCTCCAGAGTAGACCGTGCAAACAGTGCAAACTGATTTGTGTCTCAGTGGAGATAAAAAAGCATTTAAAGAAATGTAAAAAGCATTGCACGGGTTACTGGCATGAGTTTGGTGCACAGAGTGAGGTACATCGCACATATGTGTTGATGGCTGAAACATGCTGATGGTGATCTCTCTTATAACGTAAAGGGTTTACCTTTCTACAGCCGAGTGTGTGTGTGTGTGTGTGTGTGTTAATCAAGAGACCTGTTGCTACGACGCACACCAGAATGGCGGCAACAGCGCCACCATGTGGCCAGTAATGGAATTGCCTCATCACTCTGGTGGGAAAGAGAACTTTCTTTGCTTCCAATAGTCAGGTTTGCAATGTGATGACGCTGATGGTGATTGTGGTTGTCTCCTGGCAGGAATGTTAACATGAAAGTGTTGATAACTATGGTGATACATGTCACTTTCGATTTAAGAGCTGTAGCAGTATGATGAGGAGGAGTTATGGTGTGGCGAAGCTCGGGTTGTTGCGGTTTTTCAAAGGTGTGGAATGATGAAGGGTCACCGAACATTTTAACATGCAGGAATACTTTGCTTGAACTTGACAGTTTGGCTTACGGTGCCTCCACATTCTGCCCTCCATTTGGATAAAATACCCAACAGGTTAGTACATAATAACAGTACGAACATGGAGCACTTAGCGGACAGCTGGGCTCAAGGAAACCCAGAAGTTGAAACAATTACAGCAGCAAAAGGCTGCTGGGAAGGTTCAGCCAGCTTCCTTCCAATATGTTTACAGACATCCCCTATGAAATTAGCAAATGTCGTACAAACAACATTTTCAACCACCCACAAATTATTACATTTGGAATAACAGGAATATTCATTTTAAAAAGAAATTATTATCATATTATAAAAGCTGGGTTGACAATGGTATCGTTCTGGTTTGACAGCCTATGAAGGTTAATGGTCAGTTGTTATTATTTGAAAAATTTATTGCGAATTATTGCAGTTCCACCAAAAAATTAAGACATCTGTATCTCTATCTCAAGAACTGTTTTGCAACTGCTTATTGGCTATGCAGCATAGTGACATGTGTCAATTCTAAACAAGATTTTGGGGGGAAAAGGTTGATGTTACAAAGGACAAATATTCAAATAAATACATTAGGACTCTTTTGGTAGGTAAAAGTGTTCTTACAGCTACAGTTTTTTGTCTTCTCTATATTATGATTTATATTTGAATAATATATGGCCGATTAGTAATTCATTCTGTCTAAACAATAAAATCAAGGAGGCATCTTACAAAATTATACACAAATTATACCCAGCAAAAAATAAAAAATAAAAAAAATAAAAAGATTTAAAATTGATATTGATGACTCCTGTGATTTTCTGTGGTGTACATGAAGACTCTGTTTTGCATTTATTTTATTATTGCTTGTACTTACAACTATAAAGCCGAAAGAAGAAGAAGAAGAAGAAGAAGACTTACAACTATTCTGGTCAAATGTTCAAGCCTTTATCAAGAGGAGAACTGGATTCTCATTGCAGCTGCAAGATACGGACATGTTCCTTTACTATGACTGCACCAGGGAAAAGGACTTTTTTTGGTTTTGGGAAACTTTCACACTCATAAAAAGAAATGGACTAACAGCAAACCGAACTTCACAGACTTTCTACAGGAAATGGATTCTTCAGAACCCCAAAGCCGAAAGAACGAAATTTATTTTGGAAAAATGTGTTTAATGTTTGTGTGTATGTGTTTACGTGCATAGAAAGTGATTTTTTTTAGTTATACTATTTATATGGCTTTTTGATTGTTGTATATATGTATATTTTTTGTGTTTCCCCTGGCCAAACAGATTTGTTGTGTAAATATATTTGTAAAAAAAAAGAGGGAAAGAGCAGCATCTAAATATAGTGAGACCTTGTCAAAGTCACGGTAAAATAAATACACCCACATTTGGGCAGGTGGCAGGTGTTCACTGCAGATTTGAAGATTGAAATGTCTCTTCTATGAGTATTTTAAAATGTCTAAAAATACTGATAGTTCTGAAACTAAAATGAGTCTTTGCAGGTGTCTGACGTTACAATACCGAAAAGACCGTATTGCGTGATTTGTTTCTGTCCCTTATGTAAACATAATGTTTGTCTTTTGTTCATTTTGCTATTATCATGGCGGAACCAAATTAAATCTCAATATTTTACCTTTATTTTGAAACGTTCCCCCCTCGACACTGAGACGCACCTCTCGCTGCGGTTGGGTTCACTTCCGGTTTGGAAACGTTTCATTTCCTGTGTCACTAGTTGGGTCCTACGATGGTTGTGCCTTCCAATTAAAACAAATATCGAGCATCATTACCGGACAAAATGGATATTCTGAAGGCAGAGATCGAGCGGAAGAGGAAAATGGTCGCGGACAAGCAGCTTGTCGACGTGAGTGTCAGCACACTTTTATTTGCTAAGTGATGTTAGCATACCTGTTAGCGCGCTAACGAAACATCGTTCAGTTCTGTTGATGTCGTCGTAATACCGTACCCTCATTTTAACACAAACATTGTACTCTGAGATAAGTGAAGGCCAACTACAAGTTAAGGGTTTAGAATGACGAGAAACGTCATGTAGTCTCTTGAATGTTCATTGCGACTTCCATAACAACAGCATTCACCAGGTTAGCCTGAGCTAATGAGCTATGTGATGCTAACAGACGCGTTTCTTCCCTAAGAGGATCTTATCAGCTCCCTGTTGTGCTCGTAGTGAGAGAATCTGTGCTCTGGGAACTTTTACTTCATATTTAAAGACGCTTTTTGTTTCTAGGACTCCAAGAAATACTTTAAAAGGGCTGATCTCTCACGCACGGAGCAAGATGATTATTTCCGAAGATGTGGATACAAGGTTAGTTTCTATGAGCTCACCGACACACACACACACACACACACACACACACACACATACTTACTCTCGCTCTCTCGCTCTCTCTCTCTCTCACACACACACACCAATACCATGGAAGTATTGCTGTTTCCGCGGTAAACTTCTCTGAAACATGTTATTACCGTTCAGCCCCGTGTTAAATAGCATTGCAAAGCTGTGATCAGAACCATTGGCAGGAAGCAACCACTGCCAGGTATTGCTCAGGCGTGCATATATGTGTCTATTTGTGTTTATTGTGCTGTTTCTCCCCAACCTGCCTTTGCTGCCTGCATCCGTAGGTTCAGCGAGAGCCTCCTGAGAGTCAGGTATGGGACTGGACAGTGAAACGAGTCGACAGGATGCATGTTGAAAGGCGTGTGTTATAACTTACTGTGTCCCAGAGCTTCTGCTTCCTTTGTATCCTGTTTTCACTCCTCAAGACTGTTGAGGAAAAGAGCAGGAATAGCAGTTTCCAAAGACTGAGAAAGCAAAAATAATTTAATGTCATGGATTTGCCTAATGTGTCCTTCACATATTTTTGTAGATCTAAAACAGTCTCTGTTTCTATGCAGGACTGAAAGTCTGATTTAGAGTATAATTATGTAAGTTATCGAAATACGTCAGCCACTCACCAATTAGCGTCACCATTTAATGCTTCAAATGCTCCAGTCAACACATGCTTTTAACAATGTTTATACCACTTCCTAATGCACAAACCTACGCACTCATCAGTCATGAAATTCAAACCGCAAGGGAAACAGGAAAGGAAGTCACTGAGCCAAACAGGGACACAGCCTTTCTGGGGATTTCAGCATGAGTCACTGAACTCCAAAAGCCAATAATTCTTTTATCAAGCTGCTCATTTGTTTTGGTCCTAACGAGTGGGAGCAAGTCGTTCAGATCAACTGTCAACTGTAACTTTTGCAGTTTGCTTCTGGCAGTATTTTGCATCGCCTTGTAAGAGCTGCTCTTATGACCAGTGCATTTCTGTTTATGTACTTTGTGCGAGGCCTAATATGTTCGACTTTACACATACGGGGTAAACACTTTTTATTTGGCCAATGGTGATTGTTTTGTTTGGAAGCCTTTATGCATCAGCTTCTTTTAGATTATGCCCCTAAAAAGTCAATCTGAGAGAGCGGAGATGCATGCGCTTATGGAAGCATGACACGGCGGCACACTTGGACATCCCCGTGTGTTTGACAGTTGTAAAAGGACTGAACGGGTTTTGGTTGTGGTTTGGTCTCGGTTCAGCCGCCAGCATGGGGTTCCACTAACTACGAGCTCCGAGATAAATACAAAACGCTGTCTTATTTTAGTGTTGTATTCGTTTCTAGAGGCGTAGCAGGTAAGACGGGAATGTTAATTCTTGCAATCTGATGAGGTAGTGTTGAGCGTCCTCCTCAATCACATCTTGAAGATGTTAAAGATAGGTTTCACAAGACCCGCATCAGTTTGACATTACTCCCTGGCTATTTCATTACCTCCACATGCAATGATTAAATGACTTCTAATGTAAGCGTATCCTTTTACTCGCATGTCACGTAGGTTGATAAACAGGAGGAAGATGAACCGTCAACATCTGCAAATCCAGTTCTAGAGCTGGAGTTAACCGAGGAGAAGCTGCCGATGACTCTGTCACGACAGGAGGTGAGTCAAGACAGTTACTAAAACTGCACGCCATATTTGCCTCCAGGGCGAAGCGATCTTTACGGCATCGGACACGTTACCCACCAGTGGCAGGACCTCGTGGAGCTCTTTCATTTGGTTGTAAGACGTAAAACTCCATACAGTGTTTGAAAATCTACTTTCAGCCCCCTTAGAGAGGAGGGCTTGTTGTTCCACAGTCAATGGGGCTCAGAGAGCAGTTGACATTCAGGAGCTGTTTAAGTGACAGGGAAAGGCATTGGCTTCTGTATCTAAAGTCAGCCGAGTATGGTTTTGCAGTTGATCACATTTTTCAAATGCTGAGTTGTGTGAGGCAACAGGCGTTGTCAGTGCACCGAATGGAAACGGTGGTTCTGACAGCAGATCTAGATGCTGCGGTTAAAGGAGCGCATTCATAGCATGGTAAAGTGAAATTCCTTTCACACGCCGATGGTCAAACCCTCTTGTCTGCGCAGGTCATTCGGCGACTGAGAGAACGAGGGGAGCCGGTGCGACTGTTTGGAGAATCTGACTACGACGCCTTCCAGAGACTCCGGAAAATTGAGATCCTGACCCCTGAAGTAAACAAGGTATTGCCGACGTATCCGGGGCCGCTCACTGTGTCACACATGGAAAACCAGAAGAGTTTACCTGTGTGGTGGACCTTTCCCTGATCTTCTGTCAGTTGGCTGATAAGTTCTTCAACCCTCCCCCACGTCCAGGGCTTGAGGAATGACTTGAAGGCCGCCATGGACAAGATCGACCAGCAGTATCTGAATGAAATAGTGGGAGGGACGGAGTCTGGGGAACTGGAGACACAACATGACCTGAAAGTGCATGAAGAAAACACCACAATTGAGGAGCTGGAGGTGTGTTGTTATTCTGCACAGTGGATGCCAGTAGCTCAGCCTGAACGCATATTTTTGAAGACCACTCACCGTGCGTTCTCCCCCTCGTACAAGGCTCTCGGGAGAACCCTGGGCACAGGAGACGACTACGGAGACCAGGACGTGATCGACAAGGTCCTCAGGGTAAGGAGTGAAATGTTTACCTTTCGCCGAGGGGAAGAAAGTGTTGGCTGCAGAAGTACCGTATTTTCTGCACTGTACTTTTGTCATGGGTTTTTAACCAAGAAGCTTATACAAAGGTGCGGCTATTCTGTGGATTTTTCTTCCACCACTAGTGGCGCTCAAACAGGAATGAGAATCAAAAACTAAGAAAAGTCAACGCAAAGAAGAAAACGCAACTTTTTTTAGCAGATAGAACACAAACGACAAATGAACAACTATTGAGTATTTTCAAATCCTCGGCCCTTCATCATGGAACCCACACGAAGAAGTTCTTATGATGCAAGTTTTAAGTTGAAGGCCATCGATCTTGCTATCCAGGAAGGAAACCGCGCTGCTGCACGCAAGCTTAGCGTCAATAAATCTATGGTGGGACGCTGGAGGTGGCAGCGGGAAGAGCTCGTGAAATGCCAAAAGTCGAGAAAAGCTTTTCGAAGACGTAAAAGCAGGTGGCCTGAACTTGAAAATGTCCTGGAGGACTGGGTGAACATACAGAGAGCAGGTGGCCGAGGTGTATCCACTGAACAGATCCATCTTGAAGCTAAAACACTCGCCCGCAAAATGAATATTGATGATTTCAAAGCGGGGCCCTCATGGTGTTTTAAATTCATGAAAAAAACCTGTCCATTAGGACACGGACCACTCTGTCAGGAACTCCCCCCTGACTATCAGGAAAAAAATAGAAAACTTCCACAAATTACAAGATACAAGAACACTCCATTGGACCAGACGACATCATAAATATGGACCAAGTACCTTTGACCTTTGTGCCTCTGACCAGGATTGTTAACAAGACAGGCGCATCATCCGTGTTGTTGAAAACAACAGACCATGAGAGAACACACGGCACGGCATCCGGACAAAAACTTCCACCACTGGTGATTTTATTATTTTTTTAAGTGCATAACAATGCCTAAAGAACAGCTCCCCGAAAGGCATAGTGATCAAAGTTAACACCAAAGGGTGGATGATGGAAGGCATAATGACGGAATGGTTAACCGAGTGCTCCAGCAAACGCCCGGGAGGATTTATTTCACCGGAAAAAAAGCACTGCTCGTTTTGGATAGCATGACGGCCCACATTACAGATTCTGTGAAAGCAGCGATCGAGAAAACAAACTCTATTCCAGCTGTGATTCCTGGAGGTACAACAAAGTATTTGCAGCCACTCGATATCTGTGTGAATCTGCGGGTCGAGTGGGAGACTTGGATGACAAGTGAGAAGTCATTCACAAAAAACGTCGTCATGGGAGAAGCATCCTTGTTTGACGTGAGTGTGACACAAAGAGCGAGACAGATGTGACGAAGCACCTCCGAGGTTGTTTAACTCCGACGCCGAAGACGACGACTTCATGGGTTTCAGCGAAGATGATTAAGGTGCCTTGGGATTTCAAACACAGAAGAAATGAAGATAAATAAATACTGGTTATTTTCTCTTGGTTGCGTTCTGTTTTAATCAGCAAAGTCGCTGCCGTGTTAAAAGGCACTGTTAGGAAAGAATACATGTACATTTACAGTTCAAAATCATTCCGTACATGCAGTAAATATCAAATTTTTCAATATAGATATCTGCCGCTTATTACCCGGTGCTGTTTGTATATCCTTCTATTATTATTTTTTTTAAAATAGCGCAAATGTGGCTTATAGTCCAGAAAAAAGGGTACACCAGTCATGGGGATAATGTCGTGTTGTATATTTGAATCCCAAACATCTCAGAATGAACATGTTGCTTCAGAGGTTTTTTGTTTCCGCAGCAGGTTCCTGTGAACTGTTTTTCTCTTTGGTTGCAGTTTCTTCTTGGCGTTTGGGCCAAAGATCTGAACAGCCGGGAGGACCACGTGAAACGCAGCGTTCAGGGGAAGCTGGCCAGCGCAACCCACTCCCAGACCGAGTCCTACCTCAAACCTCTCTTCAGGAAGCTCAGGAAGAAGGTGACTTGTATGAGGAGACACTCCAGAAGGACGCGATTTAGGGGGAACTTCTTCATTTCCGATGTCGACGGAAGCCCGAATATGACCTTAGTTCTCTTCCAGAGTTTACCTGCTGACATCAAAGAGTCCATCACAGATATCATCAAATTCATGTTGGAGCGAGAATACGTCAAGGTTTGTCCGCTCCTGAAGGTGGCGCCTATTAACGGCGTGAATTCCAATCCAAACACTGGTCTAACTATACATATCTTTTGAAGGCCAACGATGCATATCTTCAGATGGCTATCGGAAATGCTCCCTGGCCAATCGGTGTGACGATGGTGGGAATCCACGCCCGTACCGGCAGAGAGAAGATCTTCTCCAAGCACGTGGCGCACGTTCTCAATGACGAGACTCAGAGAAAATACATCCAGGTGAGATGTTTCTCCAGTTAGACTCCCGTCTGGTCACCTTTCAAGCACACCGTCCGGTTTCCCTGAGAATGAAAGGATGGGTTAGATGTAACCTCTGGCAGGATGCTGATCTGAGCGCTTGCTGACGAAATAAAAGTAAAACGGCAAATAAAAAAAAAAAAACGCCCCGGTTGCAAAACCCGCTAATTATCAGTGCTGTTTTCAGAGCTCGTCCTTGAACAGCTCTGGGCCGCGTGTTCCAGCGTGGACACGGATAGGTTGGCGGAGGGCGTCGGGATCGGGTGTAACCATCCCTCGCCGGATGCGGAACGGTTTTCATGGAGGATTTTGTTCTCCTCCTGTCAATGTTAACGGTTTCAAATGAGATTTCTGGGGTTCTCAGCGCGGTGCCAGGTTTCCTCAGGAATCATTGTCGTGATTCATCTCTCCTGTATGAAATTTAGGCGGCAGAAAACGGCCCTTGTTATTGTTTGTCTTCACTTCGCAGGGGCTGAAGAGGCTGATGACCATCTGCCAGAAGCACTTCTCCACCGATCCATCCAAGTGTGTCGAGTACAATGCGCTGTGATGGGATGCCGCAGCTGCCTTTCTGACCTTTCTCTCAAGTTCCCGGAATCCCAATGTCAAGGGGGTTCTTGTTTTTTTTTTTTTTCCCCCCGCAAGCAGCCGTGATAGGTAACGTGTCATGAAACCGGAAGCCGTCTGTCTTTCATGGTCACAGGTCCACGGCATTCATGACGGAGGCGCCGGGGAGGCCGAAGTGTGTTCATAGGATGTCTGAAAGTTAAAAAAACATTATGCGTTGCTCCTCTTGGATGCCCAGAAATATCATTTAACATGAGATGTTTTTTTTTTTTTTTCCCCTCCAAATGTTTCCTGTTTGTTGCACACAAAGCAGGGTGTTGAGTGGAAGAGCCTGGCAGTGTAAGTTTTATTACACCTGCGATTATTGCTGATTCAACACTTTAGAATTCATGTGTGCATGTTTTTAAATGGACGACGACGACTTTAGATCCTGTAATACGTGGGACGTTCACCAGTGCATCTGCCGTTCTGTGTGTAAAATCAACAATACCGACTTTGAAATACACTTTTTTTTTCCCCTACCCCTGGATTTTCCTGAATTCTGCATTTCTACATAAGTGCCACGACCTGAGTGGATATGTGGACATCATTCAGACCTCCACATACGTGGGTAGAAGAACGAGTACGCCCTAAAACCCCCCTCATATCTGTTACTGTTTGCAGGAACACAAGCTGTGTGTCAGGGTTATCGCTTATCTTGTAATCTCTTCATTTGTGGGAGAAGGAAGCCAGGGACCACAGGGTGCTTTGCATTTCTTCATTTGTGCGTAGCCCTCGTAGAAATTAGAGAAAGTTACCAAAGCTTATGCTGGGACAGTAAAATGTTTTTGTATCTTCCATGCAGCGTGAACGATTGAAGTTCTCTCTGAAAAGCTAAAGTTAGCTTTGGTACCACAAACTGTCCCCAAATAACGTGGACGCAGAAAGCAATCGCGTCCCTCCCAGCTGCCGCTGCAGACTTTCCAGGAGCTGGTTAATGCGCTCCGCAGCTCGCGTCACACGCTGACCTTATTACTCTGGGTAACCATGGCGATGTGATCTGCTCCGTGTCTCGTGCAGACGTCACTGTCCACGTCACCGCCGGAGGCTCAGCCGGACGGCTTTACGGTCGGCCGGCCTCAACGGCGCGGAATGGAGTTGCCTTCTCCTTCCGGACCTCGGCTCGCTGCAAAGACCTCCGTTTTTCATGGCGGCTCCGGCGGAAGCTCTCCACTTTCCCCACGGCTGTTATCTGGCCTCGGGCTGAGGTCACTGGATGCTTGGCTGGCGTCCCGCGGGGCCGTCCTCTCGGTGCCAGCCGGGTGTTTACTCAGCCGGGTCCTTGAGCCGGGTTGTCACGCCAGAGGCATCTGCAGCCCCGCGTCAGCGAACATGACCTCCTCTTGTTCTATCACACAGTGGTGTGTTATCTCCCGGACCTCAGATGTGCTCCACACAGTCCAGGCAATGGAGGAACCGCAGGCTTTACATCAGTAAAAGTGGCCACACGCAGAAGAACGAGGCCAGAGGAGATTCCTGCCAAGGAGCCCCGAGGCAGATGCTTCACGGAAGTCACCTCTCCGTCTCCAGTCTCTGCAAAATAGGAGCTCTGTTCCGTCTGTGGATTCTTAGCAAGTTCTGGAATCTTCTCCAGATTTGATCCTGGAACTGCGTTGCATCCCTGCTGATGTGAGCTTTGCAGCCCCTTCACACTCTGGCAGGGGAGAGAAAGACGACCTCTTCCTCCGTGTGTGTGAGATCAATTCCGCCAGGGACGATCTCAGTTTCATATTTTTATAAATCTGCATGTGTTAAAGTCAAAAGGCTCGCCTCAGCAGGAGAGATCTGACTGGAAAACGTGTGAAGGAGGCACTTCAGTGTCGTCCGTCTTCCGCACAAAACATTTTAGCTCGCAGTTTTGGTTTCCAAGAGACCACACGAGGTTCCTCGCCTGCGGCTGACGGCCTGCTCTCAGGTCTTCAAGGTAACGACGGCTTCCTTTGTCTTCTGCTCTGGATCAAACAGACGGAAAGGAGCGTTGCCAGGATCCCGAGGAGGGTGCAGAAACAAATCCCCATCAAGAGCGACGTATTGCTCTCTGTCCTCCTCTTTCCTTCTCTGATTCACTGCTTTGGACACATGTTCAAATCGGACGCACATTCAGAGAGCTGGAAGGCCAGACAAACCTCTAGTATTCAGTGAGATGTTCATGGTCGGGATGAAGATCGACCTCCTGACTGCACTTCTGATGGACAGGATGTGTTCACGGCTGAGCCTCGGGCACTGAGATGAAGAGTGAGGCCTTCAGAAGGTGTTGATCAACGTCCTGCGTCTGAGTAATGCGGTCACAGACGCAGCAGCCGGTGAAGATCCGCCTGCAGCAGCTACTCTGGAAGAAGGTCCTGCAGTGAGTCCTGCACCTCCAGGATTCCCATGATGGCTGGAATTTTACCAGATTATTATTATCACTCCTACTAGTCACACATTACTAATAATTATTTTAGGATGGAATATTAATTATCATTGCAGTTATTTCCTTTTTATACTATTTTTTTAATTTCTGTCATGACAGTTGGAAAGATCTCCACAATGAGCTGGAGTAGCTTGCAGTATGAAGAAGGGAGCACATGGAGAAAAAGCAGGGAAATAGCTTAGCATCGCTCCAGCTGATAGCTTAGCATAGCCAGGAGTCTCAGTGCGCCACATCTGCAGCAAACCGCTCCGAGAGTCGCCGGAATTCACTTTTCAGCGACTTTTCTCGAGAGCCGGAGTTGGAGGGTCACGCACACGCACGCACACGCATACAGAGTCCGTCCTCCTGCAGCCTCCACCCTCCGCAGACCCCTCAACCCACCCCACTCCCCACCCCACCCACCGTGGATCCCGGTCCGGAAGCCCGTCGTGTCGGTCGCGTCTCCCCGCCATGGAGGCGCTGCCTGCCGGAGCCGCTGGAGCCGGTGTCCGCGGGGAGCTGCCGGAGGACGCGTCCCGCGCCGTGGCCGTGGACACGGCGCTGGGCACTCTGCTGGCCGTGGCCGTGTACGTGGCGTTGAAGGTCGGCGTGGACGGCGTGCGCCAGTGGCGGGCCCGGATCCCGGTGCTGGTGTCGGGAGCGGGTCCGGTGGGTCTGGCGGCCGCGCTGGTCGCTGTCCGCAGCGGGAAGGTGCTGAAGATCACCGTGCTGGACGGCCGCGGCCGGGCCGCGCTGCTCCGGCGGCCGCAGCAGATCGCGCTGGACCCACGCAGCGTGGGGTTCCTGCGGCCGCTCGGCGTGGACTTCGACAACATGGAGGGCTGCTGGCACGGGGAGCGCTTCTTCACCAGGATAGGCGTCTTCCAGGAGCACCTGCTGAGCATCCTGGAGCAGAAGAAGCAGAAGGTGGACGTCAAGGTGCAGCTCGGAACCAAGGTAAGCCCCCCTGTCACCCCGTCTCAGAAGTTCCCATCTGTGTGTGTGTGTGTGTGTGTGTGTGTGTGTGTGTGTGTGTGTGTGTGTGTGTGTGTGTGTGTGTGTGTGTGTGTCTGCAAGTCTCTGCTCGACCCCCCTGCGACTTCCGGTCCCACCAAGAACCCCACCGGGCCTCTTCTCCGAGTCTCCTGCCGCTGCTTGAGTCCTCAGACTCTTGAGCTCCTCCACTAGAAGCCCTGGAGCAAAGCTCAGACCTTCAGACCTCAGCAGAGCCTCGGTGCAGACCAGGAGGTCTAAGGTGTTTGGGGGACAGCAAACCCGGCTTCCACCATGTCCTCTAATGTGAGGAACCCTCCTCCAAACCCAACCCCCCAACAACCACGGTGACCTTCTGCCATGGAACGCTGGAGTGCGAGCAGTTTCAAACAGTCAGCAGAAGGTCAGTCTGAACCTTCAGGACTTCCCTGCCCACCCCAGCAGAAGGTCCAGAGAGTCAGAAGAAGACAGAGGGCCTCCAGTTCCTTCAGGTTTTCCTGGGAACGGGACCTTCTCAGCCTGTCTTCGCCTCCCAGGCGTGTGGAAGTTGTTGTGACCTCAGCAGGACTTCCTCCTGCTCCTCAGCTCAGGAGGCTGCGTGGTGTCCTCCAGGAGGGCGAAGATGCAGACAAAAGCTCTGCTGCCCAGATGTTCACAGACCTGCAGGGTTGGTGGTTTTCCACCTCCTCCAGGCTGTGGTTCTTATCATCAGGGGTCTTTGTCCACGGGGGGACATTCATTGTGACCTTGTCCGTCCTAGTTCTCAGAAGATTACCTCCAGCGCATCCCTCAGGGCGAGTGGCCGCGGATCATCGTGGTGGCCGACGGCTCCTGTGGAGATTCCTGCTCCGTGCTGGGCCTCGGCTCCGACTACACCGTGGAGTCCTGCCACGCCTACGGGGCCAACGCCAGCATTGAGAGGCTGGACCAGAGACAGGTCTGACACACATATACACACACACACACACACACAGGTGATAACCAACAGCTTGGTGTTTGCATAAAGAATGAAGTCAGGACTTTATCTGTCGTCGCTCTGCTGCTCTGAGCAAACAGCCGTGGAGAACATGATCCACTGCTTCTATAAACAGTGGGATGCCATGACCAATGAACCAGGTGTGTGTGTGTGTGTGTGTGCGTGTGTGTGCGTGTGTGCGTGCGTGCGTGTGTGTGTGTGTGTGTGTGTGTGTTTTTGTGTGTGTGGACACCTTCTCCCTCTGGAAAACATCTGACCTTCATCTGAACACAAATTCCATCCCAACCCGTGCTGCAGTCACCTCTCTGACGATCACTAGGTTCACAAATCATTTTACATGTAATACACACACACACACACACACACGCACAAGCATATATAAATGCCTATATATCATACACAAGTGTGTGTAAGCATATATAATACACATATGCATTTGTGTATACATATAGATATACTGTATACAAGCCAAATGACTCCTCGCTATTCATCAATCATTTTGACTGTACGGACCAGGGGTTGGCAACCCGCGCCTCTTTAATAAAATAATTAACAAATATTTAATTAAAATGAATTTTATTTTAGTTTTATCATTTTTAAAATGCTACTTTAAATCTGAAGATTATGGCGATCTTGTAACGTCTAAATAAAACGTGTTAAAATATTTTTGTCGCTCTTTTTGCACGCGCCAGTAAAAGGATTATTAGTTTGATGCCGGTGGATAATTTAAGTTCAGCTTTTTTTTTCCATAAATACAAGAAGGACTCAAATAAACATTGAGTATTTCGCTTAAAAGTAACCTTTAATCCAACTCCTTTTTTTCTGAGTTCGCAATGTTTTGTTGCATGCAGGAATGTAATTTCGTTTTCTCTGCAATTGGTCATTGATTAAAAAAAAAAAAAGCAACACATTTTGTTTATACATAGCATGAAGGCAAAAAAAAAGTGTTATATGCTGTGTTAATTCATTTTACATCTCAAAGGGTTATGTGGCTCCCTGTATTTTCTTTACTGTGTGGAAACTGGTCCAAGTGGCTTTGAGTATATAGAGTATATATATACATATACTGCTCAAAAAAATAAAGGGAACACTTGAACAACACAATGTAACTCCAAGTCAATCACACTTCTGTGAAATCATAGTGTCCACTCAGGAAGCAACACAGATTCATTTTGACTTGTTTTAAGGACATTACATCAAAGTTGGATCAGCCTGGAGTTTGTTTTTACACTTTAATTTTGAGTGTGATTCCTAATCCAGACCTCCATGGGTTGATACAATTGATTTCCATTGATCATTTTTGTGTGATTATGTTGTCAGCACATTCAACTGTGTAAAGAGCAAAGTATTTCATAAGAATATTTCATTCATTTAGATCTAGGATGTGTTTTTTAAGTGTTCCCTTTATTCTTTTGAGCAGTGTATATATGACATAGTTGATCAGTGCCTGCTGCTTGAAGGCCTCAGGAAGAAGGGACACTTATTTAATTATTGATAGAAGTTGAAAAGTCCTGGATTTATCTGCTTCAGGTCTGTAAGTCTGACTGTGGAGGACCAACGCACATGGCTGATAGATGGATTTGGAGACACACACACACACACACACACACACACACACACACACACACACACAAAGCTCCTCGTCCTGCATGGATCCCATTGTGTAGATGAATGTCTGTAATTACAAACCCGTGAATCTCTTCGGCGGCGGCGGCGTGTTGGGTCTCTGCCGCCTCTTCATCCCCCACAGCGTCGGTTTCAGGTCCTCCCGGCCGCCGTTTATTGGCCTGTTTGTTCCATGCGGTTTCCTGTGCTGATTGAATTTACCTCCCAGGATGTGACCCGCTGCCCCCCCGGCTTCCACGCCTTCCTCTGACCCCCATCCCCCCGACTCTGAATGCACTTTGCACCAGTTTGGCTGCTTCATGAGGTTGAAGAGAGCAGGGGATCCATCCAGGCTGGAAGGAGGACAAGCAAGACACATGTACTGACACACTTGAGCTCCTCCTCATCTCCACGTCTCGCCCTCCCGGAGATGTTTTATGGTTCATTCCTGGTTGTTTCCACCCAAAGGGCAGTTACTGAATGTGAAAGAGGCTGAGATCATCTTTGTGAAGGTGACCTTCAAACAGAGGTTTGGTTGTTTAAATCACAAAATCACCTCTACCACACTTCAGGTGCCCACGCCGGAGATCCGAGCCCACAGCTTGTACTTTGACCTGTCTGCTTATGGAGTGGAGGCCCTTCGAGAACATCGGGCCCCGGCGGCCAAACCGGGCTTCCACCTGAAGATCTACGGCACCTTCAGGAACCGCTACATGGCCCTGGTCTGCCCCGCCTCCGACAACAAGATGGTCCGCTTCCTCCGTCAGACGGCCAACTCCTCGGTGAGAACCACGAGAACATCTCCATGCAGGCTGCGGGGTGGAGAACAGATCTTCAGGCTTTCCTTTGAAAGCCCACCTGGAAGACGGCTACACTCCTGTCTCTCACAATAGCGCCAATGTAACACACACACACACACACACACACACACACACACACACACACAGGCAGTGGGTTATGGCTTGTTGCTACGTGGGTGTCTGCTCACGTCCTTGGTTACCTGGTAACAGATGTTTGGATCTGAGGAGCAGCAGCAGTGACGGAGACAAAGGCAGGAAGGAAGCTCTGCAAAAACACACGCCGGACTGGATCTGGATCTTCTCACATCACATTTAACTCCTCACACTGTAATACGTCATGGCAGAGCTGTACGTCCAACATCATTCGCCGTCTGAGAGATCCGCCGTTACCGGCTTACAGATGTGTCCTCGTCTTGATGTCCCTGATGGGAGAAGATGTTTCTTCTCCCATCAGGAGGCCATGGCCAATCATCTGCCACCATCTAACCTTTTCCTCTCACACAATCTAACTCCCTGCTTCTTTCCTTCCATCCATAAAGCTCCTCCGGCCTTCATCCAGACCTCCTGCTCCAACCTCAGCGTCCTTCTACCCGGATCTTCACCATCCCTCCTCTGTCCATGTCCAAACCATCGCGGTCCGACGTATTTAAGAACATCTCACACTGACTCATTTCTGGTCCTCTCCGTTCTTCCCCCTCCTAAGGAGAACCTCCACATCTTCAGCTCTCCCTCTTGTCTTCTCCTCTGTCTCCAACACCATGGCCGCTCTCCCCTCTGTCTTCTCCACCTTTGCTTTCCATCTGGCTGACGCTCTTTTACCTCTGACGTGAGGAACATCTCCAGAACATTGCAAACCCCTCACTAGTTCCAAGAACAGACATATCAGAAAGCCTCTTAGATAAGACCAGAAGGTCGTACGACGTCCGTGACTGAAATCTGCGTGTTTGACGAGATGATCCTCTCGACCGTCCTCGTTCCAGATCATGAAGAGCATTTTCCACCAGTCCTTCAACGCTTACAAGACGGACATCGAGCCCCGTCTGAGCGACGTGACGCTCTACCACATGCAGTGCAGCCGCCGGCTCACCGAGGTCCAGCTGTCCCACAGACGCGTCACCGCCGCCTTCATAGAGGGGGACAACGTGGCCGTGACGGTGGAAGGAGAAGCAGCGCGCGTCCTCAACTTTGACACAGGCACGTAGAAGATCTACGCTCGGTTGTTGTTCCGGACAACGTGGCGGCGTGACTTCTGAGCCGCTTCTTACCTCCGCGACAGTCCGGTCGGGACTTAGACGTCAGGTGTCGTCCTCTCCTTCCCCAGGCTGCGGTGTGAATCTGGGTTTGCGGGGCCTGGAGTCCATGGGGACCTTCATCTACCAGACGGCCACGGCTGTGGACCAGAATGACGTTCTGGAAGCTCTGTCGGCGAAGATGCAGCACGCCAGGCAGGTGGCCGAGACCTTCAGGCAGACGGGCCTGATGGAGTCCATGTATGACTGAAGGAGACACCGGGCCAGACGTCGCTTTGGTCGGGTGATGTTTCCACCCGATCTTCTCAAAGACTCGGCGCCATCTAGAAAGTGTCCACCGATGAAAACACACCATGTAGGACGACCGTCTCCGGAAGATCAGAGGGTAAAGGATGATGTGTGTGAGATGATACTTTGGCTTGCAGGTCACAGGAACATCATGTGTTCATGTCCTTCATGTAACCATCAGTGCTTTTTATATTGAACACACACACACACGCACAAAAACACAGATGGCCAAGTGTCCATCAGGGGGCGATCAGGGTTTAATTTGCGTACCAAGACATTTTCTCCATCCATTCATCCATGGATGCGCTCATGAGAAGAACTAATGGAAAATAAAGTGTATGTGATCAAGGACCTTCATTACCGAGCCTTCTTACCACCAACTTTCGCCCAGTGGTCCTCCACACTGCTGAGCCTGCGCTGCGGGTGGCGCGGGTGAATCCCCGCCTCCGCCACTGCAGGGGAACCGCTTCTGACTTCCATCAAACTTTCTGACCATCTTGATCCCAGAAGAGTTGAGTTCTCGAAGGGTTTCCGTGAAGGAACATCTTCAGGGATGTGCGGACCAGTCCGAGCCGTTCCCGGAGGCTTCCGGAGGTGGGTGCGGTTCATGGAATGAAGACTCAGGGTTGGAAACCGTCCTACGGATGAATTGATGGAGTATGGAGCTCTGAGCGTAGGTCTGATGTTTGCTCCCGTGCTGCTGTACTGCCCCCCAGAGGGCAAGGGAGGAGAGTGAACAGATGATGTCCAGGAGGAGAATGCAGAACATCTCTAGAAGGTCACCGGCAGCTCCTCCTCCACCAGGGCCTTCGGTACGGATCCCATTTTTCTGGACAAGATATTTAGACACTCCACGATGGCAGCTTCTAACCTGACCATCCCCATCTCCAGAGTCCATGACCAGCAACATGGAAGTATCTGCTCTTCTCTGATAAGATGGAGAACATACCAATTACATGTCTTCTTTCTCCACCTCCCCTCTTTGTGGTATACAGTATGTGACAGTGTGGTGCGGCGCCTCCAACCCGACAGGAATCCGAACCGGGGCGGGGTTTACATCCCCTTATGCTTCTGGCACGAGGTGTTCCTTTGGGTAACCCTGTATTGGGCAAGTCTGACTCAGAAAACTCCAGAACTCTCACAGCTGGCCGTTCCTGTGGCAGCTGTGAAGCTTCCGGAGTTCCTGCAGAGCGACCCGTCTCTTGGTTCCAGCACGTGGAAGCGCTTTTTCAGCTGCAAAAGAGCCCGCTGCCTCCGACCGGAGCGGACATACAAGGCGACGGCGGCGGCCCACAATTAAATGCAGCTAACGATTTGGCACAAAGTGAGTTTCTGCTTGTTTCCGTTGGTGCAATTTCGAGTGGGCCTTGTAATCGCCTCCATTACTGGTCATTACTGATCTCTAATGGATGCCGTGTCTTTCGACACCTTTCGTTGCGAGACGAGGGAGCAGAGCGCTAACAAACTTTTTAGCATGTTTTTCAACACTTGCTGGCAGAGTTTCCCTCGCTCACTGCACCTGCTTTTTCCGGTGCGGCTGCTAAAGTGCGACCGCCAGTTTTCATGCAGGCGTGGTGCCTTGATCCGGTAAAATTGGCCACGGCTAAGGAGGCTAATGGAGCGCCTGGGGATAGTGAGGCCGTCTAACAGCCCATGGGCCACGTCGCTTTGAATGTCATCGCAAATCACCGCTTTCCCGTCCCCCCACATCCTAGTGGGTACCAATATGTTCTCGAAGGCGGACCTGGTCATGTCAGGTTCCTGTGCACGCGGCGGACCTTCCCAAGACCGTGTTGATCACCCCATTTCGGTTTTTGAGTTCCCACTCGTACTTTTCGTCTTGAAGGGGTCAGCACAAACCTTTCGGAGACCAATGGACTCAACGTGGCGTGACCTTGCCTTGAGTTTGCAATGTGGGCCAGGTTTTCGGTTGTTTAGATAAACATGACCTGATAGCCAATACCAGGCAAGTGTCAGTTTGGACTGCCGGCGATTGACTTCTTGTGTCATCGCATTTCGCCGTAAGCCACGGCTCTGACTCGCCTCCGTGATGTCCGCAGCTTAAATAGTCGCTGGTTGAACAGCTGGTGGCAACCACTTGCATTTTTCAACCGGGAGCTTAGAGATAGCAAGCGCAAGTGCAGCGTTTTTGACCCGGAGTTGCTGGCCTCGCATCTCGCAATCCATCATTTCCGGTTCCTGCAAGAAGTCGCTCTTTCACGGCTCATGTGGACCACAAACTGCTGACTTTTTGTCATGACGAAGGAGACTGAGGCGTGTATCGCGCGTCAGCAACGCCCCCTAGCCGACAGTCAGCATGTGGCGAGGAAGTCTAATCTTATTGCTGGTATTCTGTCGCGCGCGCTTGCATTTCATACATTTTCCTGGCCATGGCCGCCAACCAGCCCAGCAACCCGGATGTCCTTGCCCTTAGATCAACGCACAAGGACGCGCACTTGCTCAACGCACACTTGCCTCAGGCTAGAGCAAGGTAGTCCTGCTCTCCTTGCTGTGTGGTTCCAGCGTCCGTTTTTGACTCAACTCACTCCATCTTGCACCCCGGAGTCGCACCCTGCGTCTGCGTGAGACGTGAATGTGTATGCCGTGAATAGAATACAGAATAGAACAACGTCATCCAAAGCAAGCCACAGTGGAGATGGCGGGGATTGACCCCAGGACCTCATACATGAGGAGCATGCGCTCTACCAGTGAGCTACACATTCACAACAGACCATGTTCCAGTGTGGTAACCTTTACCAGCACACTAGATCACCCCCCAAACCGTTTCCGACTCCAGACGGGCATTTTGGCCGTGGAGGTGGGCCTTCTACCTCCTTTGCAGGGATTTGCACACCTACTCACAATGGTGGATTGGACCACCAGGAGGCCAGGGGGTGTCCCGTTGTTCTCCACAACGTTCTCAGATGTTGCATGGGCGTCTCTTTCTTACGGGATCGCCTGTTTTGGCACCCCAACAGACAGGGGTCCGCAGTTCCTGTCAGAGCTCTGGTCAGCACTTGCTAGATCATTAGTCGTGAAGGTGCTCCATAAAGGGTAAATGGCCTGTGTGAATGGTTTCATCGGTCACTCTCGGCAGCGCTGCGTGCTGCGCTCTGGGACGGCCACTGAGTGAACCGTTTACCTTGCGCTCTGCTTGGGTTGCGTTTGGCTCCTAAGGAGGACCTCGACGCATTGCCCTGCCTGCCGAGCTCGTTCCCAGTCAGCGACTCCGTGTTCTGAGGGAGTTGTTGCTCAAGAGCTCTGCTCCTCCACTCCGTCCGACGAGTCCACCCCATTGCTGTCCCATTGCTTGCCTACCGGGCAGTGAACGTTACAGCCCCGTCTTATCTCCAGGTTGTGGTCAAGCCACATGTCCCTACCCGTCCCCTGCGATATGCCACCTCTGGGCGACCGTCCACCCCATCGCTCAGAGTCCCCAGCTGCCAATTGAACCAGTCTCGACTCTTGGTCTTGGCTCCTTAGTGGTGGAACGAACTCCCCAAAAAGGTCAGAGCAGCAGAGTCGCTGCCCATCTTTCGCCGTGAGCTGAAAACATACCTCTTCACCAAGAAGTACCCTACTAATCGCACTAAGCCCCCCCCCCCAAAAAAAATGAGGAAAAGAATGAATCTATGTATGTATATAGTTCTGAGGTGGATATTTGGTTGAGTGGTCACTTCGTACTTCCAACTACTGGTACTTCGGATCTTCGGTGACTGAATTGCGCTTCTTGTAAGTCGCTTTGGATAAAAGCGTCTGCAAAATGATTGTAATGTAGTGTGATTTCTTCCTTTTCCAGGTTCCAGGTCCCACACCCCACTGTTCTCTGTGCCTGCAGAGCTCATCTTGGCTCGTTTTGTTTTTGTGCGACAGACCGTAAGGGTTGTGTGCCGGACACGGGCGGGCGTAGGGAGCGGATCGCGCTGGACAGGCTTGGTGTTGGATGAAGTGGTGTTTCCGACTCGGGTCGCTCGTCGGGGTCGCCCTCCTTCAAGGACCCCGGCGGTGCCTCCGCAGGTGCAACGTTCTGGTTCCCCTGTTGTCTCTGCTGGAGGACGATGCTGTCGTTATCTCAGGCTTCTCAAGCCTCCAGTGAGAGACTCATTGTTTGGAGGAGTCCCTTCTGGGTTTTTTTGGGTGTTCGGGGGCCTGTGTGGACGACACTCGGGGCAGAGCCTCTCACCCGATAGGGCTGCAGCTAGGGGCGTGGCTTACGTCCTTTGCGTTTTGGTTAAGGTGTCGAGGAATAAAGTCTGAACTCGTCAAAAGTGTAATTATTTAAATGTAATCCAGATTACAGATAACTAAAATGTGGGAGGGGGGTCATCTACTATCACACAAATTCTATTCACAGACTGAAAGGAGGGATAGACATAAAATGAATGTATAAAGGTTGTGGTGACCAGAGCCTTCATGAAGGCCTCTCTAAGACCAGCGGGTGTTGGTGCCGTGAGGTGACGGGGCTGCAGCCGATGACCTGGCTGCACGCCGCATCCGCCATTCCACTCTGCTCTGCCCCCTCCTCCGGCTAGAAGCAGACAGAAAGCCTGGAAGCCATTTGCTCTAATTAACCCCCACGGTGATACCTTGAGGTGAACAGTGAAGGACCTCTGAAACCGCTCCTGCTTTGCTATAATGCCTTCCATTAGATCAGTCACAACAATGACCAGAGCTTTTCTCTGCATACCATTAGAGCTGGGATGGACGACTCGGTCAACGGTGCACAATGGCGGCTCGGTAAATGAATTAGCTATGCTAACTGAGTGCTAGGCAGAGAGCGGACAAGGAGAAGATGCTTCAGGCAGCAGTTATGATGCAGGTTAAGTTAGATTTATGCAAAATATGTGACAACACACACACACACACACACACACACTACACACCTGGCAGAAACAGCATGTTGTTTCCACACAGTAAACCCACCGGAAGCCACGAGCTGGGACGTTTCAGTGGCAGCGTGGAGCCAGATGAGGGCAGTGTTGGCTTTGGGACGGGCCTTCAGGACGCTCACCGGCTCCTCTCGCTCCTGCCAAGAGGAGTGTGCAGGAGTGTGCAGGGTCTGAGAGCCATCTGCAACAACCAGGGGGACAGAAATAGCAGAAGTACTGTAACACGGCTAACGTGCTAACTAACAAACATCGTGGATGGTCAACCTGTTGGATTATCATGAAATACAAATCTCTGGATTTGTTCCCATCACGGGGCGTCCCCCACGCCTGCTCCCCCGGCAGTGCGAGTGTGTGTCTGAGGAGACGGGTGGAGGGGTGGGGTGGGGTGGTCGGGTGTGTGTGTGGGGGGGGGGGGGGGGGGAGGGGTAAGGCGGTGTGTATTGACGAGCCTTCAGCTGCTGTCTGACACACAGACAGGAAGTCACTGTCACATGACTGGGATATCGGCACCTTGTCCGATGGCAGCGAGGGCCTCTTATGTTTGCTGGCAGCACACACACACACACACACACACACACACTAAACAGGAGATAAAGAGAACACGAGGACACTTGAAAACATTGAGAGAGTGTGTGTGTGTGTGTGTCCTATATCAGTTGATATGAATTGCAGTAAGGTGGAGGTCGAGCGTGCAGCCGGAGATCTTCCTGGATCAAGGGTGTGTTATGAAACGTCCACCTCCCCCGGCTGCTATCTTCTCCGTCACACGCGCCCCATTTCCCTAAACTGTCAGGGCTTATAATTAGGCGTCTCTGTCAGAAAGGGAGTCGGACCCCACTGTTCGGACTCACACACCAGTCCATCAGCCCTTCCTTCATCTTCTCCACCTCCACCACCCTCTTCTCCTAATAAAGTGGAAATCCACTCACCAGCAAGAACGCAGCATCTTCATCCCCCACGGTACTCCTCTGCTTCCTCTCCGGAGTCCTCCATGTGTGTGTGTGCGTGTGTGTGTGTGTGAGCATGTTCTCAGGGAGGGTGCACACTGTGTGACAGTGGTAGCCCCAGGGCCAGGTTGCTGTTGACGGGGACAAGGGTCTCTGATTTGAGGGGAGCCGTCACACCAGCGACCGCAGCTGCCTTCTCAAGTGACACCTCCGTGTTAGTGTGGATGTGGACATGTGTGTGTGTGTGTGTGTGTGTGTGTGTGTGAGACGGGGTTGATGGACTGCCTGCCTGCCTCCAGTGCTCAGGACAAACAGGGAAAGTTTCCCTGATGAGATGACAAGTCTTCATGTCCCACAGCGGAGCTCCTGGTGGCGGCGTGGACAAAGTGCAGGAGAAGGAAACCCGAGCGGAGCAGGTCGGGGGCAGGAAACACACGCCGTCTTAATGAAGCACGCTTGGATGGAGAGCACATAGATGTGTGTGTGTGTGTGTGTGTGTGCGTGTGTCCCCAGAGCCTCTGATCACCAGTCTACCTTATCTAATTTCATTAATGTGATCCCCTGTCCGTCCACTGACGGCTTAATAGCCATTATTTGTGGGTCCCTTCAAATAAAGGCCCGGCAGTAAATTGCGGTCTGTGGAAATCGAGATATAAACGCCACCCTGCATTACTGTATAATATCTTTCCCTTTAATTAACTGAAAGCTATGCTGACATTTATTGGATTGCAAGTTACTTGTTAATGGCAATAAATTGCGAAACAAAAAAAAAAAAAGAAAAGAATCATTGCTTATTTTACATCAATAATTTGTGGACCTTTTGCTAATGATTATTCATTGCCGGTGTTTGGGCAGCCGCAGGGAACGGAGAAGATAGGCATCCGACGCCTTAGCCTGCAACGTCTCAGCAGGGGGGGATGGACGGACCGGAGCTCCTCTCTGTCGGCCGCAGGAGGAGAAGCTCACCGAGAACACGAGGAGAGCCGGGGGTTCTTACCTGGAACTGAGATGTGGAAAACACAGGAGCCGAAATGGGCCGCTCATTAACATACACACAGCAGCAGGCGCAAAACACCACACATTATTATTATTGTTATTCTACGATTGCTATTATATTGATAACAATAATGATGATAATCATCATTATAATTATACTAATAACAACAGCAGTGATGAAGAGGAGGGTGATGGTTATTATCATTATTATTAGTGTTGTATTTATGATAACAAAAATAATTAGAACAACATTGACAATAATGATAGTTAGCATCATCATTGCTGTTACACTCATGAGAACAACGACGACGTGCATGATTATTATTTCTGTATTGTTTTTATTGCAGCCTTCGTCGTTGACGGCGGGCCGAGAGTTCACTTGTTGTCTCGGAGCAGCGGGAGGTCACAGGCCGGCTCCAGAATTCTTCATCGTCACAAGAAACAGCCGATGTGAGACCGTTTGTACCTCGGGCTGGCAGAGAGCACGCGGTTTCATAAATAAATACAATGGAACGGAATAGAACAGAATAGAATAGCATAAATTCATAGAACAAATGAGTGAATAAATACATACATAAGAATAGAAGCCATAAATAAATGAATGCATAGAATTAAGTTGAATGACTAGATGAAAATGGAATAAATGAATGACTAAAGAGATAAATAAATGAATGAATGAACAGAAAAAAAATTAGTCAGTAAATGCGATACAGTGCATGAATGAATGAATGAAGAGGATAAAATTGAAATAAATACATTATAGAATGCATTCGATCAATAAAACATTGGACAAATAAGTAAGTAAATAAAATAGAATACATGAATAGATGGACTGCAATAAACAGAAAATATAAGTAAATAAATGCAAAACAGAATAAATGAATGAATGGATAGAATGCAATAAAATAGAACAAGTAAGTAAATAAACAAATACAACAGAATAAATGACACAATTTAACACAATTAAGCAGAACTGATAGGGTAGAGCTTTACGAGCAGCAAAGAGAACAAAGGCTTCCGGATAAAACAGGCTGTAAAAGGCGACGCTGTGATTCACTGATGGAGTTGTTCACCTGGAAGCAGGACGTCTAAGTCGGCGAGTCCTACACAGAGACAGCGAGAGGCAGCAGAAGGTGTTTGCAGTGACACTGAGACGAGAACCTGAGGATCTCCTCCTCCTCCTCCTCCTCCTCCTCCTTTGTTTCACCTCCAACAAAAACCCCCGGCGTTTGGGAACGGAGTGGTTCCCTCTGCACCTCCGCTGTGTGTGTGTGTGTGTGTGGATGAACATATTCCTGGTGGTGGCGGGCACCCGTCAGAGGAGCGGGTGGCTCCATCAGGCCCTGCCACTCGCTCAGAGCTGGCAGTGATCTAGCGAGGAGGGAACGGAGATCTGACAGCCCTGCCACAAAAATCACAGGGTTCAGATGGCAGCAGGGAGACCGGCTCCCCGCCGCCTTTTTGGCATGCACGCAGACACACACACACACACACACACGCACACACACAGAGTCAAAAAGAGCAGTCGTCCGGCGTGCACACGTGCAGCTCGGGCCTGTCAGCTCGGATCTGGCGGACGAGGCCGTGCACGAGAGGAAAGGAGCGTGGAGGATCTGGGTGGGGGCGTCAGTCAGCGGGATGATGGGACGTGAGCGGCGGAGGCAGCTCGCTCGCGGCCCGCTGACCCCGGCGCCCGTCTTTGCTTTCACTCCACGTTGCCGTCTCGCCCGCGGCCGTTTGCCCGGGTTCTCCTTCCCTCGCATCATCCGCCGCCCCGGCCGCGGACAGGACCGCCGACGTCCCCCTCCGCCCACATCACGCCCAGGCCGGCGCACGCTTGTCTCAAAGGCCTCTTACTCATCCCTTTTGATGCTCGCCGTCAACCTGCGAATGAGCAACAGTGACAGGGAGGGGGGGCAATAGAAAGGGGCATTAGAGAGAGGGTTGTTTTGCAAGGCTGACAGAAAAGTCTCCGAAACGCTGAGCTGGATCACGTTGACTCACATCCGCTGTGACTTTTTAACGGGGAAAACAATCTGCTTTGGGTAAACTTGGAATGACTTTGGAGTAAGGAATGTCAGAGGGAAATGCACCTCAGCAGTTTGCGGTAAAAAAAAGAAGCGGTAAAAAGCGAAGGATCAACCCGAAACGTCGCGGTTACTTTGGGCGGGCCGAGGCTACCCGGTCGCCGCGGCAACGTCCGATCACAACAGGTGGACGCGGTCGAGAACAGATCCGGACCTGAAGCTGCGGATACTCGCTGTGAGTAATCTATTACTGAGAACGGGCTTAGACCGAACCGTGGTGGGTTTACATGGAACCACCGGCTCTGGGCTTTAAAACCGGCTTTCTTCTCGTGGATCTTGAGCTAATCCAGAATTATCCGCACTTCTTTTCCATAATATTGGCTCAGCTCCCCCTCCCCAACACAAAGGGAGTAAATCTCCCGGTCCATCTGGACGCCGCATTTACACAATGATCAGATTCAATCAGAGCGGCCGAGAATGAGTTTGAGGAATAGATGGCGGACCTGCTCTACCTCCGACCCGGGAGCGACGCTCTATCAACCCGTAATCTCTTTGGGACGATCGGCCGTTCAATTACCCAGATTACATGACACGGGCCGGGAGTGCGTCGGCGGAGACGCCGAGCTCCATCTTCACGTCTCTAACCCATGACCTTCCTGCCCGCTTCTCCACTTCTTCCCGCAGCTCGGCGCCCTGAACGCGGCTCCATCAACTATTTACCAGCTCTCTGCTTTTCTTCTCGGCCGCTGGGTTTTACTCCACGGACCCACGCCCCGGAAAACAGGATATTACCCCGGCAACGGGAAGAACAACACCTTTCCACCACGGCAGGGAAGGGTCCGCAACATGATATCATTATCCTGCGTGCATGTGTGTGTGTGTGTGTGCGTGCGTGTGTGTGTTGGCACCTCTTGGGAATGGTTTTTGGAATAAACACCCCTCTGTCAGGACCAATAGTCCTGACGTGGAACCCTTCGCCGGCCCCATCGCTGCAATTTAAGGAGGGACAATCTGAGAAGGAGGGGATTCTGGTTCCTCTCAGCCTGACAGGAACCTGCAGAGGACGAGATGGACGGCTTGTTAGGATGGGTGGGTCGGACGAGGGGGCAGCTCTGCTCGCCCGCTTAGAACCCTCGAGCTTCTCAGCAGCACTGCTTTATTTCCAAATCGCTTCCCCGCTCAGGGGATTCATTGACTCACATGACTGGTCCAGATGTTCCTCCTCCTCGTCCACGCTTCCTAACTTCTGCTTTTCCAAGACAAAGGCAGAAGGGAATTCTAGCTGCAAGATTAACATCCTCAGCCATACATGCAGCGGCAGGTGGAGAAAGAAAACTCCATATACAGTATATGTACATGCATGCAGTATATATACATGCATACATTATACAATATATATGTATACATACTGTATAAATATACATACATACAGTACACAACATATATACATACAGCATATATACATGCATACATTATACAATATATATGTATGCATACAGTGTATAAATATACATACATATAGTACACAACATATATAGATACAATATATATACATGTATACATTATATAATATATATGTATACATACAGTGTATATATACATACAGTATACAGTATATATACACTACATACGGTACACAACATATATACATGCAGTGTAAATGCATACATACAGTATACAGTATATATACAGTACATACAGTACACAACATTTATACATACATTATATATGCATACATACGGTACACACACATACATAGATTATGCATCCCAGTCACTCTCCCCATATAGATAAAACACCTTTATTCAAACTGTCAGTGTACTTGGTCCCCAAGTTAACATCCACATGGTCTGCTTACAATCTGGATTACTGTTCATGATTCTCACACACACACACACACACACACACACACACACACACACACACACACACACACACACACACACACACACACACACACACACACACACACACACACACACACACACACACACACACACACACACACACACACACACACACAACTGTGTAATTCCCCTTAAACCAATACTTAATCATGTCCCTAACACATACTGTACTGTCTGTCCTCAATAGTGCACTTAGAGGTTTCAATCTGTGGTTCTCGTCGTGCTTATATCGTGTCAGCTCTGAAGAATCCTGCACGTCGGTCGGTGAACGTCAGCCTCCTGGAGATGATACGACATGTGAAGATGCAAAGGCTTGATTTCTGATTTCAATACTGGATGCAGACAGACATGCATGAGAAGATATGTTTTTCATGTGTCTCCATGCATCGTCACATCTGTCGATTGGATTTCAATGATACTTATATAATAATATTTAAATCATAAATAACAGTCCAACATGTGGATCTTTGCGAATGTCTCGTGTGAAATGTTGTAAATCTCCGTCAGGTGTTCATGGGTGTGTGAGTCGGGGAAAAAGCGTGGCTCCATCTCACACCCGCCGACCGACCGTCCGTCCTGTTAGCAAACAGCGCACAGGTGCTAATCCTCACACCTTCCAGTAATTACTGAAGACACACACACGCACACACACACGGGTTGAGCCCTTTCTGCCATCAGCTGATGCCTGGCCCCCCGCTGACACACACTAACAGTGATGTATACCAGTGGATGAATCTCTAATTAGGCCTCGGCAGGGACTCCGCTCTCGCTGAGCGCCGCTCCATTATCGGGCCGAGCTCCTGCGCCGCCGCCGCCGCCGCCATCCATTCACGGGGGGAGACCGTCACGGATTGTCTCTTCTTCCTCGCCGGTTCAGTTTCATTTCGTCTTCGGGTCGGGATTCGGTCCGAATCGTTCGACCCGAGACCTCCGCGGAACATCTGGCGAGGCCGAGAAACGAAGGTCTGGCTTCCCGGAGATAAACAAACAAATAAATGAGGCGAGCCAGGGGGCGTTACGTCTGATCGCTACATGCACGCTGACGGAGGGGGACGGGGGTCAAGAGTCCCGGCCCGTGCTGACGGCCTCGCTGACAGATGTCACGTCAGGTTTGCGCCGCGCGGTTTCAATGATGGAGCGAGTCACCGCTCATGAGGACGCGGGGTCACCGGTGAGCGCGTCCTGGACGGCTGTCACGCGCTGACGCACGGCCTCCGGACCGCAGGGCTCGCTCCATCACTGCGAGAACCGCCCCACGCCAGGCTGGTGCAACTACCGTCTCCTCGCTCCTCATTTAATCCCCATCATCTCCACGTCCGCCCCCGCGGCCTCGCTCCCTTTCTGCAACCCCCCCCTCCTCGCCGCCCCCGTTTGCCCCGAGGCCGCTCCCCCTCAACCATGCCCTTTGTTACATCATTGTTTGACCGGCGCGCAGCCCGGCGTGTATCAACGGCGAACAACACACACGCAACCGGCACTACAAATGAAACACGCGGGGCGAAATTCTTTAAGAAGTGTTAAATGCTGAGTCGCGTTAAATTATACCAAAGAAAGAGACTCTCCAAAGAATTAGCGCTTAATTAGGCCTTAATTAGCATAATTATGCATGCTAACAGTGTCTCGACAGAATAGCGGTTGTCAGGAGGGTTGAACCATCTGTAATGGCGGAGGATTAATACATCATCTTTTATATCCGACGAGGCTTCACCTCCTCTTTCTCAAAGTGCTCTTCATTCATCAGTTTCTCTTTTATTGGGCAGGAAATTTGGCCTTTTTCATTACATGCCATTACGCTGCTCCCTCTGCAGCCATTACACTTCTAATTAGGCCTCAGGTGCATTTTCAAACACAAACACTTAAACAGGCGTGAAAAACTTGTACACACACACACACACACACACAGACGCGTGCAGACTCTGCAGTCAGGAGTGCTGTGCTGACCACAATTACCAGGGGTGACATGGGGAGGCGCCGGGGGGGTCGGAGACAAAAGGCGGGGAAGAGGAGGGTGGAGCAGATTGACAATGAGTAGCGGGGCGGGAGGATGAGGAGGGAGCCGATAATCGATGACGAGTCTTGAACTTAGGAAACCTTTTCATGTTTGATAATCAGCTACAAGTGCTTGTATCACCTCCAGAGCCGGAGGGGGGGATGACATCCCGAAGGACAGGCGGGGGAAGGGGCGGGGGAAGGCCTCATCCCCAAATAATGAAGGCCTTCTCGTAAGTTTCATTGAGCGTTAAACCTCCGAGATTTGGGTTTTGGGGGGCGACGCGGACCCGAGGGAAAAAAGCAAACGGCGAGGTGAGGCCAGGTGAGACCACAGGAACTCCTCAACGATGGCGATATAAAGTACGACCGCGACTTCCTCTTAAGGTGAACCGATATCTCTGGTCTCAATAAGCAAATGATCAATGCATACTTGGGAGGGGTTTCCTCCGCAGCTCTGCCTCGGCCCATTTCTCCTCCCTGCGTCTGAAGGATCGATGTCCTGATGGATAACACGCTCGGCGTCTCTCACCTCCCTCTACTGGGACGGGCGACGGAACCGCTCCCAGAGCTGCCCTGCATCACGCACACTGGCACGGGCTGAGGTGTGGTAGGGACACACACACACACACACACACACACATAGACACACGTGTGCCTGCGATCTATAAGAGCCCTGAGCCTCAGGCGACCTTGAGACACTCCACTCACTTTGGCCGGCCTTGCCAATAGCACTTAAGTGTGTTCGTGCGTATGCATGCATGCATTCGCGCTTGCATACATGTATGCATGTCGTGTCTGCATGAATTCATTCCACCTGAGGATGTTTGCAGACGCCGCCCATCACTAATGGATGTAAAACTTGCAGCTGATAATTCTGCTCATATGTGATCTCAGAAAGAAGTTGAACACTTGAACCCCCCCCGGTCCTCTCCCAGGCCCGCGGGGACATTAGCATTATCGATGAGCTCACCCCGTCACCTCAGACACAGGCTCTTAAAAGAGAATAATTTCATGCAAATGAGATATTGATGAGTTAATGATTAATTGGCTGGCTGGCGGTGTTAATATGCAGTAGCTGTCGTGTAATATGCATTTCTAATGACTCTGTCTCAGTGTGTTCAAACAAATGGGCCACTTTGATCATTGGGCTTTTCAGCATGTTAGCTCCTGGATAAAGCTTTGCCTGGGGGGGGCTTCTGCAAACTACCATGGGAATGGAAGCCCCCCCTCCGCCCCCCCACCCCTTGCCCCAGGGGGGCCGTGCCCGTGTTTACTTTGGATTTGGAAATTCTGAGTTAAATAACGTCATGTTATAGTTGCTGTTAGAACAATAGGACGGCCTCTAAACACCGCTCCGGTTCTGGACGGGCCGCCTGCACGCCAGCAACACACACACACACACACACACACACACACACACACACACACACACACACACACACACACACACACACACACACACACTGGATCGCTATGTTCTGGAGACAAGGTCGGGCTGAGCTGGTTTGGACATGGACAGAAGAGGGATGCTGAGGATGGAGGAGGTCTGGAGGAAGACCAGAGAGGAGGTGTGATGGAGGGAAATAGGAAAAGGATGTTAGTTGGTGTGAGAGGAGAGGATGCAGGGCGGCTTCCGTGGAGGAGGTGGATTCGCTGTGGCGACTCCTGAAGGGAGGATAGAAGAAAAAGACGAAGAGAGGGACTTTGAATATTGGGACGATGACAGGAAAAGGTTGGTAGACATGATGCAGAGAAGGAAGGTGGATATGTGCAGGGGACCAGGTGGAAAGGTAATAAGGCTAGAAGCTTAGGAGCAGGCTTTAAGCTGTACTATCATGGTGATGACAGAAAGAGAAATTGAGTAGGAGTTATTTTGAAGGAGGAGTTTGTTAGGAATGTTCTGGAGGTGAAAAGAATGTCAGATAGACTTATGAGTCTGAAACTGGAAATTGAAGGTGTGATGCTCAATACTGTCAGTGGCTATGCCCCCCCAGGTGGGATGTGAGTTTGAGAAGAAGGAGAAGTTCTGGAATGAGTTAGACGAAGTGATGCAGAATATCCCCGGAGATGAGAGAGTGGTCATTTGCGCAGACTTCGATGGGCATGTTGGTGCCGGGAATAGATGGGATGAAGAAGTGATGGGCAGATTTGGTATACAGGATAGGAACACAGAGGGATAGACGGTGGTAAACTTTGCAAAAAAGATGGAAATGGCTGTAGAGTACAGTTTTTTTCCAGAAACGACAGAGAAGGAAGGGGCTTTAGCATCTAAACGGTGATCTTATGGAATAAAGGCCACAGATCCCTGTTCGGGTTGTATCTCGCAGTTTCTGTTTTCCTTAAAGAAGCCGTTTTCCCTTCGAGCCTGAAGAACATCACACTGCTTCGCCCACGCCAATCATCATTTCCACCATGAAACAAAGATAGCAGCAGTACAGGATATCCTGTCAAAGCCAGCAGACACCTTCCACAGCCTCCATCACAAGCGGCTCATTTCCAATTCCCAACTGTCAATCAATGAATGTTCACCAGAACCTCCTGCTCCTCTCAGCTCAGCGTGGACCAGCTGCTCGCCGCAGCACGCCGTGAAGGGACCCGGGATCTGACACCGACCACCCCGACGCCTGGATCACATCCATCTTCACAACCCGTGGACATGTTCCAACCACAGTCAACCGGAATGTATTCTGTGTGTGTGTGTGTGTGTGTGTGTGTGTGATAGAGAGAGAGGTAAGGAGGATAAAAACCCACAATGGGTTTCCTGAGCAAAAATGATGCCATGTCAGTTTAGACCAACTCCACCTGGTGAGTGTGTGTGTGTGTATGTATGTGTGTGTGTGTGCTTTAAGTGGCTGCAATGGGCTATGAGTGTGCCTAATCAGACGGACTGCAGGCGCCCTCTGGGACCTGCGTGGCTCCATCCAGGTGTCATTCAGTCTGTCCATCTGTGTGTGTGTGTGTGTGTGTGTGTTTTTCTGCAGCGAGGGGAGAAACGCTGTGAGTGTGTGTCGCCGGTAACAGCGGCCGTAACCACGAGTCAGTGTTTGTGTGTGTGCCAGGGTGATGTGGGATTTCCACACAGACGGATGCAGAGACAGGAGCGGACAGGTAATGGACCAGACAGACCTGTGGCTGACCTGTCAAGTCCAGATACACCCACTGACACACGCACGTGCACACGCGTGGACGCCGCCACTCTGCACAAGTTGGAATGGCAGTTGACGGCTGTCACTCACATGAGCGATGCAGGACCGGCGGGACGGGAGGGGGGCGGGTGGGTGCGGGACGAGACCATCGGTGACGTGCGGTCAGCAGAGGCAGGGGGAGGCCGGGCCTCACCTGTCATCATGGAAAGAAAAAAATGTAAAATGAAAAAAATAAATTAAATGGTTATATTTATTCAGTGATTTGTACTATACAGTTATTTTGCACTTAACGTCACCATTTTCAGTGTTTTTTTCAAATATGAGGAAGAGACGTGCGGTGACAATGGATTGCACAATGATTATGCTGACTGTGCTGGCATGCTATGGACTGAGACCGTATTGCTGTCTCTGTGTATGTCATTATTAAAAAAAAACACTTTGAATATATGAACTAAATTTCCATAGTTTAGCTGATGTGTGTAATGTTTTTCGTCAACAACTGTGACGTGTTTCTTGTGCTGAGCAATCTTAAAATGACTGCGAAGAGACCTTAAGTGAGGCACGCAGTAACGGTGCCTCATGGTAGGGGGCACTGCTGATCCCAGGGATCCTTCTTGCAACTCGGCTACAGAATAATATAATTAGCAATAGCAAGCTACAGTTAACAGTTAGCAAGTCAAGTGCAGCCATCCGGTTATTTTTCCTCTTGCTTGGCCTTATTTCCAAAATGGAGGATTACATTGCTAAACTGAAAAAATGTTCTAAACTGGACTTTCAGTCAAAGCAGGAGATAATGATTAAGGGAAGACCAATGCCTTCCCTAAAGGGAAGACCAGGTTAGCTTCAGACTACGGGACAGAAGACCCGGTCTTTTCAAATAGAGTGGGACATGTGAAAAGGCCGGCTGTGTGTGGAAATCCAGTAAGAAACTGAATTTTACGCTTTTCCAGCACTCTTTTCTCAACCAAGGACAGTATCTGGAGTCAGATGAGATATTGTGATCAAAGGTGGGGGAGATCCAAAGGTGGAGACATTAAGTGAGGCACGCACTAACAGTGCCTCATGGTAGGGGGCACCGCTGAACCCAGGGATGCTTCTTACTACTCGGCTACAAAATAATATAATTAGCAATAGCAAGCTACAGTAAATAGATAGCAAGTCAAGTGCAGCCATTCAGTAATTTTTTCCCGATCTCATCAGGCTGTATAGCTCGCAAACGGTGAGGGATGAATGTAAACCTCCTGGGCAGTTTCTCAATTTTTTGGCCCAGAAGGATCTCATCCAAACTCTTCCTGAGGCAACAAAGTTGCTCCGGCTGGAGGTCACCGTTCCGGCTACAACAGCATCAGTGGAGCGCTCATTCCCAGCACTAAAAAGACTCAAAACATAGAGTCGGAACGGGACCGATTGAGGACGACCGTCTTCACTGGAAGCGAATTCCATTGAGACAGAGACTTTTAAAACTGAAGAAAGAAACGGAAGACTTCTACAAGCAAGTTATCAATGCTTTTCTTCAGAAGGAGCGGCGCGTGGACTTCATTTGTAAGTCAAGGTTTCATCCGCACCAATGACCTGCAGGTTCGCGCTGGAGGTTTCATCTGGGGGAGGGAACGAGAACAAGATCCAGGAGTCCTGAAGGTCGTCGTGAAGTTTAGACGTGAACGTCAAGTCCCCGCCGTCGGTTTGGTCAGAAAAGCGTCCGCCATATTTTTACAGCGTTCTATCTATTCCAAATTAATTCATGCAGGTCTGGAATCACACATCAGACTGTATGTGAAGTTTTCAGCATATTTTTAGTTATCTTTGCCACTAATTATTATTATTATTGTTGCCATCTTTAATAATTACCGACATCGTTGTCATTATAAAGTAGCACTACCATGTTTATGAGTCACTGCAATAATTATTCGTTATCACCATTAACTCTTTTTATTATCATTGCTATAATTATTGTCATCACGATTATTAATTACTGTACTTTCCGGACGATAAGTTGCCACTTTTTTCACACGCTCTAAAAACAATAATAAGACTAATTTATGGATGTTTTTGGACTAACAAGTTTCATTTAGCCTGGATGAATGGACTTTTCATTGTTATTTATTATTAATCTTTTTCATCAGCTGTGTTACAGACGGTGTTCAGAAAAAAAAAAAATCCAGTGCGTATTTGTGGATGTTACTGGTACATATTTAATTAAAAGTTAAAAAAATAATTCTGTGTAACCTTTTTCTGTATAAATATCTCATATAAATATCTCTATTGCAACATGGACACCTGCAGCTTCTAGACAAGTGCGGCCTGTACGGTGAGGAGAACAAATATTTGACACACTGCTGATTTTACAGCGTTTCCCACTTAAAAAGCATGTAGAGGCCTGTCATTTTTAATCATAAGTACTTTTCAACTGTGAGAAGTGATGGAATCTAAAACAAAAATCCAGAAAATCACATTGTATGATTTTTAACTAATTAGTTCACAGGAGGTAAACAGGTAAATTATAAAAATCTTTATATTAATGAACTGTTCCTCAAAATAAAATACATGATGAATTACTATTAAAAATGAATATTAAAAAATCTTAAAAAATAATTGATGAAATTACACCCTAAAAATATTGTTGAAAATTCTCTAAAAGAGAGAATCTTGTCACTGTGGGAAAATTTGTTGCTAGAATTTATAAGAAAATGTATGGGTAGCACGTATGAGAGGAGGCGTAATGTTTACAAGGCTAATGGTGGCTATTCTGGTTATTAAATCAATTTTTTTAATTTTGCCCGTTTTTTTTTTTGCCATCGTTTTTATGGTATTTACAGAAATAAGAAAAGATCATTTTAACAATGTCACTAGATGTTTTTTCATCAAAAAAATTATTTGGGAATTTTGTTTTCAGATTTTAAAGCAAAAAAATACATTGCAAAGTTACTTTTTAATTTTTTCCTTGCCCTTTTTTTTTTTTTTTGAAACCCACTGTATAAACCCCCTAGATGCATGTGAGAAAAATCACGCGGGCCGCACTCACACAAAGATTTGATTTCATTTGATCACCCGACGGACATCCGGTATTTACGGAGCGTCTGACGGACAAACCCGAGGGACCGACCCCGGCTTTGAGATGGAACGAGAAGATATCCCGGTGGCGCGGGAGGCCGTGTCCGCAGCCGCTCCGGGGTCACAGTCGTGTCGCGGTAAGTCTGGCGAGGACTTAGGATGCAAATGCATGGATGTGATGATCATTGATTGAGGTGAGTGGGCCGCTTGTAAGGCCCGCTGACGCTGATTGGAGGAGAAGGGTCGGCCTGACCTGTCCGGCTGCGAGTCAATACAGTGTCAGATTGCAGCGCGGCTCAATCACTTACGGCTCTGAGTGGAGCAGGTAATAATGTCACTTCCTGTTGGAGGGGGAGAAGATCCCAAGATGAATGCGTCCTCCGCCAACCCGCGCGCCGACGGTACCCGGTCGAGTCCTGATGGGGGGGAAAAATAAATGAAAACATATATAAATAAATGCGTATATACATATATGCGGTATATACATCGGAAAAATAACCAAATGTCAGGGCTGAAGGTCGGACCCGGAGCTCACACTTGTTGTTCTGACATCCCCGGCATCAATATTGACAAATAGTTTATCGATGGAGCATTAATGAATCTGCTGGAAGGCGTGGAGTAAATCATTGAAGCCTCTCGTACGCCGTAAGCGGTTATCCTGCGGGTCTTCAGTCGGAGGAGGAGTCGGATCCGACCGGGCCTCGGCTCTCCGGAAGGCAAAACAAAGGAGAAATAAAATAAAGGAGAAGACGCGAGCCTGGAGCGGAGCGCGTCCCGCCGAGGCGAGTCGCGTTCCCCCGCCTGGCTCCGCTCGGACTCCTGTTTGTCTTGGAGAGACAAACAATCGATAATCCAAATCTGGGACAAGGACCTGAGGGTCACGCACCCAGTAAAGGCCTTGCGGGAGCAACGGCCGGCGCTGGAGCGCACGAGGATGCAAAATGCATCATAATGCACGTGTGTGCATCTGCAGTGAGGAGACAGCTCGCTGCAGCTTGTGTGTGTGTGTGTGGGCTCATCCGGAGTGACAGTGTGTGCAGAGGACCCAGCAGTACCCTGGGCCACACACACACACACACACACACACCACTTAAAATTAATTGAAATGTTAATGGAGGCAAAATCTCTGTTTTTAATTGCTTGGTAGAGGATTAAGACCCGGCGGTTGGGGGTGGGGTGAGCGGGGCTCGGGGGCGACCCCCGCGGTGGAGGCGCCCGCCGTCACCGGCGCCACAGTCATAAATGACAGTGATTACCGCGGCAAACAAGCGACGTGCTTGCAGGTCATGACGGCGAAATGAACGGAATAATTATCAAACAATACGTACTCAAAGAAAGTTCACTGTATTTGTCTTTTTTCCCCCCCACAATGAAATATCTGAGGTGGCAGAAAAATAAAAGCGGTGTTTTGAGTTTTCCCGGATGTGTCGAGGAAAAACACTTAGAGGGAAGCTTTGATCCTGCTTTTAATTAGCTCCCATTCCCCTCTAGTATTCCTCTTTTCTGTATTTGCAAGAAAGTGCGTGAACAATGCTCACAACCCAGCCTCTTCTGCCGAAATCAGCATTTTAGCCAACTTTCCCTCTTAACTTCTTCCTCCTCTTCCTCACTTCTCGCCGTGCCCCCACTCCCTCGCAACCTCGGGAAAAGTCAGAGCGGTTCTCAACGTCGTCCAGCGCCGCTGCTCGTCACACACACACTCGTTCACACACACGCACGTCTCCGAAATACCCAGAGTGTGATCAATTCATCATGCGGATGTTTTAGAATCGATATTGTTTTGAGGCCGTTCGTGCAGGAAGCGGCTCCTTTGCATGTCGAGCAGCTCTGAGCGGAGACGTGATGGGGGGGTGAGGAGCCAGCAGGGAGGCCCAAACTGGCTCATTATCTCCCCTCAATTAGACCCTCTCACTTCAGCAGCCCGGGCGGGAGTGTGTGTGCGTGTGTGTGTGTGTGTGTGTGTGCGCTTTCACCCTGCTGAGTTCATCTCACCAGCGAGTGAGATGTGTTTTTGCTGAAAGCCTGTCCCACATGCACACTGGCGTCCTTGGACATGTATGTATGTGTGTATGTGTGTGTGTGTGTGTGTGTGTGTGTGTGTGGGTGTAACAATGTCATGCAGCTGAAAGGAGCACGTTTACAAATGAACACAGGACTTTGAGGTTGATTTGGAGAAAGTTAAACTCGCGTCTCTGAGAGCCCGAGGCGCGTTGTGCTCAGAGGTAACATGCTAATGGCTAATTCCAATAAGAGCGTTCCTTCGCCGTGAGTTGTTTGACTGACAGATGAATGGATCTGAATGCGGAGGGCCGTGGAGGGGGCATCCCAGAATTACCCCTGCTGTCTTTTGTCACCATTCATGTGTCCACAGATCACCGCTGCACCACCGCTGCACCATGGCGTGTCCTGGTTTGGTTCCCGCGGGATCGTCCGATGACGACAGTAACGCGACGGTTTTATCGGTTTGCCAAAAACTATAAAGCTGTTTACAGAGCTCTATCTGTACGTTTGTCGTCATTATTATTCATTCGGTATTTCATCAAACAAATTATGGTACAAATTCTATTTTATTCATTAGACCGTTCGGATCTTATTTTGAAAAACGTCTGTTTCCGCCTTCGCCTTACTGCCGCACTTAACCCTGGTGTTGTCTTGCGGGTCAAAAGTGACCCTCTACCATGTTTAGTTGTAGAAAAACACCTTAACCTATTTTTTTCCAACTTGAAATTTTATGACTTTTCCTGAAGAGACCCCATAATTAGAAAAAGTGATACTTCTTTCTGTTTATGTTTCCATGTGGGCTGTACACTACTAGGGTACAAATATTGTCTTATGGGTCATTTTTGACCCGTAGGACAAGGGGAGGAAACACAACGTTAAGATCGCACGAGGGTTAATATTGTAATTGCCGAATATAAAACGTGTAATCGTTGTATTCGGGTTAAAAACTGGGATCTGACATAAGATTTTATTATTAGAACCCTCGCGCCTCGAAACCACATTTTCATGCAAAAAATCGGTTCCTGGCACAAGAAAGGTTGGGGACTGATCTACAAGATTTATCCTGCACTCGGGGTTGTCGGAGTGCTGGAGGCTGTCCAGGCTGTGATTGGCCAAGAGATGGCGTTCAACCTGGACCGACCGCAGGGACACTTATTCACTCATTCACGCGTCCCTCATTTATTTCATATTAAGACACACAACAATTTCCCTTGTTTTAGAAGAAGTGAGAGCACTAATCGAGCCCCACTCGTTTTCGTCATTAATATTCCACGCGTTATAATTGTATTATTGTTTTTGTCATGACGACGATTATCATCATCATTATATAAGAATAAGAACGCTGACAGACGTCCTACCTTTGCAGCCTGAACATGTGTTTGGTAGTTGCAATGTTTCCCAGGACACTGGAGGCCTCCATGCACACACACGAGAGTCTTTTCTAGTCCTAAAACACACACACACACACACACACATGTTCTGGGCAGCACACCTTACGAGGCGTTCCAGGGACAGGAAGTGGACAAACACAAAGACGCTGAGCGCTGCCGCCTTCTCCGAGGCTCCCGAGAGCCCCGTCTGTAAACCGCCATTATCGTTGAAGGAGCGCCGGACAACTGGAGAAGGAGAGACGGACACAAAAGGAAGTGATGAGTATGAATGAAGAGCGGCAGTGACGGAAATTTCAAGATGTGCCGACCAAAGCGAGACGGATCCGCAGAAGTTGAGCGCCGGTTCCGTCGGTGGTCCGGCTCCCGGTCCCCAGGAGAGCCTCCCGCCCCCCCAGAGGGCCCGCCGTTTGGGGTTGCACAGCCGCTGAGGCCTTGATGAATTTCTCCCCGTCAACAAATTAAGAGTCGCTGTTGTTGCTGTGACAACAAGACATCCCGGTCGCCGTGGGGAGCACCGTGGAGACCGGTGACAGAACTCCAGAATTCTCCTAATCATCCCCAGCTGTCAGGAAGCACCTGGCCTGACACCTCTGCTTAAAACCTGTCTCCCAGGCATAAGATAATTACAAGTGCCAGCAGAGAAGAGTGTGAAGACAGGAGCTGGGAGGAGGAGAGGAAGAGGGATCCTCTGCGAGGGGCTGCGAGGAAGGAGAGGAGCCGCTTTCAGACGAGGGACCATTGAAGTGGAGGGAGGATTCAAAGGCGGGAGAACAGTGTGCCCGGGCTTCTGGGGAGGCGTCCCGGGCCCGGAGCAGGGTCTGGGAGGGGGTCCCCAGATAGTGCTGAGGGGGACAGGTGAGGGACGGAGCTGTCAGCGGACTCGCAGACACTCAAACGGCTGCGGGACGGACGGACGGACAGACGGACACAGCAGCATCTCCTCCGCTTCCTCACAGAACTCAGACTTAACTACCGAAGACACCCGGCGTGGGGATGAACAGGAGGCAGGAAGGAAGGAAGGAAGAGGAGAGCAGGGCTCGGACGGAGAGATGGCCTCAGATTGGGCGCGCGCACACACACACACACACACACACACACACACACACACACACACACACACACACACACACACACACACACACCTCCAAATACCACACCCTGATTGGAAGAGAGAAGGCCCCACATCGCATGTTCTGAGCAGCAAACACACACATGCCGACGATGAAGAGCACACACTCCAACACACTCAAACATCAACAGAAAGCAGCACACACACACTCACACACCCACAGAAAGCAGCACACTCACCGACATGCACTCGGACAGATGATAAACCCCAGACTCCTACACAATACACTCCTACAGAGAGAAACACACTCACAGAAACACACTCCCTCAGAAAGCAGCAACCATGCAGTCACAGTCCTACAGAGAGCAGAACACTCAGACACACACTCCAGTTGATATGACACACACACACACACAAACACACACACACTCCAGCAGAAGTGGGACACACACACACACACACACACACACACTTCTTCAGAAAGCAGCAAACAGTCACATTCCGGCAGAAAGCAGTACACACACACACACACACACACACACACACGATGCGGCATACAGAGTCGTACACTCCCGCAGAAAGCAACACACATTCTGACAGATAGCAGTACACACACACACACAAACAGACACAAACACACACACTCCTTCAGAAAGCAGCAAACGGTCACATTCTAACAGAAAGCATTACACACACACACACACACACGCACTCCTGCAGAAAGCAGCAAACATAGTCACACATTCCAACATAAACAGCACACACACAAACACACTAATTTCCACAAACACACACGTCCACATACTGTATACACAGAGAGCAGTTCAGTCACAGAGACACACACTCCTTCAGAAGTAGCACACACACACACACACACACACACACACACACACACTCCATACACTCCCTCCCTGGCAAGAAGCGGCTCACTCACACACTCCGAAACACAGCACGGCACACTCCCGGACACACACTCTTGCGTCTCCTCGCCCCTCACCCCTCCCCCTTCCTGCAGGACATCCCCCCCCCCTGTCACGGCAGCCACGGGGGGCTGAATTATTCAAATTCCCTAATTCCCCCCCTCCTCCTCCTCCTCCTCCTCCTCCCTCCTCTCCGGCTCTCTGCCACTCATCATTTGTCGTTTCATTGTTGCCAATTTAGAGTCAATCCCCCCCCATTAATGATGCCAACTGTTCTAAACGGTGTCAGCGCTGAGTGAACGGGGAGGAAGAAGAAGGGGGGGGGATGTCAGCCAGAGCGAGGAACACAATGCTGGGGGTTTTACAAGCTGCCGTGCAGATATAAATGGATGATATACGGACGCTCCGCCGCCTCTCGCCGCCGTCTCCCCACATGCTCGGATTGTTAAACAGGCTTTGTTTTATTAACTGTTTAAATGTACATATGTGGCTTTATTCGCCTGTCACAAGTAAGCATATTTGGGGAGATTATGAAATATATCTACATCTGTTTCCTGTGCACCCGGACGCATAAAACTCCGAAATTTATTTTCGCCGCGTATCAATTAGATCATAGAATTTTACGAGCGTTCCTTTTGTATTGGCAAGTGGCGAGCAGGATCTAAAAGCCCTTCCTCTTGGTATCGACGGAACCAAAAGTCGAATAAAAAAAGTGAACGCGTCGGCCCGGACGGCGATGACGCAGCGGAGCGAGGAGGCCGCGACCGTCTCGGCGCGTTCTCCGGAGGAGCCCCGGCACTTTCTGGAAAGAGTAATTCTGGCCATTAATATTTGAGGCGAGGAGGATATTTATTTACATGCATCAATCCGCGTTCCGAACAGGAGGGGAAGTGTGAATGTTTAATATCCCGCCGTATAAATTATGCAGAATCAAACTGCGCCTCACGCCGAAGATGAGTCTGCAGGTTTAGCTTTCCTGCGTTTCTCCCCGACCCTGAACGCATCAGCAGTTGTTTAACAACGCGGTCGGCGGCCGTCCGGAGCACCGCGATACTTTCGAGTACTCAGAAGTAGCGGAATTACACCCGTCAGTCGGCTCCGTGTGACTTAACTCGGAAACTACGCGGCCCCTTGACCTTGTGAATAAATCACGTTACTGTAAATAAGTAAGCGGGGGGCTGAAGGATGTTGGATCAATGTCAGAGCCTAATTAAAGGTTCTCTCTTTAAAATTAACCGTGGAAATATTTCCTCGAGCAGGAAGCCGCTGAAAACTAAACGAGTAATGCGGTGCAATGCGCGGCCTGCAGGCTTCTCCATCGCAGGTGGAAGAGGAGCGGGGAAGTGAACGCATGGGGTGATGGAGCGGGGTTGGGGGGGGGGCTGGATGTGGGCGGTGTGATGGAACTGTGCCGCTATCTTAAATGAGGAGTCCCATATGAAGGTCTGGATTAACCACATTTAATCCCTCATCAAACAGACAATAACAGCGCGGTCTAATCCCCCCAATTCTCAGATTAGCAGCACTCCTGCTCTGGTCTTGGCGGCGCAGCGGGGGGCCGGCGCCGGCCCGTCCGGCTCTCCTCCACAATGACCTCTGGATGAGGACGGGCTTACAAGCCCCGAGCCCGAGCTTCATCACAGCGGCTGCCGGTCAACACGGTTGCGGTGGACGGACGGCGGCGGGGGGACGAGGGGGACGAGCGGGCGACCGGGCTCCGCTTGCACTCCTTGCGAAACCGAGAAATGAACGGAATCGGACGTAACGTTCGGCCGAAGGCCTGCAGAAGGATGACTTTGAGGACCTCGGCGGTGCGACCGAACCTGCAACGAGCGGCTGAGATACGGAGATGTAATTACCTCCAAAAGCGCAGACCCCGGAGGAAACAAACACCTTCATCAAGCAAATAAAGGATTATATGCTCAGTTCGCTCCTCAGCCCGGCTGCTTCAGCGGGGGGACGTGCAGAGCTACGCCGGGCCGGAGCCGGGGAGAGAGAGATGAGGAGAAACAGAGGAAAAGGGGAACAGAGGGCAAGAAGTGCTGGATCAGCAGCTCCTCAGATAAAACGTAAATAGGCAGAAGCTCGCTGGGAATACGTGTTTAGGAAACACTCGCTTAGGCTTTTGTTTACTTTCACTTTGAAATACACGGGGAGGAGCTGAAGAGCCGCTTCCCGACTCTCCGAGGAGATCCAGGAAGAAAACGCTATTAACCGTTTTCGGGCGAACGCGCCGGAACCCGGGTTCCGGGTCCGAAGCCGGACTCTTGATTCAAAGCTCAGCCGAGCGTCTGCTCCGGTGTGACCGCAGAGCCCGGGTTTCCTCTTCATCCGGGCGATGGAGACGGAAGTCCGGCCCGCTCTGACGGCGCCGGGGGCAGAACGCCAGCTTTCTGCAGAGCTCGGCGGCGGAGGCGCTCAAATCTTTGACCCCGGGGCGGGTGGATGCCGGGGGAGGGGAGACCATGTGTGTGATTTCTGCTGATCCCCCTGTTGGAGGGCATCGTCCGGCGTACCTGACCACCGAGCTCAGATGGGATGTGACAGAGGCCGAGAGCTGGTTTCCAGAAGTTCGAGATGACAGTCTACACCGATGTCCCCTAAAGGTTTCCTTCCTAACTTCATACTTACCTGCACGTCAGCATCTTCAAACATCTAAGACTTCTGAGCTGTTTAAATCATTTGACAGTGACCCGGACTCACGTGGTCCGCATCCTGTCTCGACTCCGCCCGCAGAGCTTCGTCGAGGTCAGCTCCGGCCTGACAGAGGACATACGACCTTTAGTCATCTTACAGAAATTAGTTTCACTGCATTTATGACGGTGGATTTATCCAAGAAGACACTTGACAAACCTTCTGCTGTGATCCTAATGGACCCAATGCGGCCCGAAGACCTTCTCTTCCACTCGATTTCCTTGAAACTGCATAGCAAGTGTGGTCTAAACAGCTGAGAAGGGAGTTACCAGGTGATCAGAATGGGATGGAAGATAGAAGCAGGAGGAACACCATAACATCTCATATTGCACAGAGGAGGACCTAAGAGAGGTGAAGGTCTGACCTCCAGGTGAGTCCGAGGCTGGCGTCTGCACACTGCACCTGATTGTGGGTGAATGACAGCGGGTGTGTGTGGAGTGAAGCGGGAGGACAGGGTCCAGGTTCTGGAGTCTGCAGACGGGGACAGGAGCCATGACAACCTGCAGGAGTATTTCACGGTTGTTAAATTACACGGAGCTTATCGTATGTTCGGATTATAAGGCGCGCCTTCAATGGATGGCTTATTTTTAAAAAAGATTTCATATATAAGGCGCACCGCATTATAAGGCGCATAGAATAAAAGCTACAGTAGTGGCTGGGGTTGCGTTATGCAGCCACTAAATGGAGCTGCGCGAAAGGGAATGTCAACAAAACAGTCAGATAAGTCAGTCAAACTTTATTAACAAAATACAAACCGACGTTCTCTGTTCACTCCCAAATCAAGTTAGTGCATTCACAATACGGCGCCGCACGCCGTAGCTCTTACTGGTATTTTCGCCGCCTTCAATGAAAACAATGTATTTCCAACTCCATTTGTCACAGTTCAAAGCGTTTCAAGAAACCAAAGCACCAAGAAGGACCGCCTCTAAATTCATTGATGTTCATGTCGCTAGCTAGCGCTGTGCTGACTGTAGAGACGCTTCTACTGCTGCTCTCTGTTCAACAACCCACTGTTTGAGTTTGTCCTCCAACTGTTGCCATCTCGCTTTGTTTCCTCAGAAACTCTGTTTGGTCTTCTTTATTCGGCGCAGGTCATCTTGTTGCTTCCTCAACTCCCGTACCATTGATTCGTTCATGTTGAATTCTCTCGCTGCTGCTCTATTCCAATGTTCTACTGCGTGACCGATCGCCTTGAGTTTAAACTCTGCGTCCTAAGCGCGTCTCTTGAAAGGTGCCATTTTGGGTTCTTTATACACACACAAGTGGTGTGGGACTGGAAATCCCCTTTTACCACTGCAACTTGGGCGACGTGCGCACACACATGAACACACACACAAATGGAAATGAAAATGCACGCTTTGCGCAGTCTTATATCCCAACATGCACCGCGTGCTACTTCTTCTACGGGAGAAAATGGAGTCGGCGGCTGCTTCCCCGTAGCTGCGACACCTCTTGCAGCTCAATGTTGATCCACATATAAGGCGCACCGCATTAAGAATAAGAATAAGAATGAGAACAACTTTATTTATCCCGAAGCAAATTGTGGTGCCGGAGTTTCAAGTAAAACGTAACAATAATAAATAATAGCAGGAAATTATGTAAACAGTAAAAAAAAAAGGGGGGGGGGAGAGTAAGAAATACAAATAAAATTATAAAGTGTCAAAGTCAAGGCTATAAAGTGTTTTAAGGTCTTAAGTGCAAAGATTTGAAGATTCCCTGCAGCTGAAGGAAGTGTCGGTTTTTGAGAAGATTAAATGCTTTAAGGTGCGCCTTATAGTGTGGAAAATAAGGTACATTAATTGGGTTTAAACAGAAGTCTGACCGCTTCTAACAGAGAGGAAACTCAAACTGTGTAGAGTAATCCGATTACAACTGATGGATTTGTGAGAGGGTGACTGGCTGTAAGTTTGTGTGTGTGTGGTTTTGAAAGGAAAAGAAACGGAGTATAAGTGACCTTGAAGGAGACATTAGTTGGGACTGTTGTGGGATTAGAAGAGAAGGAAAATTCTGGAGTGAGTTAAGTGACGTGGATTTTGTTTTTGTGCGACACGAAGCTCACCGTTCACCTCGCCGCCCCACGTATGACGGCCCGTTTCGGGTACTTGACAGACCCAAAGGGTTTCGTGCTGGATATGGGCGGGCGTAGGGAGCGGATCACGCTGGACAGACTCAACGGCGCACAGGGTGGCGGACGACGTGGCGGTCTCCCTCCCTTATGGACCCCGGCGGCGTCTCCACAGGGGCAACACTCTGGTTCTGCTGCTATGGTTATGGCAGGACACTCAAGCCTCCAGTCAGAAACTCATTTGTTTCCAGGAGTCCCCTCTGGGTGTTCGGGGAGGGTGGAGGACGCTGTCGCACCTGATAGGACTGCAGCTTTATGTCCCCGGTGTTCCTGGTACTAGGTGTTCCCTTGTCAGAAGTTGAGAAATAAAGTTTAAACTCGCCCTCGTCTCCATTATCTTTCCTCATTCTGCCACAATGTCATCTGTATACCACATCATACACACACACACACACACACACCACATTCTCTATATAGTATATTATACATATACTATATCATTTATATCTAAATTGTCTATGTACTATATTCTCCATAAATTATATTGTCTATTTACTACATTCTCGACGTACCATATTGTCCATATATAGCAGGGGTGTCAAATTCATTTTGGTCCAAGGGCCACATACGGCCTAATTTGAGGTCAAGGGGGCCGGAGCCATAAAATCTTTACCTAGAAGTTACACTAAGTCCAAAATTTTCCTTTGTTTTAGTGTAAAGGAGGTAAACAGGGAAATTATAAAAATCTTAGAATTTGAATTTATAATTTGAATATACAAACCTTGTAATGAACTGTTCCTCTAAAAAATACATGACAAATTAATATTAAAAATGAATATTAAACAAGAATTGATTAAATTACACCCTAAGATATTGTTGTGTTCGCAGAGAAAACCTTGTGACTGTGGGAAAATTTGCCACTAGAATTTATAAGAAAATGGATTGGTATAAGAGGAGGTATAATGTTTACAAGGCTAATGGTGGTTATTCTGGTTATAAATTCAATCTCTAAATTTTTTTCGCTATTTTTATGTGTTTTTTTAATAAAAATAAGAAATAAGAAAAGATCCTTTTCACAATGTCACTAGATGTTTTTTCATCAAAAAATCATTTTGTTTTCAAATTTTGAAGCAAAAAATTCATTGCAAAGTTACTTTTTCATTTTTACCGTGCCCGTTTTCTTTTTAAACCCATTGTATAAAACCCTCAGATGCATGTGACAAAAAACACAAAAATTTAATTTCAGGAAAGGAGCCACAAAATATTGTTCCGAGGGCCGCAATTGGCCGACTGGCCGTGAGTCTGAGTCCTCTGATGTACAACATTATTTATATACCACATTATATAGATCTACATTGCCCATGTACCATATTGTCCCATACAGTAACTATTCATAATATTAATGTGCTATATTCTCGATCTCATTCATTAATACAGAGGACCAGATGTAACTGTTCCTTATGGTCGCAGGTAAAACATATTTAGAGGCCATTTCAGATTATGAGGAAGCTAACAAGCACCACAACTAGCCTCAAGCAAGCTACCAGTAAGCTAACAGGCAAACAAACAATATACAAACACCAACAGCAGTCTCAAGCGCTTCAATGGGTTTTTCAAGTCAGGTGCTGACTATATATACTGGGAAAATATACATTTATACTGGGGATATATACTGGGCTTTTCCTACTATTATCTATAATAATTTATTATTGTTATGTTTTACTTTATTTTATTCTATTTTATTTTACGTTTTATTGTTATGTTTTACTTGAAACTCTGGCACAACAATTTCCTTTGGGATAAATAAAGTTGTTTTTATTCTTATTCTTATAACCAGCTGCTCATTCAGGTCCACCAATTGAAGATAATATTTGGACCTTTTGTGACGACAACATTGAAACCACAGACCATATATTATTCTCATGCGAAAAAGTACAGGGCTTTTGGGCGAAAACTCAAAATTGGGTTAAAGACAAATTTCCATCGTCACCAGTTTCTTTTTCAAGAGATGATATAACATCTGGTCTGCTGTTAGGCAACAAAAGAGGTGAACTATGTGTCAATGTTATTTTAGGCCTGGCCAAGTTCTTCATTCACGAAAACAGAATGCAAAAGTGTTCTCCCAATTTTACGTCCTTTATAAACGATTTTGAATTGTGCAAAAAATCCCTAAAACTTATGGAAAAATCCAAGAACCAAAAAATATACAGTTTTATGAGGGAGATTCCTTGTGGACCACCAAGTTAAATACATATTATATTCATCTTGCAATTTATTGATGTTTTTTGTTTTTTTTTTATTTACCTATTTATTTATTAAATAAATAGGTATGAAGCTATTTTGCAAATATTAATTTTTTATTGTTTACTGACAACTATTTTTTCACGATTTATTTTTAAAATTCAGGTTAAGGCTCCGCTACACGCTCTGAAAGCCCAAAGCTCAAAATGAGTTCATTACATAAATGAAATTTAATTTTCTCTGTAATACTTTGTGAATTTCAGACACAACACACTACACACTTGTTTATACAAAGTATAAAGGTAACAAAAAGCAATTTATACAGTGGTACCTTTATTTTAGATGTCAAAAAGTAATTGCGGCTCCCAGTGTTTTCTTTTCCGAGGAAACCGGGTCCAAATGGCTCTTTGGGTGTTAAGGGTTGCCGACCCCTGGTCTAACCGGTCCAAATCTGCCTAGCTTCCCCACGAGCAACAACAGAATCCACCTCTAGACGGTTTTCCTCAACTGCTACTGCCAAAGATTTTAACACCTGGTTATGACGCCAAGTGTACGCCCCTGAGAAAAGGCTAACCATGGCTAAGTGTGCAAACGCCAGAACACGATGGGCAGGCAGCATCCTCGCCGACCACTGGTTGATGTTCTGGGGCGATGTGATAGCACATGTGATAAACATACTTCTCTTGACCTCCATGCTCCACAACACTCTCTAATTCAACTCTACACTCTTGCGGTTCACACATTGTCCTCGCTTTGCCCTCGTACGTCTTACTGCCACCGATTATGTTCTTCTTCAAATGTCATCTTCCGTCCTCCTCGGCCTCCACGCCCCTGCTGCATCTGGCCGGTGATGTCCCGACGCCCAAAGGCTTGCCTGTACTTGGTGCGCTGATTCTTTTGGGTCCCAATTACTCCCTGTTCTAACTATGGGCGCTGCACTGCTAACCACTAGCTCCTCTGAATGAATGGGAGTCACTTTCAATCTACTCTTAGCACACTTGAACTCCTCTGTTCAGGCTAGAAACTGGCAACTCTGATATGCCTTTCCCATCGCAAGGCTACGCTGCTTAGGCAGCGTTGGACTCCGAGCCATTTCCTAATAAATGCATTAATCATCCTTTCGGGCTTTCCTACCTTTGATGGGGGACTCACACGGTCGACGGCCACATCAACCGAGGCAACGAGCCAAACGGCAACCACCGCAACGTTCGAGCTTGAGATGCCTTGAATCGTTTCCTGCCTCGACTTCTCAAATTGTCCCTTATCACTAAGACTTGCGTCAAAGCATCTAACCCTTCGCTGCTTTCTCTTATGTATAACTATATTGCCTAAATATTATATTCTCAATATATACACACACACACCACATCATCTGTATACCCTGTCATCTATATACTATATAGGCTTCATTGCAGAACTGGGCATTTTATGGCCCGCTTTGCTTTTTTATCCGGCCCGCCAAACTATTTTAACAAGTAGTTTCAATCAATATTGAATTTACAAATTTTTTTTCCCTTTAATTTCTTTCCAAAATCATGTCAGTTGGCGCATTCATATTATTGATTTTAAAATTGAAATAAAATGCAAAAAAAAGTTAAATTGTCACGGATCGCATGGGGCGGACTCTAGCAGGGAACCACACCTCAGAGCAGGGATCTGGATCGAAAGCGCTTTATTGCATTGAAACGGCAGGTAGGGTGTCGCTGGTAGGCCCCTAAGACAGAGTTGCACAGGGCTGGGTCTCACCAGGATGGGTGGTAGATGGGACAGGTTGCAGGCAGGACGGGCCCCAGGCAGGACAGGTTGCAGGCAGGACGGGGTCAGAATATTACACCGGCCGACTGGGTCTGGTCGTGGCGGGGTTGGGGTCCGGTCGTGGCGGCGCTCCGCAGTGGTCTGAGAGCCACAATCCCCCGGCGCCAGGAAGAGCGTGCCGCTGCCCTTTATAGGGATCTTGATTAGCGGCATCTGCTGCAGCTGGCGCCGATTGCAAATTGGGATCAGGTGTGATACCCTGACATAAATATTTCAATTTCAATTTTCAATTTGTTCACCTAATAAAAACGAGATAAGAAATGTGGCCCAACAGCCAAAATAATTGCCAACCCCAGCTTTATTTTCTCTATTTATACCCTATTATCGATATGCTATATTGTCTATATCTATATTATCTATATCAATAACTGTATTCTCTGTGTATATTGTTTAGAAGCTAAATTTTCTCTATATAAAATTGCTTTTAATGTCTACATGTTATACTGTATCATCTATGTTTATTTTGTGTACACCTATCCAATCCTTTCGGCGGTCCATTTAGTTCCACTGTCACGGTGGACAACTTTTCACAGACAGAAACAACTTCTTTAAATTTTGAATCAAGGAAAAAGAAGAATGTGAATGGAACTTCACACGTTATGTTATGCACTTTTAACAACTGTTAAACGATGATCACTTTTCAACTAATTTCTATGAACCCGCGGTTGAAGTTGGACACTTTATCTAATAATTTTAGTGATTTTCCTCTGTAAAATGTACATTTCTGTTCCCTGCCACTCCAAGAGAGCCTGTTGGAGCTCCTTCTCTTTTCAAATAAACTTTACAGTGGCATTGGTTTGCAGGTCTAGTAGTCAAAGGTTAGCTCGGTGGCTCACCGCTGTACGAGGAGCCCCTCCGATAAGTCAAGTGTAGGACTGAAAATACAACTTTTCTCACGAAATGGGAGCACATTAATTTAAAAAAACTCTCTCCAAATGGTGGTCGGGACCTCTGCTCTATATCCAAACTGTCTAGATTCTAGATTTATTATCATATGTGTAGTCTGGACACATGTTTCCCTGTATAATGACATTCTTATTTTGCTGTCAATAGTGACGCCAGATAGTTGGCAAAAAAAAAAAAAACCCTTCCCATCCATCCATCCATAGTCTCCCGCCTGGAATACATCCACTAGGAGGCGTCCAGGAGGCATCCTGACCAAAATGCTCAAGCCACCTCATCAGAGTCCACATCACTGCAGACGCTGCACCGATCCGCCCGTCCATCTCCCGCTCAGTCGTTCCCTCTCTCGTGAACAAAACCCCGAGATACTTGGACGTCTTCCCCGACCCATAGTCGGCACTCCACCTGTTTCCGGTTGAGAGCCACCGTCTCGGGTTTGGAGGTGCCGATTCTCATCCCGGCCGCATCACATTTGGCGGCGAGAGCTGGGGATCACTCGTCCGACGAAGCCGCCAGAGCCGCATCATCTTCAAAACGCAGAGGCCCTTTCGACGCTCATGCTGGGCCGAGAAATTCTGTCCATAACAGTTACGAACAGAATCGGTGACAAAGGGCAGGAGTCCAACGTTTCCGACTTGCAGCCGGCAATGCGGCAAAAACAACGAAACAATAAATGATAAGCATAGTGTTTTAATGACATTGGAAACAGAATTAAAAAGATGTGCGAGTCAAGTTGAAAGAAAGATTGCAAATGTAAAGAGTTGCGTTCGCAGGATGCGCGAAGACTGACATCTTGAAGCGAGTGCAGCTTCAGCAGCAATAGAATATTGTTTCATACACTGACGTCAGTGAAACGGCTCGTGTGCCTTCGGGCGCAAAAACCAACACCCGATGAAAAAAAAAATCTGTCTCTCAGAAGGAACGGGTCAGAAGACCGGTCACCACGTGGAGGTGGAGGTGGAGGTGAGCTGGAACTGGGCACCCAGTTCTGGTAGGAAAGTTTTAGCTGCTATTTGGGGGTTAAAATAAGGTTTGGGCTCTGCATTCTGATGCAGTGCTGAAGGTTAGAGGCTAGAGAATGCATTGTGCGTGTATGTGTGTGTGTGTGTGTGTGTGTGTGTGTGTGTGCATTATGGAGCCAGGGCAGGCTAATGTTGTACTGCTGCCAGAAACAGTAAAAGCAGCCCCTACTGATATCAGTTATTAATATTTAACTGGCCGCCATTAAAGTTTAAGGCGATGGAGCCGGAGCTGTGGGCTGCGGAGGACCGTCGGCCGAGCAGCCCCGCGAACGCGCCCGCTGAGGCCCCTGGCAGAGCTCCCGCGTGGACTCAGCGGGAGGCGACCGTGCAGGTGTGTGCAGATAAACGCTTTCTCTCCGCGGCGTCCGCTTTCAGCCGTCGGTGAGTCGCGTTGAGCGTGCGAAGGTGGCGTGCAGGTAGCCGTTTGAAAATGTCGCGAAGGCTGCATTTCCCTCCGATCGTCACGTTTACTGTCCCGATTCAGGGTCCGCGGGAAAGTCCTCGGTAATTTCCTCGGCCGTAAAAACTCCTATACATGGGCTTTTATTTGCCGCCGTAAAGACGCACTAGAAACAAATAAAACACCATATGGTTTGCACTCAATACAAAGCGATAAATGCAGGGTTTAATACGGAGTCGGACCAGGGCCGGGGCGTTTTGCGTGGTGCTCAGCAGAAAGCTGCCAGCGCGGCCCCTCCGAGGGACGTGCGATGGAGCCTCTCAGTACTCCGACGCGCATTTTCAGATATCTGCCGTAAACTCGAGGCGGAGAATCAATCTGTTACACGAGAGGGCGGCGAAACAACAGTCTTACGAGCCTCCCCGAGCACCGGCCGCTGTTCTCGCTGTTTGTTTTCTCGCTCACAGCCCGGAGCGTCACTCCCCCCCCACCCCCCCCTCCCCTCCCCCGCTCCACCTCTCCGACATCTTCAGGTAAACAAGTCATTCCAAGGTTAAAGCGGAGAGGAGCGCGGCGCGAGAGCCGGGCTCGCGGAGAAGGGCCCGTGAAAGAATAGGTCGGCCGGCTAAAAGTGAGCATGAAAAATACCCCACCTCCGAGCTGACCCACATCATCCATTATGTGTGGTGATTATGAGAACAGAAGTGCCTTATGGGTAGCCACAATTCCAGGAAACAATAGCTCACTGTCAAGCTGTTTAACCACCGGGTGACCGGCTTTACGACTGTCTGATTATGGAAGCCCGGCCGAGGTCTCACTCAGCGGCCTCTCGCCGGCTGCTCCGCCAAGCCGCTCTAAGAGTCAGTGACCTGCTTCAATTTATATTCAGATAAATGGACCGACAATTGTAGCGATCACCGGCGTCTCCAAAGAGGTCACAACCGCAGAGGGAGCGGCGGCGGAGCTCTGTGACGAATGTGGCCGCTGCATAATATTGGATCATGCACCGGAGCCCCTTTTTTTTTCCTCCCCGATAAATAAAGGAAAGCCCGAAATAAAAAAAGGCGTGTCTCTTCCTAAACTGCTTTGTGTGGCGGGCCGTCTCATACATAATGCATTCATGCAAATGGCCGTGTCCTGCCCCCAGGAATAACAGGAGAACCTAAATCTTTGCCAAAATTAGTCTTTTAATGAAATTTCACAGAATGCAAATGCAGGCCAGGTCTGAGCGTAATTCTGTCCAGGAATTAAACTAAGTTGGACTGGTTTATCTTAATAGCTGATCTCAGCCCGGTCGGGCCGGTATTAAGTCTGTCGGTGGCGGCGCCGCGCTCAACCGCAATCACAGCTTTGCCTCCTCTACCGTGGCTCACTCCGGTGACCGGCGCAGAATTAGCACGCAAGTGGCCCCGCGCGCGCACCGACACACACACACACACACACAGAACACGACACCTGCACGCTCCCGTGCAAACACATGCCTCACTGCATTCCAATATGTTGTCCCTCCATTGATATTAGCATGTAATTATACTGAGCCGATCATCGGGGAGGAGTTTCCCGCGGCGACCGAACGCCAACGTCCACCGGGCACGGGACGTCTGAGCGGAACCGGTCACAAACGTATATTCACGACTGCTCGGAGAACGGCTCTCCGACCCCCGCCTGTGAGCCGCCGGCCGGGGAACGTCCTCGGGGGTGTTTGGCGAGGAGGTCCGTTTGCGGAAACACCTCGACCGGGCGCGAGGCGTGTGCGAGACGCGTCCGGACGGTCCTCCGGGTCGACGGGCCGAGGCTCTCTGTGCCGCGGCGGTCGCTCCCGGCTGGGTGCCGTTGCATGTTTGGCGTGTCGCTGACAGTAATGAAGAGAAACCACTGGTCCCTTCACTCCATCCCCGCACACAGTGACTCTGGAGTAACTGCCAGTGATAACTAGTAATTACATCCATTTAAAATGTGCATTATTTTACCTCTGCATTAAATAAACTAGTGAGGCAGAAAATTGTCCAGTTTTATCCTCTCCATTATAAACACACATTCGGAAAGGAAGCACTTACTTTCCACAGGTTTTATCCAGCCGGCGGGGCTAAACATTCTCCGGGAGTTTCCATGCTAATTGTGGCGCGGGAGTCGGACGGACGGCCGGACAGAGGCGGGACGGCGGGCCCCGAATTAATCTCACGCTCTCGGCGGCGACTCCTCACCTGAGCCGCTGAACTCTGATAGAGGATTCATCTTTCACACTCAGACTGAAGCTTTTTAACAAAAAAAAAAAAAATATGATTCTTACCATTGCACAAAGAGGACACGATTTGCGGGGCGGAAATACATTTGAATGGACATCCGCCGTCTATTCAGCGCGGGAACCTTCTCTTAATGTGAGTCTGGCTCGGCCCCGCCGTGCACGGACTCATTGTGTGCACGTGGCACAAAGGGCGATAGGAGTCTTTAGAAAAGAGTGAAGCTCTCCACAGATTAGACTCCATTAGCATTTAAGGTGCTGTCATAAATTCCTCCCAAAGTGGAGGGGAGAGGCAGGACAAATGAAGTAGGATTAATAGGGGCCCGGTCCAACTGATAGTGGGGATTGGGAGGCAGGGTCACCTTGGGAGAGGGGGGCCGCGGGGGGCCGCGGGGGGGCCGCGGGGAGGGGGTTAACGGAAAAGGTAAGACCAACTAATACATACAAGACCGACACGTGAAATGCTCTGTACAGTTGGAATTCGATAAAAGAGCCCGAGGAGATACGGGCTTACGGAGCCGGGGACAGACCGGGAGCCGGGTAGGTCTGCGACCTCCTGCGGGGAGGGGGTCGGCGGCGAGGCCGGGCAGCGGGACTGGCTCCCGACGAAATGATCGCGGGGCGCCACTTTTACAATGACTCACTAAGGTGACCCTTTGAATTTACAGGTGACTCAACAATTGTCACAGCAATGACTCAAGAGATGCAGCTTGCCACATCCGGCCCGTATTGCTTTTTTATCCAGCCCGCCAAACTAATTTCTTTGAATATCTTATTAAGTATTTTCCATCAATATCTAATTTAGAAGCGTCTTATTTTTTTCCTTTTGTTTAATGTCGCATGTATGGACAATTACATACAAAATGGGAAAAAATGTAAATATCTAAATTGCAGTTTTAATTTTCTTCAATTTACATGCCACCTATTTGGCCCGCGCATTAAAATTAAATAAGAAATGTGTCCGGCCAGCCAAAATAATTGCCCACCCCTGATCTGGGTTTATCACGAGTTACGTTTCAGAACCAGCCGGTGAATGGAAATCCATGAAGTAGCGACCATATTTTTATTTTACTATTTGTAAATATTTCAAAGCTGTATGACCCTCCCCGCACTCCTCTTAACCTTTCCAATACTCTGATAAACACTTTGTTTATAATTCACTCAAATACAAGCCTGCAAGGAAAAAGATGCTGCCAGATGCCGAGCGGTTGCTACACGCGGGAGACGCAGAGAAGGATGCTACCGTGGCTGAGCCAATCAGAGCCCAGGATGTCGGCGGGGGAGGAGAGCGATAACTGCTGTGTGGCTGCGAACAAAAACCCCGTCAGGATGGACGACGTCTATTGAACGCCTACCTTCAGTTTTCGGGTTCCCCTCGGTCACTGGGTGCGTTCAATACGCTCATAGAATTCAACCGGCATCCAAGGCACACAGGGACTGCAGGTAGCATCAGTTAGCATCAGGTACCATCGGGTAGCATCAGGTAGCATCAGGTAGCATCAGGTAGCATCAGTTAGCATCAGGTAGCATCTCCCCGACGGGTCGCCCCCGTTTCCTCGGCCCGTCCTCCTTGACAAGAAGGTCTCTGAAAAAGAGAGAAAAGAAAGGAAATCCAACTTTTATCTTAATTTTTTTTTTACTTGAGATTAAGATTCTTACTTTCGGTTTAAGATGAAATATGAAATGCATTATATTTCAGCTCTGATGTTTGTTTTTGCAGTTTCACATCAGATTTCACTTTCTCTATTTTTTTCTTTTTCTTTCTTTTTTTTTTTTCATTGTCAGTATGTCGGTGTCAGTACGGCAGTGATTCGTCTCTGGTCGTCCTGGCAACGCAAACGACCACGAGCCGGAAACCTTGAAGGTTGTGAATCCAGCAGCATCGGCTCCAACCGCCAACCGTCAAACGCAGGCCAGGGGGTCCGGACCTGGAAAACATCTGGACGGAGGAGAAAAACCTCCGTATAAATGTTTAAAACTCACAGACAGAAGGAAAAAGAAGTGTTTGGAGGACAAATAATAAGAAGAGCAAGAACTTCACTGACCAGGGAGACACGTTTCCCTCCTGAATACATGGATTCTTGAATCTTCGATTCCTTGAAATATCAAATCCTGATTTGACCTGGAATATCACAATAACTATGAACGTGAGGGAGACGAAATGTCATCACATTCTGACAGTCCAGGTGCTGTGTGTACGTGCGTGCGTGCGTGTGTGTGTGTGTGTGTGTGTGTGCGCGTGTGCGTGTGTGTGTGTTTCAACCCAAGCTGGTGTGATTGGATGCTGAATCATGGACTTGCAGCAAAGTTTCCTCCTTGTGATGTGCAGTTTGAAGTGACTTTGAGCGCCCGCCGAGCCTCCGTGCAGCTTAATTCCAGCCTCCCAGCCGCAGCGCAAGGTGACTCGCAGGTAATCTATAAGAATAAGGAGCCAGGCAGGCGCCGCGGGCTTTTATTAGATCTCCGATACTCCCGGGCCCCAACCCCGGTCCCAGCCTTGGCCTCAGACCGGGGCCGCGCCGAAAAGGTCCAAATGACTCCAGACGGCGGCGATGACGCCCACCAGAACGCCCGCCTTCCTGTGGCGAAGGGGCGGCGAGGGGGCGGAGCCCGTCCGCGCCTCCTGGCCCGCCAGGGAGAGAGAGCGAGATAGAATAAGGGATCTATCCGTCAGAGCTTAAGGAGTTTTCTAACAGTATATTGACCTTGAGTGCTCACCATTGATTTCCAGTAACGCCTCCAAAACAGCGCGGCGAACCCTGCCGAGCGCTGCGGGACTCTGATTGGGAGCAGATTTCCCAAATTCCGATAGCGTGCCGCCTGCCCATGATGATGGATGGTCCCCCCGGAGCCCATCAATCCTCACCTGCTGCCGAAGAGGTGACACCCGGGCCAGATTTATCATCATACACCGCGTCAGGTCCGCCGGCCAATGAGAGAGCTCGGTACTGAAGCGAAGCCCCTCCCCTCAGGAGGGCTCCATTGTGTTTGGAAACACATTTGTTCCTGTGACAGGCGGGGCGGGGGGCGGGGGGAACTATTCATGCAAAAAATGAACGGGTGAAAAGAAAGCCGGGATAACCTTTAAATAAAAACAGGTCGGAGGACACGCATTGCCGTGTGTGTGTGTGTGTGTGTGTGTGTGTGTGTGTGTGTGTGGCATCTTGACCCTGCTGACTGCAGACACTTTGATGACCCCATTTCATTTGTCAAGCAAGAAGAAGGAGAGCAGCAGGTCGGGGTTTGGTGCCTTGCTCAACAATTCAACCGGGGTCCAACCAGGAACCTTCAGGTTTGAGACGAGCACCACCTCGTCCACCTTAGCCCCGCCCCCCGCCGCCAAATCAGTACGCTCTTCCACCTTGACCCCGCCCCCTGCGGCCCGCTCCAGCCACCGCAGCCACGCCACCCACGGCCAGAGAGCTCCCTCCGGTAATTTAGTCATTTCTGAGGTCAAATATGACCTTCTGTAAAGTCCGGAAGTTCCTTCTCTCCCCCAGCAGAGGTGCTTCCACTCGTGACCACGGTGTCTCCGTCCAGAATGCGCCGTGGCGGACGGAGAATGTGGACCTTGGTGACACCCGAGCGTTTTAAAGCGGTAGACGCCGGTTTCTCCCGCGCGTCGGATCTCCCAGACAAAGGGCGGCTGCTCGCGGTTGTCCTCTTCTTCCTCACCGTATCTGCCATCACCTCCTCTCCTCCTCCTCCTCCCCGCTTGGCGAGGCGACGGCGGTTTCTCCGAGGCTCGCCAGGCGCGGTGCTTTAGCCCCGTGTAATCCAGCCAACCCTATTTCATTAGCCACGCGGGCTAAAGAGCTTAGCGAGACGGCGACGCTGCAGAGGAGGGAGAGAGGGAAGGAAGACGCGACAACACAAACACAAAGTCTTCAGGACACATGGCTGCTCATCCAGTATTTACGCCTCCCTCTCCGCTCTCGGGACGGATTAGAGATGGCATCAATGGGATGAGAGGTATTACCGATCGATTTGGAGGCAGCGTAGCGTTGTTCTTCTGAGTGGAAAACTTTGGATCCGGTCAGCGAGGAGATGCCAAACGCAGCTGATGTGGAGATGAAGAGCTCCCCTCTCTTTCCAGGGCCCGATGTCATCCCGTCTCCTCCGTGACGGGGCGTCTCGCCGCCACCTCCCGCTCGACCTTCAAGAGAAAACGGGGCGACGCCTTCCCTTGCTCCCCGCAAACACCGTGGACCATCTGTACGGCCCTGGAGAGAAGCGGGACCTCGGCTCGGGGGTCCGGGGGCCCGGTGGGGGGGGATCCCGGCTGGCTGAGGGCAGGGCGAGGGGGACGAGGCCCAGGCGGACGCCATCTTTCTTCATGAGTGAGACGCTGACAGAGGAGCGGCAAAATGAATGGCCTGTCAGACGAAATGAGAACAAATAGTTGCACCGTTCCTGGTAAGGAGGACATCCCTGCACCGGGAGGGGGGGGTCTGCAGGCAAGACCAGGACCAGGACCAGGACCAGGACCAGGACCAGGACCAGGACCAGGACCAGGACCAGGACCAGGACCACAGCCGCCATCGACCCTCTCTGTCTGTGAAGGGAGAGAGAAGATCATTTCTATCAATTGGACAAAGATGCGTGTGTGTCTATGTGTGTGTGTGTGTGTGTGTGTGTGTGTGTGTGGGTGCAGGCTGAGCAGGCAGACATTGGAGTGACACACTCGTGGATCCCAGGAAACACACCGTCACGGAGGAGGTGTGTGTGCTCGGTCACCTGGAGCAGGTGAAGATGACAATACCCCCCCTTCCTCTCCTGGCTGCCCGTTGAGGCGGTGCCATGTGGGTTTAGTAATCCCACTTCTGTGTCTCAGAGGCACAATCCTATACTTGCTGCCGCGGAGAGAAGCGGCTTATTGATTAGTTATCAGGCCGTAATTGGGCTGCGTTCCGGACGGCCCTCAGATCCCCCCCCTCCCCCCTCAACAGATATATGACGGTCCTGACGGCCCGGGGCGGGCGCCGAAGCGGGGGCCGAGGCGGGGGGGGGCCCGAGGCCGGGCGCCGGCTCGCCTGCCAACATTTTACTCAACCAAATGTCTTCTTGACCGCGCGGGTGCCAACTCCTGCCCGCACTTGTCTCCCCGCGGGGGGATTTCAGACGCCACGCCGGGGAGAGATTATTCAATCTTTGAAATTACACAGCCGGCGAGAGGTCCAGCGGGGGTTTTATGCTCGGCGTTAAGTTTGAGCGCCCGTTGCTGCCATTTTCTCAAAGGAATAAACTCTGAAATTGTAATCAGAGTTTTCAAATGAAAATGGTGCGGCTTACGGAGAAAACCCTTCCATAAGCCCGGAGTAGACGTGCAGCATTCGCATATGGATAATTGCCTGGGAGGGATTTCAATACAAATTGAGGCTCAGGAAGCGGATAAGCAACAGGAAAAGTGTCTGTGCTCCTGTGTAAGCATCCAAATCTACTGTGAGTGTGCAAAGACCCATGACTAACTCTTACTAAGTCTGTTTGTGCATTTTTAGGAAAAGCTCTCAGAGACTTCCTCTCCCCCTCTCTTCCTCTCCTCCTCCTCTAGCTATTAGAACCCCGGGCAAAGTTACGCGTCTTCCCCCGAGGCCGCGGACGGACGCGCCGCGTCAAGCCTTCCGTTCAGCCGTCGGGTCGCGGCCGCCCAAACCCGGCCTCCCGGCTCCTCCCCGCTCTCCCTCCAAACCACATTTGATAAACATCTCATTTCCACACTCAATATCTGCACCATCAAAAATGCAGCCATCACCGGCTCCTCTGCTCCCCTCTGCCCCCGGAGAGGCGCGCCGGTCTCCGGGTCTCGGCGCGGCCAGAGGGATGGCCTTATAAGGCCGCCATTGTCTTCTCTAACTGAGTGCCAAACAAGGGCGAGCGATGAGATTTTGGTGCCCATCCTCCCCCCCCCCCAGGAGGGATGGGCGAATAATTCTCTGTTTCCCGAGAGCCGTGGGGGGACGGAGGTGGGGGTGTTATCACAGGAGGGCTAAAATTAATATTCACTTTCATCTGCAATAATGGGAAACGGGGCGTTCGCCTTCTCGTCCGTCTCCGGGATCGATGGAAGGTGCGGTCGAGGAAGAGCCCGTTGTGTTCCGAGTAATGGGATTACTTTTAGCGCGGTTATTTCGATAAAGATTCGATTTCGATGGGCGTTGGATTCATTCGTGTGTCGACACGCGTCTCTTATCCGTGTCCCTCGGCTCCCTCTGCGGATGTTCCTCCAGCTGCTGCGGATCAGGGTCCTCGGCGCGGCCTAAATCAGGTTTTCCTCTCAGACGGGCTGTGAAAACTCCCCCGCGGACGGTTTCCCCGCGAACGGACCGGAAACTCATCTATAGACAACACTTCATTCGAAGCGCGTCTTCTAATTCGGCCGCTGCCGTCGTGTAAAATCAACGCTGGCGCAGTGAATCCCCGGTCGGAGTCAGTCAGCGGCACGGCGCCCTGAGCCGCCACGAGCGGCTGGTTAAAGACCGTTTGATGTCTGATCCGACTTACTCTGACACCGGCTCGGAGACGGGCGGCTAAAGCTCGGCTGATGTCAGGGTTGCCGTGCTCGTCTGAAAGGGACTATAGATTCCGGTGACGTGCGCAGTTCAACCCCGAAGAGCCGCCGTCAACTTTATGCAGAGGAACAGGCGTGCAGCCGGCCTCCCGTTCCGGCTCCGCTTGAAGGGAGGACTCAACCCCGGACACCTGGACGGGTCGCCGGCCGCACTGGGAAATTCAAGCCCAGTCGCCGAGACGAGAACGCTTCGACAAAGAATTCACCGTGACCTGGATGACTGAGAGTCTCCACAAACACATTTGAGCGGTGGTCTTCTGTCCAGAAAGAAAGCAGAAGATGAAAAAGTCCTGTGATGGTCCTCCTCCTCCTCCTCCTCCTCCGCCTGGAGATGCTTCCAGAGGAGATCCCTGTGTTGCATTGTGATCCCGGCGGTCCAGGCCGGGCCTCGTGAGCCGGGCCTCTAACTTAGATGAGTTCAAGTACTCGTCAGTCTGCCGGTATTTGTCAGTGAATTTCTAATTGTGGTGTCAGAGGATCCCGTGAAGGCATCTGGAGATGTCCTCCACCACCACGACCGGACGCACGGGAGAACGTCAACACTCGGGCTTCCACTCAGGAGCGGACAGTCATTTAAAACCACACTCTGATGTGTGTGTGTGCGTTGATATGTGTGTGTGTGTGTGTGTGTGTGTCAAACAGGCGTGTCTTCTAGCCTGTAACTACGGGCCCCCGCTTCATTTTCTGCCCCGCTCATTAAATGTGTCTCAGATGAAGCATTCACCGGAGATCCGGCACCAGGACCGTCAGGAGAACCTCCAGGATCGGCTTCTCTCATCTTCCGAGTCCTTGTCCGTCGCATGTCGAACCACACCGGTCGTGTTCCGAGCAACTCGGACAGACACGACCTGTCCAATGAGACGCCGCTGTTCATTCATTGGTTTTCACATCTTCACGGTAAGTTTGCCCCCTTGCAGACTTCACCGACATGGTGTTGGAGCTCCGCCCGAACGATTTTAGGATCTGTTTCTTCTGCTGGTGGAAGATCCGTAGACCGCGGTGAACTTCTGGGACGGGAGCTCCCTGCACGCTCCTCCAAGGGGGGCCGGAGGGAGGAGCTTTCAGGGGGGTCGGGCCCAGGACCCCCGGCAAGGGCGCAGGATCCGGATCGGACCTCTAACCCCGGAGATCCTCACGCCCACCGATCCTGGCACTGGAGATGTGGTCCAGAGCAGAGCGGCCCGGCTGAGGACCGGCACGGCGTCGGCCTCAGACCTGCTCCCCGGAGACAACCAGCCGGGTCCACCTCAGACCCGAGCGCTCCGGTCCGCTTGAGAGAAACACCAGCAGACCGAACCGAGTCGGACTCTCGGACTGGCTGTCAGAAGGTCCGGAGGAGACCGCTTCACTCTTCACTCCGCATCTATAGGACGTCTGACGAGGGCCGGCCTGGTCAGCGGCGCCTCCTCCTGAGATGTCAGAACCAGGAGCGGCTCCGGGAGGGTCGCTCCTCCGCTGGAGGAGCTTCTGATGAATAAAACAGGATGTTTATCCTGGGTGTTTAGCGTTAAATCCTGGAGAAGAGTCGCGGGGACCAGGAGAATATTTGCTCGCCGGGACGCCGGGGACCGGGATTATCTGCTGCCGGCTTTGTAGTCTCCCGGATCTTCCCCTGTGAGCAGCTCCACCGAGACGCTCCTGTTTACTCTCCAGTCCTCGGCGGAGAAGCTCCTCATTGTTTGCTCCTCCGTGGCACCGCTGCTGAGGATTGAGCTCCGGGAGGGGAGGGAGAAGAGGGGGGGGGGGGGGGCTTCTGTTCCGCTCCAGCGACAGGGACCTACAGGAATCCAGTTTGCCTCCTCGAGCACGCCAGGTCTTCGGCAGCAGGGTCAGAGAAGGCCCAGCAGGAGAAGAAGGAGCTTCTCCACGCTCAGCTGGAGGGAAGCCCTCCTGTAGTCTCTCCTTCCGCCGAAAGGTGGCGACATTGGGTTTCCAAAAGAAGCGTCGGGCAGCAGCGTCCGCACGCTCAACTCCTCCTCCTCTCCTCCTCTTCCTCCCTTCTCCATCTCCTTCTTCCTCCGGCTCCTTCTTCTTTCTCCTCCTGTTTCTCTTCCTCTACTCAGAACACCGCGCTCCGGTCCATGTGAAAGTGAAAGTGAAAGTGAAAGTAAGCCGAAGTTACTTTCGTTTCAGTGATTTCATGAAAAGTGCGCGCGCGTGTGCGCTTGTGGGACGACCCCCCCCCCCCCCCCCTAAACACACACACACACATAAACACACAAGCACACACGCACACACACCAACACCAGCAGCAGCCCGGTGTGGATGGAGATGCTGATGACCATCTCCAGATCGTGGACAGAAGAAGATGTTATTCATCTGCTTTATTCCTCCTCTTCCTCAAGTGTGTGTGTGTGTGTATGTGTGTGTGTGTGTGTGAGCGCACACTTTGGAGAAGAAGTTCACCGTCTCATTGGCGGCTCTCCGTCATTTCCCGCTCCGGTCCTGACGTCAGGTCGGCCGATAAAACCCGCGGCTCACCGGAGGAGAGGAGAGGGAAGGAAAGAAGGAAGGGGGGAAGGAAGGAAGGAAGGAAGGATAGAAGGAAGGAAGGCAGAAAAATCCATCGCTTCTTGGGTGGAGTTTTGAGCTGCTCCACCTCGACCCTCCGTTACACGGCGGGGGAAAGAGGGAGGAGAGAGGGAGGAGAGAGAGAGAGAGAGAGAGAGAGAGAGAGAGAGAGAGAAAGAGAGAGAGAGAGAAAGTTGCCGCGCTCTTCGGCGAAGCAGCGCGCTGCGCAATTAGTGTCCCATTTTGCACTTTTCTGGCGCTTTTGAAGAAAATAAATAAAGAAGTCACGCCGGCGCCGTGCGCTTCGTACGCAGCCCGCTTTGACAGCTGCTCCTCAGCCTTCGGAGGAGCGTCAGCAGCAGGAGAGGAGGAGAGGAGAGGAGTGGAAAGGAGAGGAGAGGAGAGGAGAGGAGTGGAAAGGAGAGGAGTGGAGAGGAGAGGAGAGGATGGCATCAGAGCTGGCAATGAGCAACTCCGACCTGCCCACCAGTCCCCTGGCCATGGAATATGTTAATGACTTCGATCTGATGAAGTTTGAAGTGAAAAAGGAGCCGCTGGAGCCTGAACGCAGCATCAGCCAGTGCAGCCGCCTGGTCGCCGGGGGATCGCTGTCGTCCACCCCGATGAGCACGCCGTGCAGCTCGGTGCCCCCGTCCCCCAGCTTCTCGGCGCCCAGCCCGGGCTCAGGGAGCGAGCAGAAGGCGCACCTGGAGGACTTCTACTGGATGAGCGGGTACCAGCAGCAGCAGCTGCACCCCGAGGCTCTGGGCTTCAGCCCGGAGGACGCCGTGGAGGCGCTCATCAGCAGCAGCCACCAGCTCCAGACCTTCGACGGCTATGGCCGCGGGCAGCAGTTCGCCGCGCACGGCGCGGGCGCGGGCGGCGCCGTGTCCGGCCCCGAGGAGATGGGCTCCGCGGCCGCCGTGGTGTCGGCGGTGATCGCCGCGGCGGCGGCGCAGAACGGCGCGCCGCTCCACCACCACCACCACCACCACCATCACCACGCAGGGGCGCACCACCCGGCCGGCGGCGGCGGCGGAGGCGGCGGCGCGCAGCCCGGCGGCGGCGGAGGCGGCGGCGCGCCCGGCGGACACCAGCATCTGCGCCTGGAGGAGCGCTTCTCCGACGAGCAGCTGGTCACCATGTCCGTGCGGGAATTGAACCGGCAGCTGCGCGGCGTCAGCAAGGAGGAGGTGATCCGCCTGAAGCAGAAGAGGAGGACGCTAAAGAACCGCGGCTACGCGCAGTCGTGCCGCTACAAGCGCGTCCAGCAGCGGCACGTCCTGGAGGGGGAGAAGACGCAGCTCATGCAGCAGGTGGACCACCTCAAGCAGGAGATCTCCCGGCTGGCCAGGGAGCGGGACGCCTACAAGGAGAAGTACGAGAAGCTCATCAGCACCGGCTTCCGAGAAAACGGGGGCTCCGCCGGGGACAACCAGCCCTCCTCCCCGGAGTTCTTCATGTGAGTCCCGGTCCCGAGCAGACCGCAAACCCCCACCCCCCCACGCCTTCCCCACCAGGGGGTGGGGGGTGGGGGGTACGGGGGGTAAGTGGGTATTGGGGGTATGGGGTCGGACCCCCCCCCCCTCTCCCGCAAACCCCCTCCTCCGGTCACCGCGGGTCCGCTGATGGACGGGGGTCGGGTTTTAGAGGACACGGATGGAGCAGCATCAGCATTATCATCATTACTATTATCATTATTATTATTATTGTTATTATTATTATTATTATTATTATTATTATTATCATTATTACGGTAATAATCTTATCAAAAATACGGCTATTAAGTACTGCCATTGTCATCATTACTATTGGTATACAATTATTATTCTTATTATGATTATCAGTAGTAGCATCAACCTCATCATTATCATCATTACTATTATTATTTAGTACTATTACGACTAATATAAATATCATCATCATCACCGTTAAAATAATAATTATTGTCATAATCATCATTATTATTCGTATTAATTATTATTATTACTATTATTATTATTATTATTTTGTTATAATCATGTTGAGGTGCGTGTGTGTTTTTACGCATTCACCTCTCCTTTCGGCTTTAACGCGTGTGCTTTATTTCTATAATAATTGCCTTCTATTTTAACTTTATAATTTAATCATCCTTATCCAGCAATACTTGAGTATCTTTTTAATTATCATCCTTTCTTTTTGTTTGGAAATATTTACACATTGTTAATCCAGACGGATGATGGACACATTCTGATGTTCGGAAACACAGCCGGCCGCGCGGACCTCTGCCTGTTGAAATGATAATAATAATAATAATAATAATAATAACAATAATAACAATAATAATAATAATAATAATAATAATAATAATGATGATGATGATGATGATGATGATGATGGTGCTCCGGATGTGAAGCCGCTCCTCCGGTTCCGGACGGGCTTCTCGGGCCCGCCCGGGAAATAGGAGACCGAAGGACGGACGTGCGCGTCTGCGGTGGCGCGGAGGAGAAAGTAGTCCTTGTGTCTGAGGACCACGCAGGCTTGCCTTGATTCACCTGCCTCAACAGGTGGGCTGCCGGGGCTCTGACCCCCCCCCCCCCCCCCCCCCCCCCTCATCCTCCCTGCAGACCGGGACCTTCTTCCGAACCCAGGACCTGCTCTGCGCTCGATACGGTTCTCCGCGACGCACCGGTTCCGCCCCGGTCCGGGACAACCCCTCCCTGAACCGGACCTCAGTGAACGGAGGTCCCACGGAGAGGTCCGAGGTCCTTCACTGTGGATTCCACCCGGGATCCACCCTGAAATGCAGAATAAGAGAAAAAGGAGTGTGTGTCAGGAGGCGTGTGTGTTCGGAAGAGTGTGATTTCCGGGGAATCTGTGTGTGTGTGTGTGTGTGTGTGTGTGTGTGCGCGCAAAAGAGTGTATCGAGAGGAGTATGTTCGGAAGAGTGTGTGTTCGGAGGAGTGTGTTTCCAGAGGTGTGTATCCGGAGGAGTTTGTGTCCAAATGAGTGTGTATTTGGAAGACTGTATGTTCGGAGAAGTGTGCATTCGGAGGAGTGTATCCGGAGTAGTGTGTGTTCTGAGGAGTATGCGTTCGGAGGAGTGTATCCGTAGTTGTGTGTATCCGGAGGAGTTCGTGTCCAGATGAGTGTGCGTTCGGAAGAGTGTGTATTCGAAGGAGTGTGCGTCCGGAAGGGTGTGCGTTCGGAGGAGTGTGTGTCCGGAGGAGTGTGTGTCCGGAGCAGCGTGCTGAGGAATGTATCGTTCTCATTTAAAATTCATTCAAAGAATCAATTAATCCAGAATGTGAAAGTAAAAGCTGAGGAAGCTCAGAGAGTTTGTTTGTGAGGAGCACCGGGAGGAGCGGGACGGACAGCCGCGGCCTCACACTCCGCAGGCCGTCCTGAGCCGAAAATGATTGACAGCTGCGCAAACGCGCACTCTCCCTCCGTGCGCGTCCTCAGGTCCTCCTCCTCAGAGCCGGAAAGCATGTGAGGGAACATCTGGAACCAGAGTGAGGAAAACCTCCGCGGAGATACGCTGAAACACGGATGTAACGCAGCCAGTACTGGTAATAGTTACTGATTACTTTACTGATACTAGTTACTGATAATATGACCGGTACTACAGGTCATAGTAACTGATGAAATTACAGGTACTGGTAATAGTTGCTGCTAATATTACTGTTACTCCTGGTAATAGTTATCGATTACATTACCGATAATAGTTACTGATAATATAATCGGTACCACTGGTAATGGAAACGGATGAAATGGATGAAATTACTGGTAATAGTTGCTGCTAATATTACTGGTACTACTCTAATAATTACTGATAATATAACTGATAATAGTTACTGTTACTGTTACTGGTAATATTCACTGATAAAATTACTGGCAATAATTACTAATAACATTATTGTTATTTCTGGTAATAGTTACTGATAAAATTACTGGTAATAGTTACTTCAGTTACTCCTGGTCATATTCCAATAATCACGATTCACAAGTAGTCCTTGCTGTATTTACATTTAGAAGAAATGTTTTCAACAAAAACTGAGGAGGAGAAGAAGCAGATTTAATTGAAAAGCCAGCACACCTTCGTGCTGGACCCACTCTCCTCCTCCAGCCACCACTGTGTGTGTGTGTGTGTGTGTGTGTGTTTGAAAGATCCCACCTGGCTTGCAGGGAGCAGAGGTGGAGTGAAGAAGGGGAAGCAGGAGGACTCCAAACTGCCGGGCCGGTGGGTTGGAAGGGAAGCCCTGAGGGGAGGAGATGGAGGGATGCATGGATGGCTGGAGGAGTGGATGGATGGGTGGAGGAATAAAACTCCTGCTGGAGGACCGGCCTCTCCGTCAGCGCCGTCGGGGCCTCGGTTCTGTTTTGTCTCGTCCGTTTTGTCAGCCCGACCTGTGGCTGTTGCCATGGTGACCCCTCCCTGTGCCGGACAGGCGCGACCGTCAGCGTCCGATACCGGCGTGGACCCGCTCCGTGCGGCGCCGCCCGACGGCGTCCTGGCTTCTGTTTCCACACCGAGAGGCCAGGGGGTCGCCGGCATCCACCTGTCAATCATATACACGTGTCGGAACGCGTGTCGGGATCGGCGAGGGTCGGACCCGACGGTCCCGATGCGGCGGCGCCGACCAGAGGGCTAAAAAATAACAGAGAAAATGTTCTAGAAGTTATTGATTCCTGCAGCAGCAGAGGGGTCGATTATATACATACATATAAAAAAAAATATATATATATACATATAAAGCAGAGCCGGAGTGGAGGAGCAGAGGAGCGGAGACCTGATCTCCTCCACACAATAAACATTTACATTTAAAGAGATTGGAATCTGTTGCCTTCCTGTTCCTCTGCGGCCTGTCCATCACCCCCCCCTCCCCTCCCCCCGACCCGTCTCTGAGTTATGTGTCATTTATTTGAATCCCTAATAACCCCCCCGCCCCCCCACATTCCACCCCGGCCTGCAGCCGCTGCATCTTATTGACTTTACATGGTAATTTTTCCTGCAAATGGGAGGCAGGAGCAGACCAGGGGGGTAATGTGATTGTCTGAATCCAATCCCATAATACCCAGCCCAGATTACTGTAAAGATGGTGTCCATGGGTGGGTGTTGTAATACATACGCTGCACCCCCGCCCCCTCAGGACAAACAGATCTTTGCTAATTATGATGTCATTCAAGGGTGGGGCAACACTCTGACCGGTGTCTAAACTGGGGAGTGGTCCGGAGTGTATGTGTATGTGTGTGTGTGTGTGTGTGTGTGTGTGTGTGTGTGCGAGGTTACCTGCCTCTGCATGGTCATTGTGCTCCGGCTGCTAGTTTGAGTAGCTGAGGGTGGAGCTGAAGCTGCACCCTGTGTGTTTTACCTGCATGTCAATGAAGCAGAGAAGAGATTCACCCCCCCACCCCCGTTGCATGCACACACACACACACACACACACACACACCCCCCCCCCCGCCCTGCCTCCCAGACAGGCAGACATTGATCTGTGCGAGGCAAGGTGACCCACGGCGCTGCTCCGTCCTCTGGCCCCCCAGTCTGGACCTGAGAGAGGCCTTGACCCTGCACACCCGGATCAGTGTGCGTTTGTGTGTGTGTGGGCGTGTTGTTATTTGTTTGAGTTTGAAAGAACATACACAGTGTGTGTGTGTGTGTGTGTGTGTGTGTGTGTGTGTGTGTTTCTCACGGCCTGTGTCTGAGTTGATCTTGAGCTCTAAGGTGTTGGAGTTCTCCGTGAGGTGAAGCCGCACCGTCCGCCCGTCCGGGTCCACGCTGTGACCACGCCCGGGCCCCCGGGCCCCCGGGCCCCCGGGCCCCTCGGAGATGCAGGGGCCGAGGGTCAGAGTCCACCCGGCCCGCCGCAAATCGGATTACACGGAGAAGAAAGGCTCTCATTGTGAGCCGGAGGTGGATCCAGGAGAATTAGCGCGCTCGTTCACTCCTTCGCCTCCTTTGCCGCATATCATGAAATGAAACCGGACTCGAGTTTCGAACCAGGTTCCATCCACGGACGCGGGCGCACCAGTGCGCACACGCAGGCTTGAAGACACACGCGCGCGGCCCTCACACACAAATCGACCCCGGGACATGAGATTTGGGTTTAAACCCTCCCCGAGCCGTGGACCTTCACGGGCCGCAGCAGCTCGGAGGTTTAGTCAGCAGCCGTCCTTCACCGCTTCATCCAATTCAGTAGAACCATTGCTGGACATTGTTTCTACCCGAGATGTGTGTTGGTGTGTGTGTGTGTGTGTCAGAGGACTCTCCGCTCACCTGTCCTTCCTGTGTCCGCAGGACGTCCAGAAAGTTCCTCCACCTGTGATGGAGAGCTGCGACGGCCTGTCCCGCCATCCTGGAGTCTGAGGTAAGCCTCGCTGGCGCGTCCTGACCGTGAGGTCCTGCTGCTGGAGACACGGCGGAGGTCCAACCTCTGGTTCTGTCCATCAGGGGCCTGCAGGCACTGATTATTAGTTATTGATTGACAGGACCAGCTGACATCCACAGCTTCCCTTTGTTATTGATACTTTAAATGCATTAAATCTACCGTGTGCTGTCCTTCACAATTCTACTGTACACACACACACACACACACACCTCTGCACGTGGCTGTGTTTTGGTGGCGGCGTCTCCACGCTGTTGGATAATGCAAATATTTCCAGATGAAGTCGCCATAGACATGAAGGATGTGTTTTCTCCATCGCCGTGGCAACGGTTTTTATTATTCCGGCCGTTCCGGCCGCGGTACCCGTCCGTTCCCACGGCGACCCGTCCTCCGGTGCGTCCCGGCGTGGGGCTTGCGGCGCCGGCTGCCTCTCTCCCCGGCTGCTGACAGAGCTGTTTGATTGACAGGAGGGAGACGTGCACGGCGCTTTGGAGACAAGGGCAAAACCTTTGACCTCTGTGACCCTGCTCCCTCTGCGGAGGCTGTACTTTTACTTTGTTTCTGGCTGACACACAGATGGATAGATGGATGGATGGACGGGCGGGCGGGCGGGCGAGTGGGACGCGATGGAGGGGCGGCGGTTTTGTTGCCCGGATGGGTGGAGGGAGAAGGAGAGGAGGAGGGAGGGATGAAAGGGGCGGAGGGGAAGTTAAAAGGGATTAATGAAAGCGTGCAGACGGGTCGGGGTCGGGGGGGGGGCAGAGGGGGCCGGGGTGCGAGGGCGGCTCCTGGCGGAGGCTGCAGACAGACAGGCAGGGTAACCAGAGGCAGCCGGTGACCTTCTCTGCAGCTGAGGATCGAAGGCTTTATTTAAAGGCCTGGTCAATGCTGGGGGCTGCTGAGGTATCAGCCTCGCAGCCAGCCGACTCATCACCGCTGTAATACAACTCTCTGACACACACGCACACGCACACACTCTCTGGACACCTGAGGTTGTGCGGTGTGTGTGTGTGTGTGTGAGAGGCCGGACAGAGGAAAGCACCACATCAGCAGCGGCTAAGTTTACCGAGCGGCAGACAGAGCCTCCTCCACCCTCAGACCTGGATATTCATTCCCGCTCCGCCCAGGTTTTTCTCCTCGCCGCCGTTATGAAGCGTCAGCATAACACCGTTCCGGGCCGTGCATGAAGTGCACGTGTGACGTATCGACACGGCGATGGCGGGGGGGGGGGGGGGGGAGCTAGCGGAGGAGGTACTGTGTGTGTGTGTGTGTGGCTTCAGTGTGAGGACACCTGCATGCTTCAGCACTTTCTCTCTGTCAGGAGCTCTGAGGTCACAAGCTGGGGGGTGGAGAGGGCATATTAGAGGAAGCTTCTCCGCCCCCGACCAGCATGCTCTACCCGCCACCCCGCCGCCCCCATCCCTCCTCATCTTCCCCTCACGCTGACGGGGTGAGCTGGATACTCGCATGCAGGAAAGCAAGGTGACAGCAGGCAGGACAGGTTTGTGTAGACATGGGGGTGGGGCGCGTGCAAACATACCAGGAGAGAAAGCTGCCGAGGAGCCGGTGAGCAAACAGGAATGCACACAAACACACACACACACACACACACACACGCACACACACACACACACACACAATGAGCTGCAGCAACACACTGCTTCAGTGGATGATTTTAAAACATTGTCCCTGACTGGGGTTCACTGTATTGCACTGTCTACTTGATATGTGTGTGTGTGTGTGTGTGTGTGTGTGTGTGTGTGTGGGGTAGCTGCCAGGGGGAAGCATACGCGGACCCGGCATCCAGTAGAGAGACATGGCGGGGTGAGGGTGAGCAGCAGGCATCTTCAGATCTTCACGGTGCAGTTTTGAGGAGGAGAACAGGGAGAACCCAAGATGAAAAACAGAGAAATGTTTTGCAATGCGCGGTTTTAAAGACAAACATAGTGTAACTGTGTTGAGATTTGTATAGTTTTTGAAAAGTGCGCTGTGTGTTTTCACCTGAGCGTGGATCACAGCGAGGCTGTGCCTCAGCAGAGGAGCTGCAGCCTCGAGCCCCGCCGCGTTTCAACTTATGGTAATATACAACCATCCTGCCCGTGTTTGGCTTGTTTGCCTGGATTGTGTTGTTTTATTCCAATATAATTAGTTGTCAGGCTGTTACCGCCGTGTGTGTGTGTGTGTATGTGTGTGTGAGAGCGTGCCTGAGCCTCAGAGCCAGTATCTGTTGTCCTCGGGTTGTGAGTGTGTGTTCACAGCGTGATTGAGAGAGGAACTTGTGATCAGCCGGAGGTGAGTGTGATCTAATGTATTCCCCTGAATCACCGCAGCCAGCAGCCCGTGGCCTTCCTGCAGCCTGCAGCACCCCCCGCCCCCCCTACACACACACACACACACACACACACAAACACTCCGTCCCGTCCCCCCCCCCCCCCCCCCCCTTGCGTCACTCTTCCCTCTCCATACCCTGCAGTGAGCATCCGGGGCTCGCCGCTTAGCGCAGCACTCGACGTCTAATTGAATTCCAGCACCGGGGCGTTAGCCTGTGATGCTACGGAGATGTTAACACGGCACAATGCTAACAGTCCTCGGGACACGTTTCAGCACCCTGCTCATAAAGAGAAAATTAGTGCTAAGCTCACATGATTTATTCACAACTCCAAACTGTGTCTTGTGTATCCCCCCAAGGATCATCTTTTATAGCCATCAGCCACAGAGCACTTCATCTGCGCAAACGCGACCCATGCAGATTATGTATTACGCCGCTGCCTCCGCCTGACAGAATGGTGTGTTTCCTTTTGCCTCCATTGTTCCCCCGTGTGAATGAGCTCGCCGTTCTCCCTGCATCCATATCGCTGGCGTTGCCGTCCATTCCCTTCTCCTGACAAGCTCACTTTTATCCCCGGCTCTCAAACACCAGCTCCGGGTTTTAATGGCACATATTTCCTGGGCCCGACCGAAACGGGATGCATCTTCTCCTTGTTAGGTTGATAAATAACCACGCCGCGGGGAAAGTGCTGAATTTTAGCTTTCAGCCTCTATTTTCTGCCGGATGACATTAATTTTAAGTGCTGAGAAAGGATCTAACTAATACAGACAAATAAATAAGGCGGAGGAAGGGACGGGCTGAGGCGCCGGAGTTGTCCTGCTCCGTACCTGTTTACACACACGCACACTCGCGGCAGCAACGACGGAGAGCAAACACCGATACGTAACACACCCTTTGGGCTTGTTGTTTCACAAAATGGAAATTACTGTTGTTCCATCATTAGTAGCACAAACTGTTTCACAGTTAGCCAAGGACGGCGGCTGCGTGTCTGCGGCCCGTCCGTCCCTCCCTCCTTCACTCCGCGCCTACATCACAATCTCAGACGGCGCTCGCCGAGAGCAAACCCTACACCGATAATATTTAGAAACTATGTTGGATACACACACACACACACACAGACACACACACACTCATAAAGCATTGTAAGGTGTTTGCAGTTCCTTTACATGCAAAAAAATTGAAGTCTAAATTCAAACAAATCATTTTTAAAAAAGATATTTTTAATAGCAGAAATGAGTCTGGCTAATAACAGCTGGGATTATCACATACACACACACACACACACACACACACACAGACACACAAACAGTCTGCACTACAGCTGCAGATTTACTGTTTGTTGAGATAGAAAATATGAAAATGTCGCATGAATCTTGAATGAAAAATTCACATGCACACACACATTTCCGCCAAATTCTGAAATTATTGATAATTGTTTGAAGATACACGTGTGCACACACACACTCTTGTGCCGAGGGTACAGAGTACAGCAGCGACAACCCGTATATTATTTTTATTTTCTGTAATGGAGGGAGTGTGGAATGAGAGGGTCGGGCTGAGAGCTGGATCTATAGAACTGAGCCTTAACTCGATGTGTGTGTGTGTGTGTGTGTGTGTGTGTGTGTGTGTGTGTGCCTGATCTGAGGAAGCCCTATACACACCACATTTAGGAGGTGATTGTTGGTGGTAGATGATCTCTTCCTGCTCTTTGCCTGGTTGTGATGAATGTCTTTTCTTCTGGAAACCCTTTGCTGAGAAGGAACATCTTCACCTGACCTTTTTTTCTTCATCCCTCCCACACACACACACACACACACACACACACACACACACACACACACACACACACACTCATCTCCCTGACGTGACGCCCTGCCTGTGTTGGCAGTGCAGGGTCTGATGTTAAGGATGGATTTATCACACGCTAACATGCCGCGGTCACATGACACGTGAACCGCCGCCAGCAATTAGGGCTGATAAATCAGTCATTTGGAGGAAGGGAAGGAGGAGGAAACTAGAGTGATGAGGGGGTGGAGATGTTTTATTCTGTGATTCTTTAAGAGCTGATGTTGAGTGTTGCTGCAAAGGAAGCTCATTGGGCGGTGCAGATGGAGACAGGCGGCGTGTGTGTGTGTGTGTGTGTATCCGCATGTGTGCGGACAGAGCGAGATGGAGCAATGCTCCTGATCCCAGAGTGACAACGCAGGATGCAAAGTGTGTACAGACACAGCCTCCAGGTCACTCTCCCACTCTCTCTCTATCCTGATAGATTTCCTCCTCTGAAAACACACTGACTCCCCATGCAGTTGCCTCACACACCAAACATGCACAAGTCTAAGTGCAGGATCCGTCACTTTGAAAATATGCCTTTATTTTATTTTATTTTATTTTATTTTATTTTATTTTATTTTATTTTATTTTACTCGACCTGATTTTAATTTAATTTAATTCAATTTAATTTAATTTCATGCACTCAGGGCTGCTAGGATGCCTGAGCCTTTGTATTTTATTTATTTCATATTTTATTTCCTTTTTTCAACATTAGATGTGTCATCTAGGGTTCTTTGCGTTCGTTGTCGTAAATACAACCCTTGGTGTTCTCCTGCTGGCTCACAGACATCTGCAGAAGTGCAGATGGAGGGCGAGGAGAGTGAAACCCACCTCTGAAAGTGACTTGGTTGTCCTCAGGACGTCCAGGTCTGGTGTGCTAGCGCAGAGGAGAGAGGAGGTCTGAGGAGGTCTGAGGAGGTCTGAGGGTGTCGTGAGGGAGACGTTCCATCAGGACATCTGGAACGGATCCCAGGAGGACGCGGCTCCTCTGCGGGAGCAGAACCAGAGCAGAGCAGGTCACCGGGAGCTGCTAAGCACCGCGAGTCTGAACATCTTGTGGACGTGGAGCAAAACAGAGATGTTCAGAGACTCGCTGCTGAGACCCGACGGCTCCGAGCCTTTATTTTCCATTTGTTTTACCTTTAAATCAGCGTCTGATAAACCGGCGTCTGCTGGAGGAGAGGCTGGAGGAGATGGAGGACAGACGTCCTGGAGCAGAGCAGACCTTGTTCTTCTGAAACAGGAAAGACCAGTTGAACTTGTTCTCCAGAACCACATCAGAACATCACCAGAACAACACACACACACACACACACACACACACACGACCAGGTGCCCAACCCCATGGGAGTGCTGCAGCTCCTTCACACAGGCGAGAGGAAGGAAAGGAGGGCGAGAGGGGGAGGAGATACAGGAGAAGGAGTGTGTGTGTGTGTGTGTGTGTGTGTGTGTGTGTGTGTGCGTGTGTGCGCGCGTGTGTGTGTGTGTGTGTGTGTTTGTGAGTGGACGACACACACCCAGTCTAAGCTCCACGTCTTCCTCCCCAGTGCACGGCTGTGTGTT
>NC_141300.1:14020000-14030000 GCF_037954325.1 Fistularia commersonii | reverse complement strand
GAGCGGCGAGCGCGGGGGGGGGGGCTTGCACCCGCCACCGCACGTGCGAACGCACGGATGCGTGAGAGACGAAGAGATGAAAAGAGTGGTAATTCTCCCGCTGCCCGAGGCCCCTGGCAGGCCTGCAGGCTCCCCGCGGGTCCCCTGGCACATGCCTGAGCAGAAAGCCGGGGCCTGCTAATTGGCCCCTATGATAACACCACGGAGCGGGAGTGTGTGTGTGTGTGTGTGTGTGTTGGGGTGTTACGGCACAGTGGAAAGCTGGTATTTTATATTTTCCACACGTAATAATTCATTGGTTTGTAATTTGCCTTTGAAGGGTGTTTGATTTGCGAGGACGTTTATTAGGATCTGGAAGCTCATTGAAGTGGGAAGCCACTGCAAGACAATTAAGACATAGACACCAGTTCAAAGCGCCGCCGCCGCGTTTAAACAGCTTGTTTCTCTGTAATTGTATCATTATCTCCGTGTGCTTATTAAATGTAGGATAATTGTTAATTACCACATGAGGATTTGTAAAGGATTTGTCTCGAGTATCAAAACAAATTAATTAAACTGAATGCATTTACAATAATGGCAATAATAACAGCAGGTGTGTGTGTGTGTGTGTGTGTGTGTGTGTGTGTGTGTGTGTGTGTTTCCCAAACTTCCACAATTCCAGTGTTGGTTGTGTTTGTTTGGAGCGTCTCCGTCTCATTGAGATTCATAAAGGAATCGCAATGAAATTCAAATGAGATTCAGAGCTAATTGCAGGTAGCGTGCAGAGGCGCCGACGAGGATGCGCCCGTGTTGTGTTTGAATCAGGAGTTTGATCCTGCGCTCCGGACGGGGCCGACGGGGCCGACGGGCCGACGGGGCCGACGGGGCCGACGGGGCCGACGGGGCCGACGGGGCCGACGGGGCCGACGGGGCCGACGGGGCCGACGGGGCCGACGGGGCCGACGGGGCCGACGGGAGCCGACGGCCGGAGAAGGAGCCGAAAGAACGAAAAGTCTTGAAAGACGCGTAAAAATCAAATTCAGCTTTTCCTGCCGGTGAGGGTGTGAGTGAAGGTGCAGAAATGTAAAGGGTGTGTGACATGAGCGGTGTGTGTTTACATGACACACGTCAGAGGCGGGGCGTGTTCGACGGCGGTTCGAAGGGTGTGTGTGTGTGTGCGCGCACGCCGGCGGCCCCGCGTCAGGTGTTATCGGGGTTCACCGAGGACTTTGTTCCCCCATAATTCCCGTGCAGGCGGGGGTCCCGGACTGCACGTCTGACGCCGCACCAGTTTAAAATCCAGCTGCACGCGACAGCTGGGACATTAGAAGCGAATAAAACAAAGCTCCTGAGCTTGCAGATGCACACTCACGTGCACGTCGATGTTCTCCAGCCGCCCTCCGTGCATGAGCACCCAGAGGTTCTCCTCCACGCTCTCCGGCTGCAGCCAGACAGATGTGCACTGCTGGATGCTGTATATTTATCTGTGGCATGTTTACCATAATTTAAACTGATGGGGAACGGTGTCATGCACTAATCAGTGTGTGTGTGTGTGTGTGATGATTAAAGCGTGTTTACAGGAAGGGATGTTGGGGAAACCAGCATTTGCATCTGTGAGGGCCGTTGTTTCCAGAGTGCGAGGCCTGATCCCCCCTGTCCCGACACGGAGGCCTTCCACGCGGCGCTCAGGCCTGCCGTAAAGCGTGCTGTAAAGCGTGTTGTGAAACGTGTTGTGAAGCGCGTTTTGAAGCGTGTTGTGAAGCGTGTCGTGCGCTCAGGGCGGGCAGGGAGGCAAGCGGTGACCCCGCCGTGGAGGACGGAGAACCAACGCCAGTGGACATGTCCCCGTTCGACGCCATCGCGCTGCTCTGCGACGTCCGGCTTAAAAACTGCCGATTTATCAATTTAATATTTATTCCTGTGGATCCCTCCGTGTGGCTCGTGCACGTCTGCCCACGCGTCTTGGTGCAAAGGGGTGTCTTAAGACATTTTCATAGCAATTACTGCATATATTGCCGTACAAAGCTGTGCAATTACGGCTCTGAACACGGGCCGTCTTCAAGTGTAGGAGTGATAATTAATGTTTTTGTAATATTCTATCTGTTCATTCTAATTACACTCCACTCCATTGTCTGCCGCCTTCCAATCCAAGTGCCGCTGGAAATGAAAATGTGTACATGGAGCCATAAAGAATTGATTTAAATGTTAAATTGCCGCGGCCGTTTTCCCTCCTGTGATTCTGCTTTCATTGTGAGCGAGTGCTCGGAGAGCGGCGGGCGACCGGCGGCGGATTATTAGTCTGTGTTTACATATTTGGGCAGCACGGCTAATTCTGGCTCTAATTACGGCCTCAGATTAGTCTGGTTGGTAGAGTGTGTATCACTGCTGGGGGAGAGGAGGCCGGCTCCAATGGCATTAGTTTTCCGACATTCACGCACATTTAAGGACATAGACGGTGTGTGTATGCGCACACACAAACCCACACACACACATGCACTCTGAGGCTGGATAAGGCAAAGCGGCGTGCAGAAGCTCTGCATGCTGTTCCTCTGCGGCAGCGACGCCGCCGCTGCAGAGATCTGGCCCGCCGCGCCACTTTATTTCAATTAGCTTACAGGAAGCAGGAAATCACCTGCAAATCAATTGTCATTGCTACAGGCTGGAGGCTGGAGGCCGGGGTTCACTTTGTCCACCAATAAAAGATGATACCAAGATTAAGAGGAAAATAACACACACACACGGTGTTCAGTTAGTGTGAGATGCTTCCTACTTTCCTCCGGGATGAATTACTGGGCCGGGTTTTCCGTCTCAAACGGCCTGACAGAACATTAAGACGCTGGTGTGGAGCCAGAAGCTGTCCCTCTCTCGCTGAGATCTTCATCTGATGCGGAGGGGGCTGGAGCCCTTTTCCTGTTCAGCGAGTGTGTTACGGGTGCTGAGGGTTTGCTTAGTTTGTGGCCTTTTGCTTTAAACTGCAGCTCTCCGGGTGTGTGTGTGTCTGTGTGTGTGTGTGTGTGGCGGGGGTGTCCTGATCAGAAGCTCGGGGGGGGGGGGCGTGGGCGTGTCGAGTTCATTCTCGTGATTGAAATGGTGACTAATCCGGGCAGCCGGTGTGTCAGATCCTCGTGCGCGGGGTTTTCTGGGGACACGTGCGCGCCGCTCTCCCATCTCCTCGGAGAGCGGGGTCATTCCCGCGCCTCGTTGCATCCCGATACCTCTGAATACATCTCAGTGCCTCTGAAGCTACGTGCTAACATTTAGCAGGGTTCCAGAGAGCCGGGGGTTCAGTGACTCCTGGGTTCAACGTGCACGGGGAATAATAATTCAATGTCCTTGTGTTCAAATCACAGAAAGATGTTTCAGTCCATTAGAGGTCCAGAGTGAATTTGGAGTTATTGTTATTTCTGTTGTTGTTACGGTGATAAAGAGTGGAGTTGAACCTTCAAAACACACACACACACACACACACACACACGTGATATGGTCCAGTAATGTGAGGGTCAGGATAGCTTTAAACAAATAAAAAGAAAAGAAACAGAAACACGTGCATGTTCTTCCAAAGTGTTTGTTTCCACCGCGTTGAATAATCAAAGCAGTAAATCCAGATGAAGGTTGATGCTCCTCCTCGGGCCGAGGCGGCGCGGAGACGCGGAGACGCTCGGCGGAGCACGCCGGAGGCTTTTAGCAGGGAAGGTTAAGAAAGGGAGGTCAGTGTGGACGGCAGCCAGGCACCGCGCCGAGTGTTATACGGTGTGTGATCATATCAGAAAACACAAGCATGTATGCACCCCACTTTACAGTACATCACACACACACACACTGCTGAAAACACACCGGGATGCGCCGCAATTTGATTTGTTTGTGATGTTGGTGCAGTGGACTGAGGCTGTGGAGGTAGTAACTGTTTGATGGGGGGCTTTATGGAGACACTATATAACACCTGTGACAGTTTATTCAGTGCGTGTCAGGAGGGGGATTTGTGACACCACCACGGAGGGGGGGGATTCTGCAGCCACATCTGGGGGGGGGGGGGGGGGGGGGTTGTTTGCATGTTAAAGTCGCAGTGCGACCGGAAAAAAAGGCATTAAGACGGGCGAACCGGCGATCCTCGGCCCGTACCTGCCGATCCGAGCGGATCTTGGCGAGCTCGGAGGTCTTTGAACGTCTCGACAGCAAAATGTCCTTCGCAGAAGCAGAAATCCTGCCCGCTCTTGGCGTCGACGCTTTGTCCGGCCAGTTTCCCCTGAGGTCCATTAGCGGAGTTCTCATTGGCGCTCCTCCTGGCTGCATGCTATTAGCCTTGTGATTGGGTATTGAATTAGCCTGCTGATTGGGTATTGAAGGTGTGAAGACTGATGAGAGGATTTGGCTTAGCTTTCTTCTCCAAACCTCATTACTCACACTCAAAGAGAGCCGAGCTGGAAGACACGGACACACACTTCCCCGCGCCGATCCGCGAGTCCCGCTCCTTCCTTCCTTCCTTCCTTCCAGCGGATCTCCGGCAGAAGCTGCAGAGGAGCCGCGGGCTGGAACCCGACCTCCGGGCAAACACCTCCACGGCGGAGGAGCCTCGGACGGGGGGGCCGAGTCGGGCCCCCGGAGGGAGCTGGCGATCGCGGGCCGCTAAAGAGAGCGATGTGGGAAAGGCTTTGTGCTGATTTATGCCGTGTTTCATCCCACAATAAAGATTATGGATGATGATATTGATTTAGCCGGGGCAGCGGCCATGACTGGACCGGCTGGAAGAAAAGAGAATTTAGCTCATTATCATTCTCAGACGCAGGGAGGGAGCCTGTGTGTGTGTGTGTGTGTGTGTGTGTGTGTATGTGTGTGTGTCTCTATGCGAGTGCACCAGGGCCTTAGATCATCCTCTGTATTAGCCCCCCCCCCCGCCCAAGTGTTTGTGAGTGGCGGACCCACCCGGAGCTCCAGGTTGCGAGCAGGCCGGCCGGGAAGGGGAGCCCAGTTATTGACTCCGCTTTGATTTAACCTCGGGGGCCGAACCTCGGGGGCCGGACGCATGCAGATCGGGGGAATTCTCAAAATAACACCGCGGTACGAGAGAGAGAGGCACCGTCCGGGATTTATTTGATGGTCATATATTTTTGAAGTCGAGGCAGTAGAAGGAATGCTTCCCCTGTGAAGCTCGGTATTTATCTCCTGCCTCCGGGGGCCCGTCACTCAGAGCGGAAACAAAAGGAAAGTCTAATATTGTGAAGCATCTCAGGATGATGGGCTTGCTGACGTCGCGGCTGCGGCCGCCCTCCCGCCGTGCGTTCATTCACATCGTTTAGTCACGCTCGTCCGTATTTACCTGCGATGTCACGGCGTTGTCGGCGAACTGCCGCGAGCCCGTGTCACCGCCTGACCCCGCAGAGAACCCAGCGGCCCAATCTGCCGGAGGAACCAGTGATTAGAGTTGACATGACGGGCAGAACACTCTGCTCACACACTGCAGGCTTACGCACCACATCCACATTCAAGATATGAATGGCGGTTGAACTAAAAAAAAAACAAAAAAAACATAATTTAATTTAATTTAATTTAATTTAATTTAATTTAATTTAATTTAATTTTATTTTATTTTATTTTATTTTATTTTATTTTATTTTATTTTATTTTATTTTATTTTTTTTACCCCTTATATAGCTACCTAGCTAGGTCCTAGGTAATGCACACCAGGGTAATAGTTTGGATGAACTGCCTCCTGATCATCTTGCGCATCCGAGACATGCAAGGTGGAACTCATTTCATCAGTGCACGTCGTTGGTGCACGTTGTTCATCTGTGCCGTATAAGAGGCAGAACAGGTAGAAAAAGGATTCCAGGTGTAACAGTGATAACAGGAACAGGAGGTAGAATGGGAGACACGAGGAATTACAGGTATACGAGGTTTAAGAGCTGTTAGAGGTAAAAAGCAAAACAGGTCTAAGAGATATAAGGGGTATCACAGGGACGCTGCATCGTCCTCCTGCGGTTTGTCCGCCGGTTGAATGGCGACGCGGCGCACGTTTAACTGCGTTTCTGTCCTGAGGATTGACGCGGCGCCGTGCCTCGGCCCGACACGCTCCCAGCTCCAGCCCGGAGCCGCAGCCATTATTACAATAATATCACTGCATGCTGTTTTGCTGACTGCGGGTAGAGTCGTCGAACAGGACAATGGCGCCAAAGCGCACTTCTCTTTAATTAATTACCCACTTTTGTTTCTGGGGGCAACACACACACACACACATACGGATAATCATATACTTTTACACAGCGGCAAACACACAGGAGTTTGGTTTTTAGAGGGAAAGCAGGAAGCGGGGGAAAGAGGAAGAGGGTAATATCAGCAGGCTATCTATCCTCTCTTCCACGGGCGCATCCCAATCCTCTTTGGAAATAACAAATGCATAAAGGAGCCACAACACAAATATATCTGCCTGGCTCAGATAGATAGGGCTGTGCTGGAGTTTAATACCCTTATGTAAACCAGCAACAATCAAGCCCTAACACACACCCCCACATCACCACTAAGGGGACAATAAGGAACACGCTCCATTCTCCCTCTCCAGATATGAGCAGTGTGTGTGTGTGTGTGTGTGTGTGTGAGGGGAAGGCAGAGGCTGAGCTGTTTTCTCCAGCAGATACTGAACAATGCCGTAGCCCAGATTGGCCGGCTCTTCGGTGCTTGTTGTGCCGCCGGTTCCTTCAGGAGCCCGGCGATACAGAGGCCGACCCGGGAGACGGCGATCGGCCCGCCGCTCTCCGTCATTCATCCGCCTCCTGGCTGTGTGATATCTCACTCTGACCCTCTGCATCGCTCTGCTGCCGTGTCCTGACAAAGAGCCCAAAAACGGAGGTCGCTTTTTTTTTTCCAAACGACCGACGAGCAGTTTGTTCTTAAAGAAACACAAGTTCAGATGGAACCGTCCACCCTGGTTCTTCTGGGTTCCTCGGGGATCCCGGTGCCTCTGAGCCCTGAGAGGGTTCGGAGCTGCACGGAGACAGCGGCGTCTCTCTGAAGGCATCTGCAACCTCCTGAGGAGGAAGGAGGTCTTCGGCTGTCTACAGGCCAGATGCTGGACGCACCTCGCTTCCGTCACACAGGCTGGCGCTCCAGTTTCTCGCTAGCATTCGTGCAAATATCAGCCGTCTGAACCTCCAGCCTGGCTCACAGTGAAGCTTCCAGCAGATCCGCAACAAGGAGAACATCGAAGAACCTCCCGATGTCGGAGCGTTTCTCCCGTCTGTCGTTCCCGCCGGACACGATCAACATCTGCGCACCAGACTCACAGCACTTGTGTGCGCGTGCAATTGTCATACCTGATTGCAATGTTGTTACAGTGATCGTGTGTGTGTGTGTGTGTGTGCATGCTTGTGTGTGAAAGCATGCCTTGAAGTTGTATTTGATGATCCAGCCTAATGCTGCACTCTGCGCTGTATAGGACTCTGCTAGGAAACCATCAAATATTTATACCACATTATCCCTGATCCTATAGCCTGGAAGTGAAGAAGCACCGCTGGCTCTCCTGGGCCGCCGAGCTTCTGCATTCTCCGGACGGACTTCCGGCAGATCTCCGTCCGCCGGGTGTTTAACCGGGAACGCCTCGCCGGCGGTGCCCGCCGCTCCGCCGCCGAACGCCCGGCTCCTCCGGCCTCTGACGGAGAATCCCAGGGCAGGAAATGGAGGAGAAGGAGCGGAGAGGGTGCGAACGCGGAATGGCTGCTGCTGCTGCTGCTGCTGCTGCTGCTGCTGCTGCTCCGAAGGCTGTTTTATGGAGCAGAAACAGCTTGATCTCTGTGTTGTTTTCTCCCTGATTGATTGCCCCGGCCCGCGGCACAGCGCAGAGCGCCGCGTTTTGTTTGAGTATTTACTGGAATGTTGAGAGGATAAAAATCACAGCCTAAGCCATCACACTGCAGTGAGAGAGAGGAAAACACACTCACTCTTACACACACACACACACACACACACACACAGGAGGGAAAACAAAGAAGGCTGAGAATGTTCCTTTCCACAAACAGATGCACTGCAGCAGAAAGACGGCTGACTGTCACAGAAGGTCTGCAGACACCTGAAGCACCATTTGCTCCTTGGTGGAACACACACACAGGGAGGTGTGTTTAAGCTAAGCTAACGCTAGCTATGGCTATAGACCGTCACTCATCCCTCCTATCCTGCTCTCAGGGTGGTCGGGCCGGAAGCCATCTCACCTTCACGCAACCATGGACCTGCTCTAACCTCTGGTCCAACGTGCCTCCCCATTGGATTCATGTAAACATCTCAGAAGGCTCCTGACCCTCCTCGCCGCTCTGGCGTCTGGAGCCTGGAGGAACTGGATGACTCCTGAACAGCAGCTCCTTCTCCACAAAGCCTTCTTCTTATGTTCTTCTTCGAGAGTTTTTCTTCTTCTGTGAGGAGTGAGAAGATGACCGGTGAGAGGGTGAAGCCCGGTTTCAGGGACGGGGTCTTCTCACAGAGACCAGTCTGGGCCGGTGCCACCATGATGATGTCAGATGGAGGTCGGAGGCAAGGAATCCGTCAGGTCTGACATCAGTGATGGACCACCTGAAGGGGGTCCAGAGGAGACCAGGCAGCTGAGCTGCTCAGACGCTGTTTCTTATCATCCAGATGAAGTCCTCCCCTCCTTTGGAGCAGACCAGGAGGTACCGGTGTCAGTGTGACAGAGCTGGACAGGCTTGATGGTCCTTCAGGGCTGGATGTTCTCCTCCTCTGAAGCCCCTCCAGTGAGGGCTGACGGCAGATCAGATGTCTCCTCTTGGTGGTTCCAGCTGCGCCTGGGTGAAGGTCTTAGTATCTGCAGATCCCCTCAGAGCCCATCTAAGGTTCAGAACCCCCAGCTCAGGAAAATAAGGCTGTATGATAGTTAAGCTCATTGCGTGAAGGTTGATCTGCTCTGACCATGTGAGGAGTCCATGAGAAGCTCTGGTCTCCGTGGAGGCTGAGGTTGCACGTCAGATCCCGCTCCTGAACCGTCACCGTTTCTCTGGACGATCTGAGGTCCGCGGTGAGAGATCTTGCTCCTAAAACATCTCCGAAACAACGCCATCCCCCGCCCCAGGTGTTTTCTTCTCCAAGTTTTGGAAACATTGTAGTTTCTCTATGTAAGAAGCCTTTTGTCCCAAGTGGGAAGTGCAGTCACGGTTCCATTAGGACCGGTAGGTGTCAGCCCGGGGGCCCCTCCTGGCCCCGGGCCCCCCTCCAGTATCTGAGCCCCTGTGAGTGGGACTATCACAGGGAACACACTCAAGTGCTGCACTTCCATTTCCTCCCACCCCCAATCTGTCAGCGTGTGTGTGTGTGTGTGTGTGTGTGTGTGTGTGTGCGCGCGCCTCCATTCCCATTCTGTCAGGTTTATTTCTGTTATGCTTCTTAATTAGCTAACAAAGGTCATGGCGTCTCCTGCCAGGCCGGGCTGCTGCATGCAGATGAGCCAGAAGGTCAGCTGGATGAGTGACCGCCTCACAACGCCCAAATATGGACATGACCACGCCGCCATACCAACACCTGCAGCTCAGAAGGCAGAGAGGGCCTCGACACACACACACACACACACACACACACACACACACACACACCACAGTGACGTGTTGGAGCATCTGCCTTCTCAAAACCTATTTAGACACCATCGATAATTATCTCCATTTGAGATACAAGCGCTTTATAGTGGACCGATGGTGGCACCACCTGCACCTGATGAACCAATGAAAGGAGAGAACTTCACCTGATGTACCAATGATAGAGGAAAACTTTATCTGACGAACCAATGACAGGAGAGAATTTCACCTGATGAACCAATGACACGAGAGCACTTCACCTGATGAGCTAATGACAGGAGGGAACTTCACCGAATGAACCAATGATAAAAGAAAACTTTATCTGATGAAACAATGACAGGAGGGAACTTCACCTGATGAACCAATGACAGGAGAGAACTTCACCTGATGAACCAATGACAGGAGAGAACTTAACTTGAAGGACGAAAAACAGAGGAGAACCTCACCTGATGGACAAACCC